>NC_143556.1:8745500-9095000 GCF_054136105.1 Typopeltis vanoorti | reverse complement strand
TATATAAGGTTTCATCTTTCAATGATGAAACCTTATATATATAGTTTCTTCAGGTCTTCAGTCATATAAGACCTGAATATAGTTTATTCAGGTCTTCTCCTATAGGATAGGAGAAGACCTGATGGTTTGATCAGGTCTTCTTCTATCCTATAAATTGTCCCTCTTCTGTTCTATAGTATTTTAAAATTTGTGTAATGATGGCGAAAGGTGTATTTTTATCAGTCTTCTTCCTTTTTTAATTAGAGGCGTACTCGCTGTTAGGTTTTTTCCTTGTTGTTGTTTTATGTAGTTTTCCTGGTAAGTGTGAAATGCCTAACAATTGTGTTAGAATTTGGACTTGTTCAGATGGCTAAACCGTCAACGAAGGCATCTTTATATCAGTCTGTTATTACACTACCCTTTTGTCTCATTCTCTGGCTTTCATCTGAAATTCATCACACTTTTTAATAAGCCTTTGGACAACCTTGAACCCAAAAAGGTTTAAGTTGAATGCGCTGGACGGTGCTTGCTAAAGAACGAGATTGTTGAATGCTCTGTCTTACTAATTTACCACGCAAGGTGTGAAAATCAAATACAGTTAACAATGAAAAATTAAATTGGGCAATCGTTTTGCTCGCTTCTGAAGGGATAAAAAGTTGACTTCATGACTCGATTATTTACTATTTGTATCTAAATACTGGCATATTATAAAATAATTTATATGAAATGTAGGCATTTGTAATTTATATTCTTCTTCTTATTGTGCTATCTTCTATCGAAGGTCAGCGACCATCTTGGCGAACAAACTGCGCTCTTGTGCTAATCTGAGCAGTTGTGCACTGCTCTTTCCTGTCCATGTCTTGATGTTGTCAAACCATGATATTCTTTTTCTTCCTCTAGTTCCTTTGCCATCAATTCTTCCTACCAAAATAGTTTGTAGAAGTTGGTATTTGCTGTTTCTCATGATGTGTCCAAGATACGATGTTTCTTGATTATTTGTACAAGATGTTTAGCATTGCCATTGGATTTTAAGACATCTTCATTGGTAATTTTTTCTGTCCATGATATCTTTAGCATTCTTCTGTATAGCCACATCTCAAAGGCTTCGATTTTATTGATGGTTGTTGCCTTCAATGTCCATGTTTCAACTCCATAGAGCAAAATAGACCACACGTAGCATTTCAGCATTCGGCATCTAACTTCCATGTTTAGGTCTTTATTTGCAGAATAGTGTTCTCGTTTTTATGAAGGACTGCCGTGCAACTTCAATCCTTGTCTTTATATCTATTTCTGGATCCCACCGTTCATTAAGCCAGCAACCAAGATATTTGTATCTTGACACTTGATCAATATTTTTCCCATTGAGTGTCAGTTTCATTGATGAGGCTGGATGTTTGCTGATGATCATGTATTTTATCTTGTTGATGTTTATATTTATTCCCATTCTTTGGATACGGTATGTATACTCTGTCAATGAGTTTTTGGAGATGACACCGTGCAATTTTCACGGTGTCATCTGCATATCGTAGGTTGTTAACAATCTTTCCATTTATTGTGATTCCCTCTGGACAATCTCCCGATGCTTTTTTAAAGATTACCTCTGCATATATGTTGAACAGGAGTGGTGAGAGCACACACATCCTTGTCTCACTCCTCTTTTGATGTTAATATCACTGGTGGTAATGTTGTCTAATTGAACAGTAGCTGACTGATTCCAATACAGATTTGTTATTAGTCTTATGTCTTATGTTCGTCTAGCCTTATTTATTGGACTTCTATTAAGTTAGTGTGTCTGACTTTGTCGAATGCTTTTTCAAAATCTATGAAACACATAAAGACAGGTTTCTGTTTTTCTATTCATTTTTGTATCAATATTTGGGTACAGAAAAGGGCCTCTCTAGTACCCAAACCATTCCGAAAGCCGAATTGTGTTTCACTTAGAGTTTCTTCACTTTTCCTATAAATGTGATTCTGAATTACTTTCAAAAATATTTTTAATGTTTGGCTCATTAGACTAATAAGTTAGACTAATAAGATAGACTCATTAGACTAATAAGAATTTAAGGAATTTGAGGATTACTTGTGAGTAATCCTCAAATTGTCTTTTTTTTAAAGGCCAAGTTTCACTTCCATGTCATGACCAGAAATATACAACTGTAGATTTGAAGGCAGACTGGGATATTTTATTGGAGTGATTCGTGGTGTTTTCCAAAGGCTAACAAAAGTGACTGCATTATTGTATTTTGTTTATATTTAATCCTTTCGTTTTTATTTCTGCATTCAGTTCATTGATCATTGTTGAAGTTCTTCTGCAGAGTTTTCTAAAAAGACAATGTGATATAGAAGGGAGATGGATAGAACAGTTTCTAGACAGTTGTTTAAATCATTTGAATAAATTATAGCAAATCATTGATGTGCATACTTGAAAAATATTTATCAAAATGCTCTTTTGTCACTAAAAGAACTTTTTTTTTTCATTTTAATCCATGTGATATATAAACAAGAGCCAAAAAACCACTAGCAAGGTAATTGATGAACCATTTCAAAATATGACCTCATTTGTATTTTCTCACAAGAAGACATCTTAAGGAATTTTCTTTGAGAATTATTATTTGATTTCTTAATGCAAAACTTGGGGGCTCAACTCGCCCCAATAGGGACGGGGGAGAAAAGGTATGAAACTCCATATGAATAAATAAATAAAAAAGCAAAAAGTAAAAAATTAAAGAGAAAAATGAAAATTGAATGAAATAGCATGCAGAAAAAGAGCCTTCAACAAAATAAAATCAACACTTTCCAACCGAAACACAAATATACAGAAATATGAGCTCATCTTTTCAATAGTCACATCCTACCAGCATTAATTTATGTCAGTGAAACATGGAACACAACTTTAAAAGAAAAATAAAACTTAATAACAACTCAACGTGCAATAGAAAGAAGAATGTGCAATATAAACAAAATAGACCACGTAAGACACACAGACATCAGGAAGAAGTCTGGACTCACAGATATAATAAAAACAATCTACAACAGCAAAAGAAGATGGGCCGGACATCTCGGCAGAATGAGCGACAACAGATGGTCAGTCGGAGTAACAAGTTAGTATCTGAGAGATACCAAAAGGAAACCTGGAAGACCGGCCTTAAGGCGGGAAGACCCAATGATTAAGAAAGTTGGAAGAAAATGGAGAAGAAAAGCCAAGACAGGAATAGCTGGACTCTTTATGACCTGCAGTCATGGAGAAATCCTGACTGAAATCACAGATCCATCAAGGTAATTGGAAGTCTACTTCTTCTAAAGGTTGGTTATGTTCTGTAATGTGATGGAACCTTGTACTATAGTTTTGAATATTTTAGTTTTATTTGAGTTAACTCTCAATCCAAATATTCTTGCAAATAGGCATAGTTTATCAGTGTTCTTCGCCTTTTATGAAGATGAATCTATTAATACTACATCGTCTGCATAGCTGAGACAGAGTGGTTTATCATTGGTTGTTAACGTTGCACCAAATTCATCTTCAACCATCCTGAAAGTGTAGTCTAAAGTTATAAAGAGGAAGGAAGCCAATGTGTCTTCTTGTAGAAACTCCTGTAGTTATACGAAATTTTTCTGTCAATTCCCATTGACACGAGCGTTAAAATCTTGATAAGGTGCTGGAATTGCTTCAATAATTTTGTCGGGAATACCGTAATGATAAAGAATGCTTTATGTGTTAATTCTACTAATGGAATCAAATGCCTTTGTGAAGTCTATGAAATTGAGAATAAGAGGAATATTCTTGGGGGATATTAATTGAGGAATAATAATTATACGTTCTTTCCAATGCATATATTGAAGAATATCGAGGAAGATATTCTATGGTAGATCGTCACTTTGGATTGCTGTTTTCTGCTTTCTGAGTGCTGTTTTCAGTTCGGCAAGTTTGAAGTTATTGCAGTTTACGAGTCAACCAAAAATGCAGGAGATCGCATGTCACACGTTGAGTTTAACATCATTTTAATGTCTTGTTCTTATTATTACTGTTATTACTGTGTGGCGCAAGCTTGAGTGCATATCCACTTCAGTGGACTTGCACTTTACCCTTGGTAAATTTGAATGTTTTATTAATGATTTCTTTTATCTGAATGCGAAAAAATGCTGACAAAGTTTTCGATAAAAGACGTCTATCTTCTTTCGGATTTCAATGTTCAAAAAAGTAAACTGCATTAGCAGTGCTCAGGATTATCAGCAGCAACGTGGAAGGTAAAAGAAACAGTAGTATGGGTGACGGTTTGAACAAAATGCTTCCGGTGGGCGTGGCTTTTCCATTAGGGCATATGTGTCAATGGCTTCAGCTTGGAGGTTCTGGCCAAATGCATCCGGTGGGCGTGGCTTCCTGACGTCATTGTGAGTGACGTCATGAGTTTGGAATGTTAGGAATTTCCGTGTGGGCAAGTGTGTGAATGGTTTCAGTTCTTGTGTTTTGGTTTGTTTGTAAATAAATGTCATTTGTAAATAAGTGACATTGTTGTTTTGAATGTAAAAGGGAGATATATTAGAGATAAGGATTCGTGTTGTGATTGGTGGGACGGTTTGAACAAAATGCTTCCGGTGTGTGTGGCTTCATAGGTGTGGAATCTTTGGTTGTTGTCAGATGAATATCAGTGACGTCATTTGTTATTTGTAAATAAATGTCGTCATTTGTAAATAAGTGACGTTGTTGTTTTGAATGGAAAGGATGATATTAGTGGAAAAGAAATCGTGTTGTCATTGGTGGACAGTTCTGACAAGATCAAGATCAAGATAAGATATGGAAATGTGACGTGAATATTTGTTGTTAGTTGTAAATAAGTGACGTTATTGTTTTGAATGGGAAGGATGATTTTAGTGGTTAAGTAATCGTCTCGTGATTGGTGGGACACTTCTGACAAGATCAAGATCAAGATCAAGATAATATTAGGATTCGTGACGTGATGTTTGTTGTTATTGAGTTTGGAATGATAATTTAATTTAACTATATTCTATATCACACAAACATACAGTTTTTTTTCTTCTATAGATGGTTGTACTAACTTTCCAATACATTTTGGGTATTTCTTTCCTGTTAAAGTGTGGGAATTCTTAGAGAAAGTCGTGATGGCTCTCGTGTTTTGAGCTTTTCTGAATAATTACTTATATACTTAAAGTACCTGTCCTTAAACACACACACACACACACACACATAAGACATAAAAATCGCTAATGTGTCCATGTTAATACTCTAATATATACCCTATGATTATTCTTATGGAAAATAAAAAAATACTATTCAGTATTAGAATTACGCTTACCAAACAACATGCGATCAGATATGTTTAAGTTAAAAAAGTACTTACAACTTTCCAGATGACTCTTCTAAATACGAATATTCCAAAATAGTTCAATTTTATATCCACAACACAACACAAACACAAAAACCACAAAGAATGAAATTTCTGTAAATACTGTAACCTGAACTAGTTACTTCGTCCTTTTGATTACACACCGTAGATGCTGTGGTTTCGTTATTTGCAGTATCCTCCAGCGAGCGGTTTTCTTCAAAGGGGATGACATGAGTCACATCCGTATTGTTCAAAAGGTAGCATTTACCTCAAGTTTGGATATTTCTCAAATAATTACATATGACTAAGGACTTAGTATCAAGATGTTTGAATAACACATATCCTAAAATTATTCATTCTTCGTTACCGTTGGAATTCATTGGTGTTGTAAATTAATGCTTACATTTAATTTTAATTTAGAGTAGTATCCGATTGGTTGTCTGTATTAATTCTTTCCCACTTGGGAAAGTCTATGCGCCGTTTTGTTTAGGGTAAGTGTTATTTTCGGTTTCGAATTCCGATTGCTGTTAGAGTATGGAATTCAGACAAGTGAAATTTTTATTATTATTTTTTTTCAATTGATTCGTTATTTTCTGTATTTTACTTTTATAGGTCATATTCTAACAGAATAACTGAGCAGAATTAATAAATATATAAAGTATATGAGACTTAGTTGAATATTTAATTTAGACTACTATCCGATTGGTTCGTTCTCTGTTTAATTCCTTCCCACAGTTGCTCATGCTATGTTTCCTAAGTTTGGTGGGAAAGTCTATGCGCCTTTTTGTTTAGGGTAAGTGTAATTTCCTGTTTCGAATTCCGAGTGCAGTTAAGGTATGGAATTCTGACAAGTGAAATTATTTATTTTTTTTTTTCAAATTGAAATGCTATTTTCTGTATTTTACTTTTAAAAATCAGTTTAATTACATATTCTAACAGAATAACTGAGCAAAATTAACGAATAAATAAAATGTGAATTTATTTTCCAACACTGTAGATTTCTCACTAAGTCGTATCTTAAAGATATATCTCTTATCCGGTCGCCAACTTGTTGTACCTAGGTGAAAAATAGTGTGTGTGTGTAGTAACCTGTTGGTTTAAAATATCTAATGGCTCTGTAAAATAACCAAATTCTAGCAGTATTGTAATTTCAGGTGAAATCTTCTGCACTAAAATTCTGGTTATTAAAATAATACTCGATTTTTTTTTTTTTTTTTTTTTTTTGCTTCCAAGAGTTGACATTTTCTTGATATATTTGAGGGCTTGCATGAACAAATAAGACTTTTAACTCACTGAGTCAAAAAAAATAAATAAATAAAATAAAATAACAAAAATCTAGTTTGTGGTATTAAATTTTACAAGGAGAAAAAAAAAAATGTTGTGGTCTTACTTAAATTTGTATTTTGACTGTTGTCCTCTCAGTCCGACTGTTTTTTTTTTTTTTTTTCACAGTAGGGATATTTATATATTTTAACACAATTATTATATTAGATATTCTTTCCAACACAAATAAATAATTATGTATTCTTATTTCAAATAAATATTAGCTCAGAAAGAAAGAAAGAAAATTGTAAAGAAAAAAAAAAGTTTACCTTCAAATAACTATTTTGGAATCACAGCAAACAAGAAATTCATCACCTTTTCAAAGTTTTAAATTCCTACCCATATTGTTTTCATCATTTGGTATCATTTAAATGAAGAACGGTTCTGGCTATAAGGTTTGTTAATGTTATTGAGTTTTCTCTTCCATTGGCTGTAATTTTTTTTTTTTTGATACATTCATGCTGACTCCTTGTTATCTGCACGCTACGATACCTTTTTATTTTCTACAACAAACGTTTTTCGAGTTTAAGTAACGTGATTGGCTAAAATATCAGCTGTTTGTCTCTGTAAAATAATCAAATTCTAACAGTCGTATTGTTAGAATTTGGTACGACTGTTTTTCTAGTCTGGTGAAGGTATCTACTTCAGATGTAGTAACAAATTGTCACTTATCATTTCATTTTTACTTTATTCACAAAACTACAAATCCGTATTTGGTATGGTCTCTGTTTTTAATTCCCCCATTACTAGAATGTACGGGTGGTAAAGTTTTGAAATAAGTTTCGACTCGCAAGAAAAATAAAATGTTTACATTCAAATAACTATTTATGATCACAGCAAGCAAGAAATTCATCAGCTTTTCAAAGTTTGGAAATTCATACCATTTTGTTTTCATCATTTGGTATCATTTAAATGAAGAACGGGTATGGGTATTAAGTTTGTTAATGATTTTGATTTTTCTCTTCCAAAGGCGATTATTATTTGATATATACATATTAATTCATTTGTTATCTGCATGCTACGATATCATTTTTATTTTCTACAATAAACTTTTTTAGAGTTTAAGTAACGTGATAGACTAAAATATCACTTGTCTCTCTGTAAATAACCAAATTCTAACAGTCGTATTGTTTGAATTTGGTACGATTGTTTTTCTAGTCTGGTGACGGTATCTACAGATGTAGTAACAAAATTGTCACTTTTCAGTTCGTTTGTACTTTATTCACCAAACTACAAATATGTGTTGTCAAGTTTTGAAAAAAAAAAGAAAAAGAAAAAAAAAAGTTTCGACTGGCAGTGATATGTTTTTAAACTTTTATCATGTACAAATATCTTAAAAGAAAAGAAAAATGTACCTTCTTTTCTTTTTTACATCAAGCTTTTTTAAGAGTTTGGTAACGTGATGAGTTAAAATATCTGCACTCTGTAAAATAACCAAATTTTTATCTTACTTTGTGTTGGGAAAGGTAAAATTTGTATTTGTGTTATCTGGAGAGTATAAACCTTTTTTCTATACTAAACTTTAAGAGTTTAAGTTATGTTTTGGGTAAAATTATCTGCTTTCTCTCTGTAAAATCACCAAATTCTAACAGGTAGGATTTTCGAGTATGCGAACGAAATGTTTACAGATAACTCAAAAAAAAAAATGTCAATAGGTAGCATTAGACAAATTTCTAAATACTTAATTACAGGATATCAGGTTTCCCATGGTCCTTGCATTAATTTCACATTAGTGATTTTTTACAATAATTAAACAGAATTGCATTAAGGTATAAAGTTATGGATTTTATTATCAAATTCTAAACTGAATAACTGAGTAAAAATTTCACTGTGGAAAACACAACAGCAACACACATCTTTGTTCATTTAAGTTTTACAAATGCTTATTTTATTTTGCTGAAATATTACTTAAAACGAAAAATTTTTTTGGAAAAAAAAATAAAAAAACGCGTTTTTTTATTTTTTTTTCCAAAAAAGTTTTCATAAAAAACTTTTTTGATTTTCATAAAAAACTTTTTTGGTATGAATTTCCAAACTTTGAAAAGCTGATGAATTTCTTGCTTGCTGTGATCATAAATAGTTATTTGAATGTAAACATTTTATTTTTCTTGCGAGTCGAAACTTATTTCAAAACTTTACCACCCGTACATTCTAGTAATGGGGGAATTAAAAACAGAGACCATACCAAATAACGGATTTGTAGTTTTGTGAATAAAGTAAAAATGAAATGATAAGTGACAATTTGTTACTACATCTGAAGTAGATACCTTCACCAGACTAGAAAAACAGTCGTACCAAATTCTAACAATACGACTGTTAGAATTTGATTATTTTACAGAGACAAACAGCTGATATTTTAGCCAATCACGTTACTTAAACTCGAAAAACGTTTGTTGTAGAAAATAAAAAGGTATCGTAGCGTGCAGATAACAAGGAGTCAGCATGAATGTATCAAAAAAAAAAATTACAGCCAATGGAAGAGAAAACTCAATAACATTAACAAACCTTATAGCCAGAACCGTTCTTCATTTAAATGATACCAAATGATGAAAACAATATGGGTAGGAATTTAAAACTTTGAAAAGGTGATGAATTTCGTGTTTGCTGTGATTCCAAAATAGTTATTTGAAGGTAAACTTTTTTTTTTCTTTACAATTTTCTTTCTTTCTTTCTGAGCTAATATTTATTTGAAATAAGAATACATAATTATTTATTTGTGTTGGAAAGAATATCTAATATAATAATTGTGTTAAAATATAGAAATATCCCTACTGTGAAAAAAAAAAAAAAAAAACAGTCGGACTGAGAGGACAACAGTCAAAATACAAATTTAAGTAAGACCACAACATTTTTTTTTTCTCCTTGTGAAATTTAATACCACAAACTAGATTTTTGTTATTTTATTTTATTTATTTATTTTTTTTGACTCAGTGAGTTAAAAGTCTTATTTGTTCATACAAGCCCTCAAATACAGTATATCAAGAAAATGTCAACTCTTGGAAGCAAAAAAAAAAAAAAAAAAAAAAATCGAGTATTATTTTAATAACCAGAATTTTAGTGCAGAAGATTTCACCTGAAATTACAATACTGCTAGAATTTGGTTATTTTACGGAGCCATTAGATATTTTAAACCAACAGGTTACTACACACACACACTATTTTTCACCTAGGTACAACAAGTTGGCGACTGGATAAGAGATATATCTTTAAGATACGACTTAGTGAGAAATCTACAGTGTTGGAAAATAAATTCACATTTTATTTATTCGTTAATTTTGCTCAGTTATTCTGTTAGAATATGTAATTAAACTGATTTTTAAAAGTAAAATACAGAAAATAGCCATTCAATTTGAAAAAAAAAAAATAAATAATTTCACTTTTCAGAATTCCATACCTTAACTGCACTCGGAATTCGAAACAGGAAATTACACTTACCCTAAACAAAAAGGCGCATAGACTTTCCCACCAAACTTAGGAAACATAGCATGAGCAACTGTGGGAAGGAATTAAACAGAGAACGAACCAATCGGATAGTAATCTAAATTAAATATTCAACTAAGTCTCATATACTTTATATATTTATTAATTCTGCTCAGTTATTCTGTTAGAATATGACCTATAAAAGTAAAATACAGAAAATAACGAATCAATTGAAAAAAAAAATAATAAAAATTTCACTTGTCTGAATTCCATACTCTAACAGCAATCGGAATTCGAAACCGGAAATAACACTTACCCTAAACAAAACGGCGCATAGACTTTCCCAAGTGGGAAAGAATTAATACAGACAACCAATCGGATACTACTCTAAATTAAAATTAAATGTAAGCATTAATTTACAACACCAATGAATTCCGACGGTAACGAAGAATGAATAATTTTAGGATATGTGTTATTCAAACATCTTGATACTAAGTCCTTAGTCATATGTAATTATTTGAGAAATATCCATACTTGAGGTAAATGCTACCTTTTGAACAATACGGATGTGACTCATGTCATCCCCTTTGAAGAAAACCGCTCGCTGGAGGATATTGCAAATGACGAAACCACAGCATCTACGGTGTGTAATCAAAAGGACGAAGTAACTAGTTCAGGTTACAGTATTTACAGAAATTTCATTCTTTGTGGTTTTTGTGTTTGTGTTGTGTTGTGGATATAAAATTGAACTATTTTGGAATATTCGTATTTAGAAGAGTCATCTGGAAAGTTGTAAGTACTTTTTTAACTTAAACATATCTGATCGCATGTTGTTTGGTAAGCGTAATTCTAATACTGAATAGTATTTTTTTTATTTTCCATAAGAATAATCATAGGGTGTATATTAGAGTATCAACATGGACACATTAGCGATTTTTGTGTCTTGTGTGTGTGTGTGTGTGTGTGTGTGTGTGTGTGTGTGTGTGTGTGTGTGTGTGTTGTGTGTGTGTGTGTGTGTGTGTGTGTGTGTGTGTGTGTGTGTGTGTGTGTGTGTGTGTGTGTGTGTGTGTGTGTGTGTGTGTGTGTGTGTGTTTAAGGACAGGTACTTTAAGTATATAATTAATTATTCAGAAAAGCTCGAAACACGAGAGCCATCACGACTTTCTCTAAGAATTCCCACACTTTAACAGGAAAGAAATACCCAAAATGTATTGGAAAGTTAGTACAACCATCTATAGAAGAAAAAAAACTGTATGTTTGTGTGACATAGAATATAGTTAAATTAAATTATCATTCCAAACTCAATAACAACAAACATTCACGTCACGAATCCTAATATTATCTTGATCTTGATCTTGATCTTGTCAGAAGTGTCCCACCAATCACGAGACGATTACTTAACCACTAAAATCATCCTTCCCATTCAAAACAATAACGTCACTTATTTACAACTAACAACAAATATTCACGTCACATTTCCTTATCTTATCTTGATCTTGATCTGATTTAAAGTGTCCCACCAATCACGACACGATTTCTTATCCACTAATATCATCCTTTCCATTCAAAACAACAACGTCACTTATTTACAAATAACAAATGACGACATTTATTTACAAATAACAAATGACGTCACTGATATTCATCTGACAACAACCAAACATTCCACACCCATGAAGCCACGCACACCGGAAGCATTTTGTTCAAACCGTCCCACCAATCACAACACGAATCCTTATCTCTAATATATCTCCCTTTTCCATTCAAAACAACAACGTCACTTATTTACAAATGACGACATTTATTTACAAACAAACCAAAACACAAGAACTGAAACCATTCACACACTTGCCCACACGGAAATTCCTAACATTCCAAACACATGGCGTCACTGACAATGACGTCAGGAAGCCACGCCCACCGGATGCATTTGGTCAGAACCTCCATGCTGAAGCCATTGACACATATACCCTCAGGGGAAAGCCACGCCCACCGGAAGTATTTTGTTCAAACCGTCACCCATACTACTGGAAACGTGCGGAATTCCATTGCCCACGATGCTGAAAGAATACCACAGATAAAAATTAATCCCTCAAATGTGACGAAAACCATCAAGGTAAGTCACTTCATACTTATTTTAGGTTACTAATATAGACGCGATTAAAACCAAGATCAAACAATTACTTAACTCACAATTTCAAGATCGAGCAATTACTTAACGTATAATTCAAGGATGGTCCGCCAACTACAACACACTACCAACCAAAGCAAATTGTTTCTTAGCAGTGTTTGATAGTTGAGATCACTTGCATGACTTGCAATCAACCCTTTTGCAATATTTTCCAAAATCTAATGAGGGCAATTCTTGGGTTCTGAATCCATTTACAGTGACAGCTAAGCCAGCAGCAGGCTTCAGCGCAAGTGACTATGAAAATCCAATTCACTTAATTAGTGACTCTGATTTAAAACAAAAATACGAGGAACTGCCGATAAATGATTTCTAGACAAATTTAACAGAAGAGTACATGTCAAAACTAGCTATTCTTGTTTTACTTCCTTTCACAACGACATATTTATGCGAGGCAGGATTTTCTTATTATGTTGCAATCAAGGAACAGACTCGACGCTATACCAAAACAAATATGAGAATTCAACTTTCTAATATTGTGTCTGATATCAAAAGAATTTGTAATTCAAAGACCCAAAAACATCGGAGTCATTAAGAACTTAATTTGCAATATACGTTTTACTATTTTTATGTGTTTTGTTTTTACTAATTAACATTTGACAATAAATGATTGTTTATTCTTAACGCTTAGATATTTACTCATTTATTTTATTTATATTTACCTAACCTACAAAACCAGCACACAGGAGAAAAAGTCTGCATTCACTCGTAAGTACTTAGAATAATATTATAAATTTTTGGTGATCAGAATGGGATATGTCAATGAAAATCAGCACAAATTAATTTTGTGATAGTTTAGTTGATGTTTAATTAATAATTAATTATCAATCATTAATAATTAATTAACAATTGTTAATAACTAATTATCAATAATTAATAATTAATTATCAGATGTTAATTAACAATAGAATGAGCTAAATTACCAATTAATTATTAATTAATACATTACAAATAACTAAGGTGTTCCGTGAACATTTCAGGATTTATGAAGTGTTCCGTCGTAGAAAAAGTTTGAGAAACCCTACCCTAGAAGGAGGTTGGCAACTATGTTACTTTTTTCTTTCTTTTGCTGCTCTGTACCATTTATGGTAATTGAAGTCAGTCCAGTCCTTTTTGTCTTCCACTAATACAAGAAATAAAAATTATAGGCATTAGCAAAAAATAAACGTTTAGTTATTCTTGGATCAGATTCTTGTAATTATTTATTTATTTGCTAAGTATCAATAACAAGCTTTTTTTTTACAAGCAGTGAAGTATCGCGTTGATCTGTTAGATTTTAAGAACCGTAAAATCCTGTTCATATATAACTCCCGAAAAATAGAGGCGTTATTGTAATGTAAAAGTCCACTTCCGCAGCTTTTCATACGGTACTCTACAAAACTTTGTATCCTACCAAATTTCACATGCTGTCTCTGTATTTTATGCTTATAATAAAGCAGTGATCAGCCTTTAGATCGCGGGTATTGGGCAGCTTTCAGCAGCTGCGTTATCAAAAGAAGTATGCTCCCAAGGATGTGCACTCTTCAGTACTCACTTTTCGTTGTTTTTCCTTAAAAACGCACCATAACCCTTTACTGATACCAATGTTAGAACTTCACAGATCTTCTCGTGCATCTCTGTAACCCAAAATATAAGGATTGAATGAGAAATAAATTATCTCTGAAATTATAACACCCACCATATGAATGGACTATAAATTTACAACCCTTTCGTCTATGAGGATAAAATAGTAGGTTGTCCAAGAAATAAATATTGTATGCTGCATTTATATTGCACTGGAATATCCTAATACACAAAATAATTGTGTATTAGGATATTCAAATCACTTACAAAATAATTGTCTCAAATTAAAGTACGCTCATTCAGTTTAACCTGCAGAAAGAACCAGGAGTCAAAATACGCATCAATCTGGTAGCTATCCTAACCAGATCGTGGAGGAGGATTTTGACGGGGAATAAAAAGAGATAATAGCATTAAAGTGAACCGGATGGTGTGCGATTGCGAAATGATTCAGACTCAGTGACATAACAAGCTATACGATGATAAGTATTATTTGTGAGAAGATTCCCATGTTACTCCTCTAAGTAAATATTACTTTTATGGCTATTTAGCTTATTTTTGTTTAGGAGTGCCTCTCTTATAATGCCATTGGCTTTTTACCCAAATTTTAGGGAATTACTAATGTTTTAAATAGACAGATATATGAAGAATATATAGGAGGAATAATTCGGACATACCTTTGTAGGATGTTGCTGGCTGTCTTCTTATTCAGCGGCATCCCGACGTGTGGCGATACACAGTCTACTTCCTTTAACAGAAGATGACTGATTGATAGAAAGGGGGGTTGGAAAATGGGGGTAGAGAGATGTGGGAGAATTACTGGATGAGGTAAAAGGTATGTGAACTTTATGAAAAACACCTTTAATCAAAAAAATGTTTTTTTTTTATTAAAGGTGGGCAAAGAATACTTTGGGAGGGGTGAAAAATAGAAAGTTTTCTGGAAGAAGAAGAAGAATGATCTTACTCCTCTGGTAAGATCTTAATCTGTTCGCTACTGTTTATTGTGTTGGCACTTTGGATAATTATTTGGCTGATTTGTATAGTTATGTGAATCAGCGCCATTTACAATAGGACACGTTGGCACTTTTCGCTTGTGTATTTTAGGCAGTCAATGTATCAAGGAGATGCGGTATTCAGAATTGTATAGTTTGTTTGTTTATAATTTCCAAAGGCAAGTCTCTGGAGGACTCTAATCTCCATGTCAGTAAATCACAGTCCTAAGATTGGTAATTAGTGTAATTCTTATGTAACCCTGCATAATTCAGACTGTCAAATTCCAGATGGAATGGAGCTTTCATTGTATTTATGTACAAAAAGGTAAATAAAGCTGATCAAGCTACCTTTTCACAATTTCTCTCAGTAGCTTCTCATGTATACTTGCATAATTCTTACCATTAAAACTTAGGGAAAATTGTTCTAATTCTTACATTGTTTAATTTACTTTTTAGGGTTGTATTTCAAGTGCTGGAATTGGCCGATTCGTTGAGGTGCTTAATCTCATGAACTCCATGGATTATCTGACACTTTTAAATAACGAAATACTGCCATTTATCCAGTTTTTGGAAGAAGGACATATAGCGCCTCCGTAGCGCAATTGGAAGAACGACGCTACATTCGATTAGAAATCATGAGGGGAAAAATCTTTATATGAACTCTTTCAATCGAAGGTGAGTTAGCCAATCTCATACGGGGGGGGTATAGTTTTTTCTTTCCCTTCCGGAAACTCGGGTTTTTCATCCCGCATACAGACAAATCAGTCCTTCAGAACACATGCAATTTACAGAGAAAAAAATACTAGCTGTGGTGGTGGTGAGCAGTAGATGGCGCTGAAGGGGATGATTGGTAGTAGAGGTTCGGTGTGGTGGTAGAGACGGACAGTTGCACAATAGGTGTCCTCCCGCGATGAGTCTTCGGACTCCTTGGAGGTGTCACGAATAATAATAATAATAATAATAATAATAATAATATTTTTTTTAACATTTTATTATGTCTCAGTATAAATTACATACAATAATAATATTTACAATATTTACAATAAGGTTTATACAGGATTTTTGAATTTAGAATATAATAATAATAATAATAATAATATTTTTTATTTATTTTTTTTTTTTATAAACGACTTATTTGTTTTTGTTTTTACAATGAAAATGATAAGGTTTACTATCACACAGACTATCTGCACACACAATGAAAAACATATTATCTTTTCTGTACAGTGCGAAAATTCGATATACAAAATGCAGAGTACATTTTATAAATATGAATATGCATTTTTTTAAACTAGCTATATATGGATTGGCACCAATGTGCACACAATTCATGATACAATGCAGTAATGCAGCATACGCACACAATATAATAATAATAATATTTTTTTTTTTTTACAGTTTATTATGTCTCAGTATAAGTTACATACAATAATAATATTTACAGTATTTACAATAAGGATTATACAGAATTTATTTATTTTTTTTATGTCTCAGATGAATTGCATACATAGTTGCTGTAGTAATTATATGTATATAATATTTATAATGCATTACAAGTGTGTATAACAGATACTTGCAAGTTAGTAATTTTCTTCCTCGAAGCTTAGCAGAGCTTATCTGAGGAAGATAATAGATGACAGAGGGTGGTGGTTTCCTGGTTGTGTTCCTATAGTGGTCACAAGCCAGGTGTTGATTTTACTGTTTGTTGGTACGTGCTTGAAGGACTTCGACTGCTATTACAGTTTAACTTTTTTTTTTTTGTGTGCAAATAGGGTTGGATTTAGACATGGTGTGTTTGTTTCTTTGTGTTCTTGTAGTGGTAGTTTTTTGAGAGAGGGGGAGGGTTGTCGTAGGTTTGTGTGTGTGTGTGTGTGTATGTGTGGTGGGGGAGAGAGAAACAGGAATTGCTCTAATTTTCATTCTTGCAATAATATTTATATAGTGCCTGTTTCAGCTCTCTGTATGTTCCTAAGTTTCTGTTGTCGAACGGCAGTTTGTTTATCATGTCAGGTACGTAGAAGTTTCGGGTGGCTTTCCCGTAGTGATTGTTGTACTTATATGTTATGTAGTTTGTTGACTGTGGTCTTGTTATTTGATATGTTGTTCTGGTTACTCTATATGTTGGGCTGTAGTAGTGTTTTAACATGACTGTGTAGTGGCATAAGTGTTTCACCTTAAATATTTTGTGTTTTGTCCATGCTTCCTGCATAAGAGTGGGTTGTTCCCAGAATACCAGTTTTATCATTTTATCTTGCAACCATTGTAGCCTGTTAAGTCTGTAGTCTGTGCAGAATGCGTATGATGTGATTGCATATCTTAAAATGTTTTCACATAATCCTTTATAGATTAGTATTTTTATGTGGGTTGGGGCAATGTCTTTTAATCTGTATAGTTTGCTTGCTATTATCCTAAGCTTGGTATGTAGGTAGTTTGTATGGCTATTCCAACTTTGATCTGCATCGAAGTGAAGTCCTGGGGGGGGTGGGGGGGGGGGGGGGTGGGGGGGGGGGGGGGTGGGGGGGGGGGGGGGTGGGGGGGGGGGGGGGTGGGGGGGGGGGGGGGTGGGGGGGGGGGGGGGTGGGGGGGGGGGGGGGTGGGGGGGGGGGGGGGTGGGGGGGGGGGGGGGTGGGGGGGGGGGGGGGTGGGGGGGGGGGGGGGTGGGGGGGGGGGGGGGTGGGGGGGGGGGGGGGTGGGGGGGGGGGGGGGTGGGGGGGGGGGGGGGTGGGGGGGGGGGGGGGTGGGGGGGGGGGGGGGTGGGGGGGGGGGGGGGTGGGGGGGGGGGGGGGTGGGGGGGGGGGGGGGTGGGGGGGGGGGGGGGTGGGGGGGGGGGGGGGTGGGGGGGGGGGGGGGTGGGGGGGGGGGGGGGTGGGGGGGGGGGGGGGTGGGGGGGGGGGGGGGTGGGGGGGGGGGGGGGTGGGGGGGGGGGGGGGTGGGGGGGGGGGGGGGTGGGGGGGGGGGGGGGTGGGGGGGGGGGCTGGGAGAACTGTAAACGTTTATTAAGCTTTGGTTAGCGCGTGCAACGTTTGGCTATTCGGTCCTTGAAGAAATGATTGCAACTAGGATCGGATTACTAATGACAGTAGGTTTATGAACTTCTTCTCTCAATCCGAATGAAAAACAAAAATTCGTTCAATGCGTCAGAAACGGTTTACTGTTGTCGACGTCACTAACACAACCGTGTGAATTAAAATTCCATCTGAAAGTCATCAAACACATACAGATATAAAGGAAAAGGTTTTCGTTCAATGACGTCATTGGTGCGTTGTCTCTGTTTTGAGGCAGCAAGGAGTCAAATGCATCGTCCAAGATTTCTTCTTTCTGATTTCTAGAATATTGATGGTTTCGTGTTCCACTTCCCCTTTTCAACATGAGTGTGCTACTCGAATTGAAGAAGACGGTCTTGGTTGTGCCCCCATCCTACGTTCCACTTCATCCCGCAGGTGTTCTGTGAAGTTTTGATCAAGGCCCAGTATTTTAGAAACACCCGTCATTCATGATCACAATAACAATAGCGGCATAAGGTCAAAGTTAACTGGGCGAATACCTCAAATTAGCCTTTAAGATTATGCAAAAATAAACCAGGGTTTCTGTCGTAATATCCACTCCTCAATTAAAGTGGATATTAAACAACCCAATACATTTAACGCATTTCTCGAAATGCGGTAAATGTATTGGGTTGTTTATATCTCCAGTAGCGGTGCATCTCGTCTCTTACTTATCATTCTTTATCAAAATTCCTTACTAGGTGTGCAGAGAAAATTTTGTTGAGCCATCTCTGTTAGATCATTTGTAGATCTAAAAAATGAAATAGGTGGATTGACTTAATAAATTTTAACATATCTCCTGTATGCAACACTTACAGAGCGTTGAATCTGGGTTTCAATGAGATTTTTTCAATGCAAACTGGTTTTTTAACCTGATATTACAATAGGAGATGTCAAACGTAGCTCTGAGCTTTATGCAGATGATGTTATTTGTACTGGACGTATCCTAAATACGTCCAGTAAAAATCTCCACGGTTCTCTGAGTAACTTGAATTATAGCTGTAACAAATTTCTCATGAAAATCAATTTATGAACATTTGAAGAAACAAAAATAACTTCAATTGCATTCCTGAATGAAGAACTAATGAAACGAATAAAATATTTCAAATGTTTAGGCACACATTTTACTGAAGATGACAAATTAAATGTGCAAATTGACATCAGAATAAGCAAAGTTGTTATAAATGGAAACCACTTGAATACATTTGTATGCAATAAGACAGAAATAAACCAAATTAGCAGTATCAAGACAGTGTTCAAAGCAGTTTAAAATTATGCGTCTCATACCTGAGTTAGACATATAGCACTTGATAAAAGATTACAGACCAGATATTGGAGTTCTAACAAAATTATGGACAAAACGTTAGCAGCAATGGCAGAATCATATTAAAAATCAAGATATTATCCACTCTATGTAAACACGTAAACAGAATTGGAGAAGAATGGTTAGCAAAACAAGTCTTCGTTGCCAGGATGGCAGGAAAGAGACCCAGAGTCAGGAGTGCCTTGGAGGAAAGAAATGTTACATATGACAATATATGACAAATTTGGTATCCTTGGTGAGGTTCAGATTAATTAAACTCTGATTTACCAAGCGAGTATAATCTTTTCAACCCAATTAGGTCTTTGAAGAACAGGGTAGAAATCTGCCACTAGACATCGAAAATCGTCTAAAACACATAAATTAAAATTTTATTTATTGCAAAACTTTACGCCCTGGAATCTGAAGAGATTGAACATTGTCAAAGTAGCAGGAAGGCAAATATAAAACCGCATTTGCAGCATTTTAAACTGCCTAAGAGAGTGCTTGATATTAATGGAAAAATGGCGGTTATATGAAGCTGGGGGACCACAATGCAGTTGGCTCTCGGGTGACCTTATAACCCCTAGAGAGAGCGTCCCCTGGGTGGCGGATGGAGGAGCCCACCATGTGTGTGTGTGCGAGCGTGTTTGTGTGTATGGCGGGGTGGTCCGAATATACTGAATAAGGACTCGTGGACCAACAGGGTCATAACGGGCAATCATCTTGATTGTAAGGGAAGCGGCACTCCCATGGATCCATAGCTGGATCTATGCTCTCCTTCTTCTACTTTGAGGAAGATCCACATACTTTAATCTTTCCTATAAGGCCTTATCAGCCAACTCTTCTTATTTTATGACCCTTATGCTATTAAAGTACTCGAGGGCCATGGAGGACTTTTAGATTCATTGCTATTGTTTAGTTTTAACTTAACTTAGTTGCTCGGTATATTTTGTAATATTGATATACTCCCGTAAGCTTAACTAGTTTATTCAATACATTGGAATTTATGCATTTTATTATCTTATTTTCATAGTTTATTTTATGTTTTTGTTTTTGTGTCAATAAATAGTTTCCCTAAATGCTTTTGTTTCAATAAAGTAGATTTTCAGTTTTCCTTTGATATCCACTTTCTTCGCGCCTCCCATAGGTTGAGAATCATTTTCAAAATAAACATCTCTCATGATTTTTATGTGTTAATGTTAGGAAGAATATTTTTTAGTAAACCCTTCTTCATTGTTAACAGTAGGTTAATTTCGTTGGATGAAAACACATTTCAAACACTTTCCTATTTACGACATAAGAATTAAATAACACCGCGTTCCATGACTATCAAAGCAGATCTCGCGATGTGATTTGGAAGACGAGAAAATAATCTTCAGTATTGCGGGGTTTAACCCAGCAATTTAATAAGGTTATTTTGAATATAATTGGTTTGCAACCAGTAATAATATTCCAAAATCGTCTCGGATAAATGTTTTAGGTAGCTCGTTGCTGATATGGTGCGGGAAAGTTTTTTAGCATAGTTTCCAATATCATAATTCTTGTTATGTATCGCTTCAGATAGTAAGTGAGATTACGATCGCGAACTAGGTCTACTCACTTTTGTCAACCATGTGGAGAAAAGCGCGCCTAATACTCTACCTCAGAGGTGGTATGGAAAATAGTATACTAACGTCTTTGCTGTTCGCTGACTTCCTTCAAAACAGCGATGAGGAGCAAACTTTCGGTTGTATTTGCAGAGGGCGCAATAATAAAGACAGACTCTCACTTTCTTGATAAAGGTAAATGCCGATTCTCTTAAGTAAGCAGATACACACTCTGCTGTGCTACATATAACATGCGTTATCCGTGCAGAGATAAGTTAGAGTCCCCATACTGAATTACACAAATACTTTGCACTGCTCCGCAGGTGAGTGATGCTTATTATCTTGTTAACACTTCTAGATAGTTAGCCTTAATCCGGAACGACTTATCCTTCGTCAGATTTTCAAGAAAATGATGAATTTCTGGTTATTATTGAACACTTGGTAAGTTCTGTATGCGCTATTAATGTCATGAAATGTGTCAATTGATATGCCTCTTGATATAATCATAACCTTAATTTTAGTCTCTCATAAACTTATAATAAAATAACATCTTACTAGAGGGGGAATTTAAAAGGAGTCATATTAAAAGTAACCGTTGTCTGTGTTAAAATATTCAAATTATCAAATGTCAAATGTTCGATTTGACAAATATTTTAAATTTTGTATTTTTATTTTTCCATAACCCAGAAACTGTACAGACCGAACATGGAATTTTGTTTCAAGCCACGACGGCCCTAAAATAAACCGGTCAGTGGTCTTACATTGGTTGATGAAATTCGTCCCATATGCCACTCAATTTGATACTTAACAACCAAAGTCCTTTGGTGTATCTTTTTACTAAGAGCAGGAAAAGAAATTTTCCTGCTCTTAGTAAAAATTTTGATTCAATATTATACGAATAATGAATCAAAACCAATGGATGATCACTGATTAGTTAGATCATTTCGTAGCCACAAATGGTTTCATTTTTTTTTCATTTCATCAAAATTATATGAAGCAATAAGATCACGCGCTATTTACAAAGCATTTAAAATTCCGAACTAATAAACATTATTTCGATGTCTTCTTTTCAATTTGCATGGCCAGTGCTTAATCGCCTGAATTCTGCATCTCGAAACCATACTTCCACCAAGACTGTATTAAGTTTATATCACAATTTAATTTTCCAAGTCCCTTTTTCGCTGCGGTCCACAAATTTTCTATTGGGTTAATGTCAGGGAGTTGTATAGGCTGGAGTGAGATCCTGTTGGAAGATGAGTTCCTTGTCTTTCAGGGTCTATGGGACCACTCTTTTCTCAAATATGTTGATGTATTGGTCACTTTTTATGACATTATTAACAGGCGCCAGTGATCCTGGACAGTCAGCTGTAAACCAACCCCGGAACATCTTTTTACCTGAGGGTTTAGGAGCTTGTTGAAGCTCCTAAACCCCCAGGTAAAAAGATATGCGAAGATAGGGTATTTGATATGCGAAGACACTGATATGCGAAGATAGGGTATTTGCTCTCCTTGGACAAAGAAATAGCTCTCATCTGAAAATGTGAGCTTCTTCCACTTCTCAACACTCTTTGTACACTTTTTCCCAACGGAACCTCTTTTTCTGAATAGCATTCGTTAACAGCTGTTTCATTTTTGGTCTGCGGGCTATCCTCCTTGCTTCCAACCGTCATTGACAGGCTGTCATGTCAGAAATATTAATCGTACTTGCTGCCAGGTCTCTAACTCCACAGCAGACAATCTTGGATTTATTTTGCTTGGGAAACTGTAATTTTCGTTTCTTTTTACCAAATTTTCCTTTTCTATCAGGAAGAAAGGGTACCTGTCTCCCTAAACCTCTTTAAAATCGCATCAACCAACTACACCACACTCATTGTCAATTTGCCTTTGAGTCATGGATGTGTGCTAAGAAAAAGTACATATTTTTGAATGCTTTTTTGGAAATGTATCCCTTTTATAGCTATACAAAATGAACACAACACTATTTCTAAACATGTCGAGACTGCTAAAAACACTCAGCACTCAACCAAAATAGTTAACTAAAACAAAACTGAAAACAGTAAACCGAAACCAAAACTCAGTATATTCTGAACTCAAATAAAAACCAAACCAACAAAAAAAACCTCATGAAATTTCGTCTTGTTTGGATTAATTTGTTCGCTACTGTAATTGTGAACATAATCATAAAATGAATAACACCTTACAAGGCATTAGGAGGCAGAAGTACCCTTCAGTGTTATCATTCACCTTCTTATAAATGGACGTGTCAGGTACAACGGTACTCACAAGACCATATAAGTTGCCTTCCTACAAGCTTAATTTTTAGTGCCACGATAGCACGATTATTACGCAATTTCAGAAGAGGCTGCTGTGGCTGTCAAGTATGTGTATTTCGTATGCAGATTTGCCCGTCTTGGGAAGTGAAAAATGAAACTTCTTGAAGGAAAAGCTCTACCACCTCCATAAGAAACAACTACAGTACTTTCACCTGAAAATCTCTCATAAAGACCGGTCCTATTTTTAATATACAGGGTGTTCGGGATAAATTTGACAGTTTCGTAAGGAAAAAGAAAATCTTCTTTGTATCTATTAAATTTAATGAATTGACAAAAAAACATTACAGGCAGAGTTAATTACAATACTATCAACAAGATTTACTCAAAATAACCACCATTAGCATCGATCACAGCTTCAATTCTGCTTCGGAACCTCGAACAAGCTGATGCTACAGTCTCCCTGGGAAGGGCCGCAAAAACTGTTTTAATTTTATCCATTAACTGGGCTTTTGTATTACTGGAAGTGCGATTGGTGTCTTTTTCAACTGCGCCCCATACAAAATAATCCATGGGGTTAAGGTCTGGGGAGTTTGGAGGCCAAACATTTGGACTGGTGAAGTCGTAGAAATTTTCAGACAACCATTTTTGACTTTTCCCAGAGGTGTGGCAAGGGGCCGAATCCTGCTGCCATACATACGGCCTACCATTGGCTACCCTTGTTATCCAGGGCTTGACTACAGTTAGCAACTCCACGAACAAAGCCCGAATTCCAATGCAATGCCAGGGTTCTTCAACACCTGTTCCTGCAGATTTGCGAGGAATTCTGCTGTACGAACGCAATCAGATCGTCTGCTAGGGATCTTTCTTCTTGCTACATCCTCGTAGTCACCATTGCAAGTCTCTAGTTCATGCCTGATTGTTTTTACTGTATTCAGGGAGCATTGGGCAGCAGTCGTAATATCCTTATTTTGATGGCGGGCACGAATCATCATGATACAAGTTATTCTCTTCCATGATTCAGGTGGGTTCCAGCTATCCATCCTTTCTGACATCTTGTATATGAATGAAGAAGGGTCCAAACTTTTAAATGAAGAGAAGTGTGTGTTAATACATGTAACTTACGGAAAAATATAATTAATTATAAATATGTCAAATTTATCCCGAACACCCTGTATGTTGAGGAACTGTGTGAGTGTGTGAATACAAACGTTTGGTTTCGCAAAATGATATCATTCGCTGACGATCGGGCATTAGCATATACCGAAACGACCCTTGAGTATCAAAATGGAATCAACCATGATATGTTGAACCTAAATAAGTGGTTTAGCAATAATGGTCTTAATATTAATACCGATAAAACGAGATATATGCACTGTTTGTCATTCATAATATCTTTCCACAACAGAAACTCTGTCTTTATGGTTGTATATGATATGTAAGAAAGAATGTTGTCAGTTTTTCCGTATTATAATGTACACTATGGTTTACGCTGTGACCGGAACTTGCTGATAGTATCCAAGGCAAACAAAGAAATTTTTAATAAATCCCTTGAATAACTGGCAACAAGCAGCTACATTAAACTCGCAAATGAAATAAAATCAATAACCTCAGAATATGCTTTCGCAAAAAGATTGAGAGACTATCTGCATTGATTGTATTGCGCAATTCTAGTTTCCTAGTAACCAGGATAGCTACGTCCCTTGTTTACACATAAAAATTTTGTAAAAACTCACTAACTTATTTTAAACATTTGTATACACTATGAAAACTATCTGTTAATATATTTTACCCTGTTTATACATATAACGAAAATATTTTATTTGTCTATAACAAACAATGAGCCTAAAATAAATATAAAAACGACAGGGAAAAAAATGCTGATAGTATACTTGAAATGTATTAAACTTTGTCATTGTCAAAGATCCTGTGTCTCAGAAAAGATTCAAGGCATTTCTCCGAGTATTTCGAATGTTTGTGCTCCGGAGTTGAGTCGTCGTATTTTGAATCACCATTTCATTCTCGACTCTTTCGCCGGCATTTATTATAGCGCTTGGAAATTAGTCATGTTGAAACCAATTCAAAAGAAAGACAAGAAATCTTTTCCATCCAATTATCTTTCAGTTATTTTCACTTCAACTCTTTCTTGAGTAACTGATGAGGGAAAAAAACATCATTAATAGACACCACATAACTCTTAAACCACTGAAGTAATTTGGTTTTGGTGAAAAATTATGGCAATGAATCCAGTGGATTATGTTTCTTATGTGCATGTGTTCTTCTGAATGGTTTGCCCTTTTACGGGGCGAAAAACCCGAGCGTCCGGGAGGTTAACATGTTGCCATGCCCATCACATGAGAATGTCTAACTCACTTTCAGTGAAGCACTCTAGCAAAGGTTATTTGGCTCACAGACGAAATTCAAAACCACAATCAAAGGACGAATATCCCAACTTGGAGGGCATCATTGTGACATTTGAATCCGTCATGTCTTCCTCCGACCATCAAACATCAGAGATATTCCTACTTGCCCCTGACCTGTAAGAGACGTGTGGTGGCTGGCCATCATTACCTTTTTTATAGTCAAACTCATAATCTATCGATTCTTCGTTTGTTCTCTCCACTGTTATTCTTTTCCACAGCCTTTTCTCTGGTATATTTTCTGTAAAACACAAACTGCATGCATTCCATTTTAACCAGTGTCTCTTCAACTTTCTAAGTCGGATTTTGGACAAGATATAATGGAGGAAGAAAACTTATTATTGCTAAAATAAGTGAATAATTTGGACTCATTAAACAGTCAATTTGCGAGATGTGCAAAAATGTTTACAGGACGAAGACCCTCTTTTTACATTAAGTTTGCCAAATATCTTCAAAATTCAGTGACACGACAATCAAGCACATATTTAGAGGAAATTTCCCCTATCAATGGCTTCATTGTGTAATGTAAAATGGCCTCTCGCAGTGAGCGATAGGACTCCATGGAGGAGCCGTGTAATAATAACATAAAATTTCGGTTAATATTTTACTTAAACAAAAAACAAATCAAATTTCAAACAACATAACATCGTGATGAATGACCAACAAGAAAACAAGAAGTTCCTTTCTCTGGCTCAGATAATTTAGGAAAACCTTTGCCTTGTAGAAGAATATAAAAGTAGCCATGTGTGTGTGTGTGTGTGTGTGTGTGTGTGTGTGTGTGTGTGTGTGTGTGTGTGTGTGCGCGTGCGTGCGTGCGAGGGAGGAGAGATTTTATTTCAAAATAGTGTACTTGTAGAAGTATTACCTCTTTGACCTCATTTCTAACAAGATGCCGCAGAGCAACGCAACGTCATCAATTACTCGAGTCTTGTTATCACCTGAAACTCAAACTTCGTCTACCCAGCGGCCGTAAATATGTCAGAAGTGGATAATAACAGAAATAATATCAAATTTCGAGATTCTATAAATATGTCGTCGGTATAAGGAATCAGATGCACTCCACTACTGATTGATAAGAGCAGTCAAGTCTCTAAACTTAGGATTCCTTTATGACAGTTTGGAAACTGTTCTGGCTACAATTATATCACAACGACAACAAATCTGAATTCTCTTGTTGACTTTTTCATAGACATTTTTTGGGGAATCAGAAACTCGCCCCCCCCCTTTGTTTTGGGTGTAACAAGAAGAAACAACACATTATTGCTATGTAACAGCAATAATGTGTTCCAAACTATCAACATTCAGTTTCAATGCTACCAGGCGGCTGTTCTTTCCCAAAGTGTAGAATGTCTTTTTACATTTCACGCCAATTCAGTAGAAGGGGGTTGGTTGCTATTTTTCATTAGTCTTAGAGAGAGAGAGAGAGAGATAGAAGTTACCAGGCTTATTGAATAAGCTACGAGAGTGGTCTGAACAGTTCTCGGCCTAACAATAAAAAAGCGACTTTATAATTTTAAAATTATTTTTCAACATAATCTCCCTTAAGACTAATACATTTATTCCAGCGATGCTCCAGCGCCTTTATCCCATCCCTGTAGTGGTTCTCAGTGAGATCTGCAAAATACCCCTCTACAGCTGCAATCACTTCTTGATTCGAAGAAAAACGTTGACTAGCGAGAAAGAATTTTAGTTTTAGGAAGACATAGAAGTCAGAGGGAGCCAAATCTGGTGAATAGGGTGGATGTTCCAACAATACATTGTGCAGATCCCTTAATTTTCCCATTGCCGAAACACCTTTGTGGGCAGGTGCATTGTCCTGATGAAAGATGATTTTTTTCTTCTGCAAACCGGGTCTTTTCTGACAAAGTTTTTATTTTAGTCTGGTTAAAAGATCGGAATAATATTCCTCTGTTATTGTTTTACCATTTTCAATATAAGTAATAAACAAAATGCATTTAACCTCCCAAAACATCGATGCCGTGACTTTCCTGCTGATGGAACTGACTTTGTCTTCTTTGGCGTTGAACAACCGGCTTCTGTCCACTGTTTTGACTGCTGTCAAATAGTAACAAATCGACAAACAAAATCAGTTTTATTCTTGTTAAAACACTCCAAGCACTGTTCAGAGATTTTCATGCGAGTGCTTTGTTGATCTGCTGTGAGCAAACGCAGCATCAATCTTGCACAAAGCTTTTTAATTTGCAACTCTTCGTGCAAAATATATTCTACACGTTCTTTTGAAATGCCTATGGTCTCAGAAATTTCACACACTTTGACTCGCCGGTCATCCAATACCCTATCGTTCTCTTGATCATTGATTTCTGGTATTGTTACACTTTTTGGAAGTCCTTCACGTGGATCATCTTCAAGGCTGGTACGGCCACGTTTAAACTCCGCAGTCCATTTCTTACTTGTCGAAAATGAAGGAGCAGAGTACCCATAAACGTTTATGAACTTTGAATTCCTTTGACATTAAACTTTCTTTTACAAATAGTTTTATAACCGCACGATTCTCAATTTTATTCATTTCAAGGGATACAGACAACACTTTTGTTTCAGACAGTTGTATAAAACAAACTACTTGAAAGAATGACTTGCACTTTCACATGGATGCTTATGACAGATGTACCAACTTAGAAAAAAAAATCTTGCCGATACTGTTGTCATTCATGTTCGAGGTCGAGAACGTTTCAAATCACCCTCGTACTAAAGCAATTTGGGTTATTTGGAACTACGGCCGAAACAACCCAATCATGAAAGCAGAGTGGTGTCTGTTAGCTGCGTGTGTTCCTCTGGCTGGTTTGATTGTTTTACGAGAAGAAACCATCGAATTGGGATTTTTTTCTTTTGAACAAGGAAATGTTGTTAATTTTTGTATGGAAATTGTCAAAAAGAGTGAGTCTATCTTTAATATTTTCTTGTAAAATAGGGTGATAAAGTACCTGATTTACTAAATAGAGCATTTAGAAATACTGCCAAGAGATATATTTACAGTAGCGAACAAATTAACGTAACTTTCCCTAATAATTTTTATGTGCTCCTCTGTTCCTAATAAGGTCATTAATTTGCATAGGTATGACTTTTACCAAGGTTGAACACATTTTTCATATTTCTGCATCTCAAAACCATACTTTTATAATGGATTGTATTAAGTTATCCTTTGTACCATAATTTGATTTTCCAGGCCTTTCAATTTTTTAATCTTTTTGGCCCACAAAATTTCTATTCGGTTAATGTTAAGAGAGTTGTGGTCACTGGAGCAATTGGATGTTGCGATTTTTGAGGAACTCTTTCACTTTTTGTGAAGTGTGGCATGGAGTGCGATCCTGTTGGAAGATGAGTTCTCTGTCTTTCGAGATCTGTGGTACCAATCTTTTCCAATATTTTTTGGAATATTTTCATCACAACATAAACAGGCAAGTGATCCTGGACATACATGCGTAAAAAAAAAACCAGAACATCTTTTCAGTTGGGTGTTTAGGAGGTTATTGAAGGTCCGCGAGAGAAGTGTTTTCAGCCGCTGATCTGCCTACAGAGGGCACTCGCTCTCCTTGGACAAAGAAATGTCCAAGTTTAGTATGTCGTCATTTATCTATGGATTGTTGTCTGTTTGTCGCCTCGTTTGTGTAGGTTTTGTTGCGTTTTTATATATTTCTGTGAACTTTAGTTGAAAATTCTCGTATAATGTTACAGGATCGTTTATTTTAAATAGGGAATTCCAGTCTGTATTTTTTACTTGGTAATCCACAATGCTCTTTAGTATGATCGAGTTTTGTCGACTTTTGTGGTGGTGGGAGGGGGAGGGTAGGAAACGTAATTAAACGAAGTCGAGACAAAGTAGTGATCGGCAATTTTTACGTTAATTACTGATGATGTATATGTATGGATGGGAGCTCGTATGTTGATATGATCAATGCATGATTGTGTTAGTGAGTTGTTGAGTATTTCTTCTCTTGTTGGTGAGTTAATGGTAGGGTTTATGTTGTACTGACTTAGTATATCTAGATATATGTTAGTGGTTGAAGAAGCGTGGTCAAGAGTATTTATATTAATGTCTCCTATTAGGATGAGCCTCTGTGTTGTACGCGGTTCGATGCCGCTTAGCCATGTTTCTAACTCGTGGAGAAAACTGAGTGGATTATTATCTGTGGATCTGTATATTGTGTTTATTGTGTATTTGATACTATTGTGGCTATTTGTGAGTTCCAAAATTAGTGTTTCCGCATGTTCGAAATGAGTTTGTTTTTCGGTCACTTTGCATTTTTCTTTGATAAATGCCACGATGCCACCTCCTCTTCTGTTTGGTCTACATTAGTTGTAGGTTTGGTAATTATTTATGTTGTATGCATCGATTTCTGTGTCATTTATTGCAACTTCTGTCAGTATTAGCGCGTCTATGTTTGTCAAGGTGTAGTTGAGCAGTGTTATCAATGTAATCCAGTGTTTTTTTATACTTCTTATGTTTGTGTGTACGATAGTGAAGTCGGTATTGGTGGAAATGTTGTCTGACCATTTCTTCAAAGAGTCGAAAACTTTGAAGTTTATATTTTCTGATTAGATATGTTCGCCTGTGTTTGAGATCTCCATTATATAGTTTTTAAGTGATTTCTGATCTTGTTCTTAATAATAATAATGATAATAATAATAATATTAATAATAATAATAATATTTACTGTTTGTGTTCTTTCCAGAGTTTTCGCATGACTCTTTAACTTCCTGAGTCCACCATCGAGTCCTAATTTTTCTCTGCTTGTAGACAACTTTACCACATGATTCTCTGACTAAATCAGTCAAATGTGTTTCTCGAGATCTTCCAATGAATCTCCAAGGTTTGATTTTTGTTTTCAAATTATTTCATTTTTTCTTGAATAATATGTGTGTACTTTGAGTACGATTCACTTCGGAAAGCTGTTCAACTTTGATTCGTTTCAAATCTTTCTTGCCCACTTTTCTTTTCAATATGATATTCAGTTCCATCATGTTTAAAGCAAAGTAATGACTTCATATTTCAGATCTACTGGATTCCTTTTGTCCTGAACCAGAGGAAAGATATCGCTTTCAAAAAGAATACACTCAATGAGAATTTTTTTTATTTCTCACATCTTTTCTCATTCTTTCATCAAACAGCAGATACGTACCAATATTATTAGCTTTGCTGTTTTCCCAAAACACTTTTGTATGTCTGACAAATCATTTCCTACTCTGCTGTTTAGATCCCCAACAAAGACCAACTTCTCCTTTTTCATTGTGTCAGCTTCCCTATTTAATGCCTTAAAAATTCTTCATTTCTTTCTTAGTAGAACCTTCTGTGGGACCATAGACACAAATAAGTCTCATTACTCAGTTCCCCATTCTCATATTTGCCCACATTACTCTACTTGAGACTGTCTGCCATTCAAGAAGATTAGCCTCGTATTTTGTGTTGAATACTATGGCTACTCCTTCTTTTCGTTGATTGTTATTGCCTGAATATAACATTTTGTATTTGTTGGGTAGAAGGATCTCACTGTTTTTATCTTCTTTGTTTCAGTCAGGCCTATTATGTCGGTCTGGTATTTATCAAATTCTTCCATTTCTTTTCCATTGATGCTTCCTATGCTGATGGTGCGAAGTTGAACTCTGCTCATGTTGTTTTCGAGTTCTTCCTGATATTTGAATTCAATATCCTTTCCACAGATTTTCTTCAAATTTTCCTAGAAAGTCTCCAAATATCGGTTCCAGTTTGTGAACTGTTTCACGCTTTGATATAATAGTTAGTGTGGTTATATATTCATTTTTTTAGATATTATTTTAATATTTAAGTTTGTAGTTCACCTATGAAAACTGTTATTGTTTTTTTTAATACTTTTTTCTTTTTATATTTTTTATTTTATTTTATTTATGTTTTGAATATGATATTAAATTTAGCCAGATGAAATGGTGTAACTTCTTATTTCAAATTAATTCCCCTCATAGTCGTGGGTCCTAAAGAATCGTAAAGCTATCGTTGTAAATATAACATAGTCATTAAGACCTCTTGTTTTTGTGTCTTCTCCACATGTCAATTTTCGTCCATTTTTACGGTGGAACAAGACGTTCGTATTAACTAGTCCATGTCCTGTATGAAATATGACAGGTACTTAAGACCATAATGCAGTATTTGAATATAAAATCTTGTATTTGTTATTTAGAAGTGTCTCGTTCTTTGTTGCCTTGTTTGTTTTATATTTCTTGTCACGTCAACAGTAAATTCATTTTCAAATAGTCGAATTTACTTTCTGTTAAATGAATATTTGGTTTTGGACCTTTCACATATCGCCTGTATATCGTAGTTTTTTGAAACAAAACTGTTCAAGCTCGATGCTACTAGCCTGATAAGTGTCTGGTGGCGCCATCTCTTGCATTTGATGCAACTTCCAAATTTCTCAATAAATTATTTTGTGAAGATTATCAATATAAATTTAACTAACAGAAAATGTAACGAGTTCAAAGTTAACCGCATCAAACAAGAAATTCAACTGTTTGTTGCATTTTGCTGATTTTATTTTAAATAGCAAATTCTAAACCACGTTTTGTCACCAGTAACGATCTTTTTAAGAAAATTTGAGTCCTTAAGAGCGGTTTTAATGAGGTTTTAATGAGGTCCTTGCAGTGTTCAATTCGATACATTTTTTGGTCGTCGGTCAACTTGTGAGGAATAAATCGCGAATTCAATTTACGAAGGCCCAAACTCTCGATCAAAATGAATGTCGTGCACAGCTGATTTTGGAATCCCCAATTCATCTTCAATCAATCTCAAGGAAAATTTCAGGATTTCTTTAAAGAAATCAGGCACTTTTTCGATGTTAATTTCGCTCAGTCCAGTTCTTGGACGGCCCGGCTTTTCGTCGTCCTCAAGCGTCCCACAACCACTTTGAAATCGCATAAACCACTCGTAAACTTAAGTACGGGATAAGCATTCATCATCGTATTCTTTTTGAAGCATTCGGTGTGTTTCAGTAAAACTTTTACCAAGTCAAAAGTCAATCGCAGCTTTCTGTTTGAAACTCATTTTCCGACGTTCGTCAAAACACACTATTACTTTTGGCACTATAGCTCGGCTACTAATGAAACAAATCACAAACAGTTGACGCAACACTAATGAAGGTTGCCGCTTTCGACAACAAAAAGATGCAACAGGTGAAGCCACTAGTTTCTTCTATTTTAGGAAAGTTCGGTTGGACAGAGGGCGTATATAAAAATTACTTTCAATTTATTCCAATTTCGTATTTTTTGGAGGGATGACATACGCCTTGTACATAAAACCTTGTCTATGTAAAATGCCTTCGTATTTGTTTGCACATATTTGTTTTTTCCTTTGATAAAATCAAAAAAAAAAAGAAAAGAAAAAGAGACGTGATTTATTTCTCCATAAAGTCTCTATTTTAATACTCTATTTTAATATCTGAATTCTGGTTGGGTACTCACTTCCGAATAAATTCAGAAGTATACAAATACAGCTCTTTACCATTTCAATTACGATTAAGGAGTAGGTGAGGCCCCATCTAGCTTATTGGAGACCGAGTGATCAGCTCAATCTCCATAGGTACCCAATCAGAGAGCCTATCACTAATTATTGGCGGCCACCGTTGAGGAGATGGGCAAAAAAGTGCTGCCATCTCTTGGTACCTAACCCTAACAGGACATGTTACTGACTAAAATAATGTAGGTTCTATGGTCGATTTTCTTGAGAGTACTAAACCAAACACCAGAGTTTCAGGGTAAAATACCCGCGTGCCGTGCCAGACATGGATTAACTCGCAAACCGATCGAAGAAATCTGAAAACTGTGATTAGGGAGAAAGCTCACCATATTTAAGCAAACGGAGGGAGAAATGGCACATTATTTAAGAATAATTATTATTCTTACCCCTCACCATTTTCCTGCATATATAAACACCAATTGAGATGTCACATTTTTTTTACACCACATTATTAACACCACATCTTCTGAACTAATTCAGAAGATGTGGTGTTAATATTGTGTTATGTATTCCCAACGTATAAGTTTATCGACAAAACTGCCGATATTGGTTAAACGATTCTTCAGCTGTCATCATTCTTATATTGAAGATCAGCCACCATATGATTTTTTCTAAAGGCTATTGGGTACAACTACCTGAGAAACTCTTCCTAGATTCTTGAGTACAACTTCAATTACTTCTTTCAAAAGTGAAATTGTTATAAAGAATATCTATCTGTTTTGCTATGCTACGATTGGGTTAATAAATAAATAATAATAACAACAACAATATTCCAGTATTTTTATCATTCTTTAGAATTGATAAATTAAATACAATTCTTTTAATTACAAGCAAAATAAGGACCAATTTGGAGGGAGTAATACTTTATATGTGGGATTTGTTAATTCTATTATTATTTGGTTATTATTATTCTTCTTAAAAGAACCCTCCAGGTAGTCAGGAACTTATCGAGTGAGGCCACATAAAACATGCACCAGCTATCATACTTATTCTTGAATTCATTCGCACTGCTTGCACTCACAACATCCAATGGCAATCCATTCCAATCAAGCATCATCTTATGAAAGAAAAACGTAGCTCTCTCCCCACCTTCTGGGTGGCAGTCGTTCTCATCTTCCAAGGATGCCCTCTTTTCCCATCCTCCATCAGTTGAAAAATTCCATCAATTGAAATCCTGTATAACACTTTCAGAATTTTATAAGTCTCAATCATATCACCTCTCTTTCTCCTGTTTGCTAGTGTCTGCAGTCTACAAATTCTCAATCTGTCTTCATAATCAGTATTCCACAATCCTGATATCATTTAAACATTCCCCAGTATATCAGAATCCCAATGGAACTCAGACCTGTGCACAATAGTCCAAGAGAAGTCTTATCAAGGCCTTGTAAAGATACTCCAAAATAACATACTTATCTTTACACGTCACCAACAGGAGTCAGAATAGTTACGTCTCTAATTGAAACGCCGTCTGACATTAAAATTCAAATCTTACACTCTTTTAACCTACAATATGTTCTGTCACATTCAGCTTGAGGAAGTTGTTCCGTAATTCTCAATAAAGTCGGCCATTATGATTACTCTTTTCGCGCTCATCTTTACTATTTGGTTATGCATTTCTTCATTAGTAGCAACCGATCTACTATGTCTGTAACAACACTCTACTGTGTAATTGATCTTGTTAGATTCCATCTCACAGCAGATGGCTTCAAACTCACGGCTACATGAAATGTTGTTAGTAGTAATACTACAATCATAAGTCTGAACTGTAACTGGATTCAAGTCATCCGATATCATTAGCAGCACTCGCCCTCCTCTCCTATCCTTCCTAATAATAGCGTGCCCTTTACACTCGATACCAGTAATATGTCTGATAGCCAAGTCTCACTAATGCCTATAATCTGAGCTCCTAACATATTGACCAAAGCAACAAACTCTACTCCTTTGTTTCTGATACTCCTAGCATTCGTGTACAGACATCATAATCTACGTGAATGGTCTTTTGTATACTCTTTTTTTGCAGTCTGCATGACACAGTTGGACAACTTGCAGACCTCTAGTGCCTTGTACACGTGGAAATATTTTCAAACGTTTGAGAGGTAGGAACCGGACGAACGCAAAGTCGAAATCTTTCCCTCCTCATCAACATTTCCATGACAAAGCCCATTCCGTCATTTAACATTATCGCTGTTTCGCTCACATTCTCACCATTCCTTCCTTTATAATTTAGTTTCCCTGACTATAAGTGTTAATTCTCATACCAGTCATTAGTTGATCTGGTTTCCTGATAAAAAAAAGCATTCAGGTGTAGGCAGTCCCTGTTATATAAATCCATCTTTCCTCAAACTAACTCCGCACATCCATAATGTCGCATCCATTCCTTTTACGCGTCCTATGCTTTGCCATCATAACCCTTCTTCGTAATTCATTTTTATCATGTCGAGGTAAAATACTGACGATTTTCACTTTCTCACTCTTCACTCTCTCCTCATCCAACAAACCTTTTCTGTTTTCTCTTTCTTACTGAATTTATCGCTAGTTAAGTCTTTAGCCCCACTACAATTACGATCTCGTTCACTTTTCTTTTCTGATTTTAAACTCCTTTCTTTATTTTCTTAAATTTCGCTCAAGGTCAACTCGAAGTCATAACTCGCTCATCAATAGCATGTTTTATTATGGAGTGTCCGCGCGGTTAGCCTAATGGCTATGCGCTTCGCAACCATATGACTGGGGAAGGAGTGTCCCGGGTTCGATTCCCGTCGAAGACGTGAGGAATTTGAGGGTTTTCCTCAGCCATAGCTAAGTTAGCCGGTCTTGGGCGCGGGCAGTAAGGTTTTTCTGCCAGTTTATCTGGCGTTTTTCATCCCGCAAGCAGGCAATCCGGCCCGTGAACACACACGGATCTACGGCCATAAATACTTAATCCCCCATGAGGGGGCTCAACTCGCCCCAACAGGAACGGAGGGAGGAAACTCCATACGAATCAATAAATAAATAACTCGCGATATATGCTCATTGAAACGCCTCTCGACTTTTTGTAATTCACGCTCTGATGATCTGCTTAAATTTTGCTATTTTGGAGGTTATTTCATTTTTATTCACCACATCCTCATCTCCAGTAATCTCGTCAGCGGGGCTATCCTTGTTTTTGCGCGAGGTGCTCTTCTTAGCATGACGTTTCTTGCGTGTTTTTTGAGCCATTTTAACCTTATATTTATTATTGAAATATCTTTAAAATGTTCTAAAATGCTAATATACTATTAAACACTAATTTTCTGAGGGAAAAACAAAAAAATCATCAATTTTACATCGCTATATTCACCGACCAACCAACAATCTATCCTAGAACAAATTTTACTATAATTTTTTCTAACATATACTGCAAAATAGATGGCGTTAAAAACAAATGTCCTTAAAATAGTGCATTTATTTTAGAGAACCGCCCTCTATTGAGTATTTCAGTTGAGGTTTTTGCAGAGTGCGGTTTTTAATTATTCATCAGGTAGTGTTCATTTAATGCTTTGATTTAGATTTACTCTGTTGTTTAAAACGAAGCAAAGAAAATTTCCTTTCAAAGAAGAAAAACTGTCTGTTACTGAGTAAAGGTAAGTATATGATTTTCCGTCTTCTTTTTCCTACTGATATTTTTCGCGCTGTACCAACATGATAAGATTTAGCAATCACATGCATAATTAATAATGTGGCTGCTGTGTCCTGATTAAAAGTATTCTTATGAAAAAAAGATATAAGAAACTTCATTGAAATTATCCATTCAAAAATGTTTGCGTATTTCAATTTGAATTTCGGGATACTGTGTGGCAAGTGCAGATTTTACATGTACAAGCGATGATTATTATTATTATCAAGTTCAGCTTCGTTTTGTGATGTTTGTGTAAACACTTCGCGGGAAAGTCAGACTTGTATGTTTCGTTTCTTCACGGTATACTAAATTTGTACATACGGCAATCTTCTGCTCGAGCTATCTTAAATTAAATGGAAACCGTCTTTACACAACTTCAGCAATATTTTGGAAGATAAATTATTATATGCATTTTCTCATTTAACGCTTCTGGTATTACGTAAAATACAAATTTCAAGATGGATTCGAAAGTAACTCTGTAGAATTTACATCCTGTTGCCATCATTCTGAGCATTGGGGGGGGGGGGGTGGGGGGGGGGGGGGGTGGGGGGGGGGGGGGGTGGGGGGGGGGGGGGGTGGGGGGGGGGGGGGGTGGGGGGGGGGGGGGGTGGGGGGGGGGGGGGGTGGGGGGGGGGGGGGGTGGGGGGGGGGGGGGGTGGGGGGGGGGGGGGGTGGGGGGGGGGGGGGGTGGGGGGGGGGGGGGGTGGGGGGGGGGGGGGGTGGGGGGGGGGGGGGGTGGGGGGGGGGGGGGGTGGGGGGGGGGGGGGGTGGGGGGGGGGGGGGGTGGGGGGGGGGGGGGGTGGGGGGGGGGGGGGGTGGGGGGGGGGGGGGGTGGGGGGGGGGGGGGGTGGGGGGGGGGGGGGGTGGGGGGGGGGGGGGGTGGGGGGGGGGGGGGGTGGGGGGGGGGGGGGGTGGGGGGGGGGGGGGGTGGGGGGGGGGGGGGGTGGGGGGGGGGGGGGGTGGGGGGGGGGGGGGGTGGGGGGGGGGGGGGGTGGGGGGGGGGGGGGGTGGGGGAAAACATTATTTCGATGCCAACTACAGGACAGTTAGAAATACATACCGTATAACAAGACCTCAGACTACTAATTATATCACATATAAATACAATAATCACTACGAAAAGGCCACGCGAAACTTCTACATCCCAGACATGATAAACAAATTACCTTTTGAACACAGAAACCTTACAAACTACAATAGCCTGAAAAGAGCTCTAAGGACATACTATGAACAAGAAACACGCACCCAAAATACCATACAAACTTAATGAAACACAATATATCCGTTCAGGCTTCCAGTTCAGCGAAGCGTAAAGACATTCCGAATTATCGTGTGCGTATGTGTGTGCGTGCGTGCGCGTCAATGAATTTCTCAACCTACGGCAGTAGTGAATATCAAACATCAGACTACTACCAACACAGCAATCAAACCAATGAAGAATAACTAACCGGTGTCCTCCTCAAATAAGATTAATAAAAAGATTCGAGGATGCAACTCGAGACATTACATCTCAGCTAGGATCGACACGAAAAAAAAAAAAAAAAAAAAAAATTTATTTCAACTAGACCATTTAAAAGCATTAAAATAAACCAATAAATAAACGCTATAAAGCAAACATTGTATATGCAACTAATGTATGCGTATGTGTATTATGAAGAAGGTTATATTCATCAATGCGTTTCGTGGGATGAGTGGTTATTATTATACGTCGGAAAATTAGCTTTTGTTTTGTGAACATTCTAGTTTTTAGAGTAGTAACTATTTTGCTTGTACAACAGTTGGAAAATTTTACGTATAAAGAATTGTATTTATATGTTGGTGATGAATTTGTACATCACCTTATTGTTTCTCCCCTTCAACAGGAATTGACTCTTCTTGGAAATCTGCCGGTGACGGCTCTCGCTTCTGTGGTCACACAACTTACTGTTTAAATGTAATTTTATTCAGCTGCAACTGTAAATACTACAGACACTATTATTAATATATATATACTGTATATATATATATATATACAGTAAAACCCGTTTTTTTACACTTTCTAGAGGACTGATGGAAAATAGTGTAAATAGTAGGAAAAAAGTAAAAAACATTAATAAAAGGCTACAAGATGACTCACTGCTAGTATGTGACTCTACATACTAGATTAGAAAATTGTAGATGGGTTGCCACGTCCAAAACATAAGAATGAAATTAGAAATAAATTATCTCTAAAATTATCACACCCACCATACGAATGGACAATAAATTTACAAACCTTTCTTCTATGTGATAAAAAAATATGATTTCCAAGAAATAAATATTATACGCTGCATTCGTAGATTGCACTGGAATATCCTAATACACAAAACTCACTTGCAAAGTAATTGTCGCAAATTAAGGTACGCTCATTCAGTTTGTTTAACCTGCAGAAAGAACCAGGAGTCAAAATACGCATCAGTCTGGTGGCTATCCGAATCAGATCATGGAGGGGGATTTTGACGGGGAATAAAAAGAGATGAACCGGATGGTGTGTGATTGTAAAATGATTCAGATTCAATGACGTAAGAAGCTATTCGATGATATTTATTTTGCTCACCACGTCTTGCATCAACCCAACAGTGCTGATGCAAGATGGAGCACCTCCTTCCATAGAATGACAAGTTCAAGTGCATCAATATGACGGCTGAAAAATTAGTTGGCATTTTCTATGAAGTGAGCACCTTCACAAGAGCTTAATCTCTGTGACTTTTGGCTTTGGGGGTTATCTCAAAATCATGGGGCATCGGTCCGGACAGAATTCTTCATCTCGCAAAGCCGAAAGACGAAATCGCACATCATGTGCCAAACCTTCGACTGATCGTTTGCGTTCCTCTACAGACAATGCTGTACGGCGATGTCAGCAATTGGTTCCTGCATCAAGGTCAACACATTGAACCTCACCTCCATTGATCATCCGGTCTCGTTAACAGCTGTTCGCTAAATGTCAACTCTTTATGACGTTTTTTTTTTTGATTCGGACTATTTTATGAAATGAGCGAAATAAAGGACATCGAATGACTTCGTTTGTCGTCTAGAAGCTACTCCCTCCTTCCTCTGAGTATTGGAAATAATCATCCAGTGATCAAAAAGGTGTCCACGCAGTTCTGCCTCAAATCGCGGATTGCTGTCTGTCAGCTGAACCCCTACCAGACGACTTCTGTGCTCACTTCGCTCAACATATGAGCTATACTATCTCTTCAAGAATCTGAAAAATGTGGAAAATTTTCCTCATTGAACTGACTTGAGAGAGATTCTAATTAACCCTTTTTCGGATCCTTCCTTCTTTCACTTACTCTGATAAACTCTTGCATTCATTCAATTGCGCACTTCCATATGAATACTAATGACGTCACCTTCGGGTTTGAATTCCTCACAACTTTCCTGAACTAATCCATTTCGTTCAGTATTGATATCACAACACGTAGCGGAGATCATGTGAGAACCGTGGAGCGTTTTGCAGATACTGCGACGCCTCTCCCGGGTGTAGTTTTAAAATGATCGGTGCATCGGTTCTGTCACTAAAAGGAACCCGATAAGTAGAACCGAATACTTCATTATAATAACAAGATTCTTAACTCTGACAATGTTAAGAACATCATATTTCTCCTGAATACAGACCGTTCTACAGTACGGCATACTAAACTGGGGGAAGGGACATATCACACCACACGGACACCACTGTTCTCTTTACAAAATAAATTAATACACATTTTAAACAAAACTAAATATAGAGACATTGCACTGAACGCTATCTTCCCACTTAAACAGCTATATATTTACAGGATGCTACTTTTCTTAAAGAATGATAACCGCTACTTACGTAGCGTTTATCAGTCTTTCATATTTTATTATTTTAAGTTAATATTTTAACATTAGCAGGCTTAAAATATTTAATTCCGAAAGCCCAAAATGAAGTAATACACAAACATATATTTGGCTCCAAAATTCTTCAATGGCTTACGCTCTTAATACGAAGGCAAAACAACAAGAACACACACCGAAATCGGATTAGTGAGTATTTAAACGTTTATAAGAATATTGAAAATTTCATTAGAATAAGATTATAAAATGAGAAATTAAGTAGTGCAAAAATATTCAAGTAATCAATGATCTCTGTTGTGCTTTTTCTACTCGTGCATATCTGCACGTATCGGCCATATCAGATATGTTTATTTTACGGATAGGAATGCCGCAGCCAATACCGATCCTCTTCTGTTCCCTGCGCACAGTTCGGTGAGATTTGGGTCACGAAGAGCCTTCATTAAATGCTTCGGTCAATTGCTGCATACAGGAAGTTCTGTCTGTCCGTACAAACCATCTCAATTGATGAATATTTCCTTCCTAATAGACTGTCTTAGGACTGCTTGAATATCCGGGAGGTTTCACCTTTTGAAAAAACCAGTGAGTTCGGCTGTTTTCCAAATCCAGCCCAACGGACACCCACAATAAGCCATTGATCGAACTCTGAAAGAACCTTTGTTTTCCCCATTGTGATCACCGTTTTTTTAATTTTTTTTTATTCATCATTACTAGCAAGCAGCATTCTTAAATAGTTGACTAATAAATAGTTATATAAATTATCATTCATATTAACCATTAATAAAGGATCATCAAAATAAGCAGCAAATACACTCCTTAAATATTTTACTACTTCCGGAATAATATATGAACAGGATTCCACGGGGCTTAAAATCTGACATATCGACACGATGCCTGATGGCTTCGAAAAAAAGTTCATAGGTTATTATTGATACTTAGAAACAGAGCAAATAAATAATTACACAAACGTGATCTGAGAATAAGTGAACGTTTCATTTTTCGAATGCTTACATTTTTATTCATTGTATTAGTGGATTGTCACAAAACTTGTAATGTACAAAACTAGTACAAGAGCAAACGATCAATGTGGAAAAACGATATATGAAATTTTAAACTCCAAATTCCAGCTAAATTTTAGAATATTATTGGCAAGGAAATTGTAAACGTCACAATAGTGCTTCCAGGAAATTTGTTAAGGCAATGCATTGGTGGTAAAAGGTTTGTTACGTCATCCATTGTTGTCCTCAGCTGCACTATAAATAGAGGTGTGGCCTGTAACATGATGACAACAGTCAAAAATTCAGGAGGGTTCGGAAAAGTTATTTGATCACTCATTTCAGCTCAGTAGTAATAATGAGAAAGACTTTCCCAATGCCATGGGTTATTTCACTGGTGCCCACGTCTGACTCATCGTCACGCCACTGACGGTAAGTGCGGTCGTGTCACTGATTGTGCTCGACTGTCAATTCGACAGGATTGTAGCCCAGTTCAGTGAACACCTCTTTGGTGAGATTTATTTGGGAGCGTATGGGAAGGGGTAATCATCACTAGAGGTGGTTTCGTACTACTCTTCAAGGAGAACGTGGAGTTCAAGGTCCGAAAGCAGCAGCAGGACCGCATCGGTGAACTTGATGGAGTAACTTGGTACTTGCGCGGTGGTCAAACTGCCGTCACTTTAAACTGTCGGTCACTGGCGGTTGGTGTTGCTGTTGGAGGTTGTACTGGGTATATTTAGGTTGGGGGGGAAATCAGATCAGCCGACCATTACCACTTAGGATGGGGTGGATCGGTCCTGGTTCCTAGCGATGATCAGGAGATTCCTCGTCTGTCTGTCTGTACGGGTGGGTATTTTAGGGTTTGGGATTAGCCACGTGAAGTGGTCTAAATGCAGAGGACGGACTCGCTTGGGCATCGGATGCCGAACAAGAAGCTTCCAAGCATTTATTTCTGGTCATGCGTGTTGAAACTGTGACAATATTTCCTCCCATTCTTGCTATTAATGCATCAAATTGATTTCTGGAATAAATTAAGCAGTGAGAGTGATATTAATATCTTTCGGTTCATTTTTTGCGTTTCGTTAAATGAAGGAATTCCCTTTGACCTGCTATTTTAACAAGTTAACAAAATTGTAGAATGTTTTTCTGAAAGAACTTGAGCATTGTGAGGAAAAAGTATTTCCTCCTTTATATTTATGCCAAAGATTATAAAACAGATAATTGTGCGTGTTTGGGCGGCGGAACGTTTCCAATAATGGAATTAAAATGATTCAAGTTAAGATGAACCCGTGGACTACATGGACCAAGATCTAAGAGTTATTATTAGTTTATCTTCTTACACATTATTATTGATATATACATAATCTAATCTGTTATTTTATTATCATGATATATCCGTAGAATTTATGTCATAAATGAGAATACAATCTTTGGCATCTGCGTTGCCTTAACTTGCTTTAAATAAAACACACCTCCCTGCTCAGGCGTTCGTACATTCGCCTTTTATTGGTGCATTTGATGAAAGTTTAAAACCAAGCTACTGCCAAGACACACACACACACACACACACACACACACACACACACACACACACACATATATATATATATATATATATATATATATACGTTCAGCTTGACATGGATGCGAAATGCATATTAAAATTGTAATAATATTGATATTACATTGAAATATATGATGGATACGAAGCATATGAGGATTCGTATTTGATTCGTAATGGCTGGTAATGTGGTCAAAGGCCTGACACCGTTTCGAACTGGTTCTCTTCAGAGAACAGGCAGTTCAATGTGTTCAAACTACCGATTTCCAAAAATTCGTGAGTTATCTAAACGGACCCTCTCTCAAGTAGTTCGAAACTGGATGTCTGATGAATCTTCGCCCGTTCACCAAGACGAACCTGATAACGGCAGAACAGAGGCAATCTCTGGTTCTGCCGTTATCAGGTTCCGCCACCTCACGAAGACAAACCAACAAGGCAGAGAGCCTACTGTTCTATCCGGAGACCTTTGCATAACTTGAGGGTCTTCTCCAAAAACTAGACGATCCCTCAGATCACTTTAACGCCAGAGAGTGACCCGAAGGATAATTTTAACTCCTTTATTTTATCGTATGGGGTTTCTCCCCGTTCCTTGACCGCTGCTTAGGACTGGCCAAGCGCTCCTAATGAGGGATTAAGTGTACATTTTTGGACTCTATCGTTTCACTTGTGTGTTCACGAGACCGGTTTCACTGCTTCCGGAATGAAAAACCTCAAATTAACTGGTGGAAAAAACCCTGCTGTCCACGCCCAAGACCGGCTAACTTCGCTGAGAAAGAACCTTAAACTGCTCACGTCGGCGACTGGAATCGAGCCCAGCATACTCCTTCCCCAGGGATATGGTTGAGAAGCGCATAGCCACCAGGCTAACCAAGACATCCTGCTCTCTTTTGACCAGAGAGCAGGATGTCTTCTTTGATGCAGACTTTTCTTCTAGAGAACAGCATAGCTGAGCTTGAATCCTCCAGTTGGTGAACCAGTTTTCTAGCGCATTGATACTTCCTTGGAGTCGTGTAATTGCTAGGCGAGGGCTGAGAGACCTTGGTAGAATAGCAGTGTCGTCGGCATAAAGGGACGTAATGGTTGTTCTTGAATTGAGAGGTATGTCTGCTACATAAGTTGTGAAAAGTATTGAAGCCAGAAGAGAACCTTGAGATACACTACCAGCTAGTTTTGCACCTTGATCAAACAATTCCGTTAAGTTTTACTTGCATATATCTTTCATTAAGGTATGAGTATATACTTTTCACTAGTTTAATTGGGTTGTTGTTTTTGATACGTTTGAAGAAAAGGCCTTATCAAAGGCCTTGGCTACATTCAAGAACACGGCAGCAGTGTGAAGGTGCCAATTAAACCAATGGGCGATATGTTCAATTAAACGGTGAATTTGTTGCACTGCGCTGTGATCTTTGAGAAAACCAACTTGCTCATTTGGAATTGTTTTCTGTTTGTCCACTACTAATTGTAGTCTTGTTAGGATGACTTGTTCTGTTACCTTACCGAGGCAAGAAAGAAGACTAATTGGCCTGTAGCTTTGGGGGGAAGTTGTGGGCTATTACCAGTCTTTTCAGAGGGATGATGTCAACAGTTTTCCAATCTGTGGGAAAGTACTGGAATCTTAATATGGCATTGGTTATATTGACCATTGACCAGATGAATTATGGCTTTCCTTGTGAGTAATTTTATTATTCTATTGGTGATGCCGTCGGGGCGCCAGGAGCCTTTTTATTCTTCAATTGGGATATAATATTGATTATTTCTGTTGGAGTAGTCGGAAACGTAAAAAACATTTTAAAAAAAGGCTAAAAGATGAATTACTACTAGTATGTAATCGAGTCTACATACTCGATTACAAAATTTAATAACTGAAAATAAATGAATTTACAATTACTTACATTTATCTATTTAAAAAAATCTTTAATTGTTGATTGTTTTTACTTTTTCTGCACTCTTATAAGTTCCACCTGCCTCTCTCCAGTGTATAAGGCATTAAATGCTCCATCGTCTCCTGATGCACTTGCAATATACCGCCTCAAAACAGAGATAGTTTCCACTGCTTCTTTACTAGTAGGGACGGTAGATTCTTGATCATAGTCTACTTCAATCACTTTTTATTCACCAAGGTGGCTGGAAAGGAAGTCTTCTACTCTTGGTACCATTGATGTGATCACACCAATGGTGACCAGCATCAACGTCAACATAGTCTTGAAATGAGGAAGACTCATCCATCACTTACCAGTTGTTGGGCTGTGACATATCTTCTTATTCCTCCCATAGTTGTTCCTCCTCTTCCACAAACGTAACTCCTGTCATCCGGAAACAGTTGGATATGGTTTCATGAGTAACATGCATCCATGCTTTGGCAACATAATGCATGGCATCAAGGATTGATATGGTCATATCGTTTGGATCCATACCATTATCAGGCATAAACACAGCTTTTTCGAAAGAATTTTTCTATATTTCCATGTAAATGCATGGATGATGCCCAGAAAGGAGGAAAGAACACCAATCTAATGTTTCTGAGCTGCAAATCTTTAGGGTGAAGGACATTTGTCTAGCATTAGTAGTATTTTGCGGTGATTTGTCCCCATTTTAGCATGCAGAACATGCATGGTGGATGTGAAGATGCTGGTCATACATGCTGTGCTGTTGGCATCATATTTAGTAGGCAGACTTTTCACATTCTGAAAACACCTTGGCTTTCTAGATTTACCAATTACCAGTGGAGGTAATTTTTCTGATCCATCAGCATTGACCATGAGCAAAACAGTTACCTTCAGCTTGCTGAGTATTCTAGCGTGACACTCTATCCTTTAAAACACAATGTTTTACTTGGCAGAATGTTATAAAAGAGCGAGTTTCATCTACGAAGCGGAAAAGTAGTTTCCACTCCCGTAGTCTTGAATTATTATTATTATTATTATTATTATTATTAATTCAGGCAACTCTACGGAGTCGACAGACTCATCGAGGGAGGCCCTAACATCATGTCAAGAACAACTATTCAACATCGACCCAGTATTTATCATACCTTGCCTTGAACTCATTCACTGTCATAGCACCCACAACAGACCAGACTCTGGCAGCTTATTACACTCTTTCACCACAGTCCAAGCAAAAAACTTAGCTCTAACACCCTTGCTAACCACACTCTTGCCCAGCTTCCATGTATGGCCTCTGGTCCTCCCACCACTAGTTCTATTCTCAAAAATATCTTCTGAATTAATCTTATAGAAACCCTTCAGTAATTTGAATGTCTCAATAGTACACCCCTTTTCCGCCTATCAACCAATTTTTGTAACCCACAAATCTTCAACCTGTTCTCATAATGTTCATTCCATAGACCTGCTATCATCTTGGTCACACGTCTCTGGATCCTCTCCACCTCTTCCCCATCAAGAAGAAACCCTGGTGCCCAAATCTGGGCACAGTAGTCTAGATAGGATCTTATCAAGGCTAGATACATAGTGAGATCTCTGCTTGTTAAAGTATTTTTCAGCAACCAAGTGATTTGATGAGCTGATTTAGCCACTTTTGCGATGTGCCCCCTAAACTTCAACTCCCTATCCACCAACACTCCCAAATCTCTAGCCTCATCAATCTCCTGGAGTATGGTTCCACCAATGTGATATACTGCTGCTAATCTTTTTACCTCAAAATGCATAACCTTACACTTTGCCACATAAAATCGACATCCATTTTCCTTAGCCCAGTCCTCCAAACTATCCAAATCATCTTGCAAAATTTTGACATCCTGTGCACTCAAAATTGCTCTACCCAACTTTGCATCATCAGCAAACAAGTGAACACTTCCTCTCAGATTCCTTCCTATATCGTTAATGAATAAATTGAAAAGTAGTGGTCCAAGAACAGAACCCTGCGGCACACCACTAGTCACAAGCCGTCTTTTGGATTCTACTCCTGAATAAACCACTCTCTGATACCTCTCCATCAACCACTCTCCTATCCATCTCACCAACCCTATATCCATTCCCATATGTTGTAGTTTACGGATTAGAATTCCATGTGGTATCCTGTCAAAGGCCTTAGCAAGGTCCAGTAGAATCACTGCAAACCCATTATCCTTATGCAGTTCAGCCGTCGCTGTCTTATAAAACTTGAGCAAATTACTCAGGAATGATGTACCCTTCACAAAACCATGCTGTCCTCCATACAGTATCCCATTTTCATCTATCCAATCCTGTATTTTTTTCTTGACTAATTTCTCCAAGACCTTGACAAAGATTCCTGATATGCTGATTGGTTGGTAATTTACAACAGCAGTCTTGGAACCTCCTTTATGCAGCAGAACTATTTTCCCCTCTTTCCACCCCCTCGGGACTAACCCAGACCCGAGACTCAAATTAAACAAAATGGTCAAGGGTACTGACAATTCCTTAGCCACTTCACGTACGACACGAGCTGGTATACCATCCAATCCCACACATGTATTGACATTGAAGTTTTGTAATAGACTACTCATCTCCACTTCATTCACCACAATTCCCATATAATCTATTGGTTCATTCATTCCTGCAATGTCACCACCTGGATGATATACTCTTGCAAAGTGCTCGCTCAGTAATTCAACTATATCAACTGATTCGGTTATCTCCCTACCATCGGCATTCTTTAATATCATTCTGCCATATACATTTTTTCTTTTACTTGCAACATATCGAAAAAACTGTTTGGGAGTCCTTAGCTTGCATGGCTAATATTCTTTCATAATCCGTTTTGGCTTTTCTTACCACACTTTACCCTTCTGCCCTATGCTTTATACCTTTCATGTGCCTACCGGTCACCTTTGTCCTTAAATTCCCTCCATAGTTGTTTCTTTTTTTTTTGCAGCTCAAGCTTAATGGTGTTATTCATCCATTTAACCCCTACTTGATTTATTATTCGGACTCTAGGTATACAGTCAGCCATTTCCTCATGCAAACACTTCTTAACTGCCTCCCATGCACTATCGACTTCTAGTCCTTGCAGTTGTACATGCCATGGCACTGAACCAATCAATCTCCTAAGCTTGTCATACTTTCCAGCCCAATAATTCCACATGTACCTTGTCTTAATTGTAAATTCCACACCTTTAGCCACTTCCCAAGTCAAGGCCCCAAGATCACTTTCACCAATTGGTAGCAACGTGATCATATTCGTTAGAGCCAAATTCCCAGATGGAATTATGTTGTGACCCATTCTTGTTTAAATATATTTTTCCCTTATATTTTACTTTCCTTTATATATCTTATCCATTTTCTCCGCGTATCGTCACTTCCATACTAGAAATCTAAGCTCTTTCTCCTCTTAGTATCCTAAAACATTTATTTTTTAAAGCTGCGCCATTTAGAACATTTAGTTTATAAAGAAATTTAAAACAAGAAGCAATTCCTAAATAAGTCTAGAAGTGAAATAATCATGCAGTCGTAACCTTGATCTCGTAACTTAACTTTTTCTTCCCACCCCCGCGCCTAGGTTCGTATGTAATGACAAGCGGTGCATTGAATGGCAATTTCAAACAACTGATTACTTGATAAGAAAAAGTTTATAAAAATACAATACAATACTTTAAATTCTAAAACTTCAGTTCAATACTAAAATGATAAAATGTTAATAAGAATGGCAAAATACTAACATTGAAAGTTTCACGCTAGCACGTGGGATAAACTATTATGCCTCCATAAAAACTCTACACACACCAGACAAAGAGGCTTTCCCGTCAATAATTAAGTTGGCTTAAATCCTTCACCCTCTTAAACACAATAATTCGATTAGACACAATTGGATTACACACGTTGATTTACAAGAGTTATGTGGGCTTTGTAATTCCGTTGCTACAATGAATGCCACATTCAGTTCTTTTTACCTTTCTCAGTTAAGGGTAAATTACATATACTAGTATCAATACACACTATCGCTCGTTCAGTAACACTGATAAACTAATTCCCTCATGATCTATACTATTAAGTGAGCTAAAGTCCTAGTTCAAGTCCTTCAAATTGCTTAGTAATACGAACTACAATCACAGCCATATTAAATTAACAGAATTAACAGAAAATCTTTCACAATAGCGTTTGATGAAGCTCTTCAACTAGACATTACTTGTCTGCGATTCCTGAGGAAATATTCCTTCTGTAGTGGAACATATTTGAGGTACTTCGGATCATGAGGGCCACCTTGGTTATATCATATCAGGCTTCTTCTAAGGAAACACGATCTATCTGCTGTTCTGCAGTCATCAGATTCGCCATGAGGATATCCACAATTTCTATTGATAATCTCCTTCCTTTAGACCAGGGTTGGCTTAGTATGCGGTAAATACCTTTCTTCCCGACCATGTGGCGGCCTTTGTTCTCGATAGAAGGAAAACGGGATCTAAATCCCACTTACTAATATTCCATGTCGTGGCGGACGGAGGGGGACTCCTTACCGTCACTCAGGAAACTCATAAGGTAATCTCCAAACGAAAACTGGCAAAAGACTTCGTGTGGGAGGGGATTCTTAACCCTTTTATATTATCACCCTACCGGCACCTCGTGCAACTAAATTTCCCCCCTCGACATTAGGATACGTTTATCTGTTAGGGCGGCATCTCCCTGCTGAAACTTCTATCTTTGGTGGGCCGTGTGCACGCGACTGACCCGCGGCAATGTCTAAATCGGGAACCGTGACCTTGGGCTTTACTTTGATTCTAGTTAATCCAATGAGTCAGCTTTATCAAACTCTATCAGCTCACCCAAATTTTCTAAAAATTAGCATAACTTACAATCTCTTGTTTCGAGTGTATAACAAGCAAGCCTTTTCATTGCAAAACTTTTATAACTAAATGCTGTAAATTAATTATCTTATTTTTCTAATATTATACAATCAATGTTCTTATACTAGTTAACAATTATTCTTTTCAATATATTTATTTCATTTATACCTGCATGCAAGCACTCTCACCACGTCTTGCATCAACCCAACAGTGCTGATTTCTATGAAATGAGCACCTTCTTCACTAGAGCTTAATCCCTGTGACTTTTGGCTTTGAGGGTTATCCCAAAATCATGGGTCATCAATCGGGACAGAGTTCTTCACCTGGCAGATTTGAAATACAAAATCTCACATCATGTGCGAAACCTTTCGACAGATCATTTGCGTTCCACTACAGACAATGCTGTATGGCGGTGTCCTGCACGATGGTCAACACAATGAACGTCACTTCCATTGATCATCCGGATCTCTTTCACAGCTCTTCACTGCATGTCAACTTTTTGTGACTTTTTCTGCATCGGTTGGTGTCTAACCTCTTAGGGTTAGACAGCAAGAAATGCCAGCATTTGTTTACCAGTCTCTTCATCGGTTGTCATTAGTGATATAATCGGAAAAGGTATCTCTGTTTGACTATCGATGGAGATTAAATTGTCCACTGAATCTCCAAAAGCCAGACAGAGTTGAAGTCATCGTGTACTCCCTATAAGGGAATATAAGGCACTAACTGATTTTGGTTTGATTTTTGATGAATGACAGCGTAATAAAATAAAATTTTAGAGGCTTGTCAAATAGTTCAGGATAAAAAATAATTTAGCCTATTCCTTTCATACAGATTTCATGATGTAAGTAACATATTTTAAGTCCTCCGCACAGTTTATTTAGTCGTAACTACTTTTTCGTTGCCGCCAGTTTCGCCATTCAGGTATCACTGATAGTGTACTTGCAGCTTTCAAATTAAAAAAAAAATGTTCTGTAAAAATATGGAAGCAACTCTTGCCATGATATAGCTTAAACCTCAGTGCTAGAAGATGGTGTAACACGTGTGTACTATTGCTTCTTGCTATTTATAAAGCCCACTTGGTTACTGCACTTTTGAAATACCGTGATTCTAATAAGCAGTGCACGCTTTTTCTCTCGTAACCTTCCTTAATTATTCTACTGCGTACTATGTTTATCCACCTTCTGTATTTACTAGTCATGTGCCTATGAACACTGCAAAATTTATTTGTAAGGCTGCGCCACCAGTATTATTTATATCGACTTAGTAATACGTCCGGTAGATCTCTCTCCCTCTCTTACTAGCATGAGTTCCTTCAACAAAGTTTATATAAACAGTCGTGGTTTCTCAAGTACTTAAACTGCGCTTTTATTACCTTGGTTGCTGTCTGCACACAAGTCCGATTTTTTTAGGAACAGTGCAGTTGTAAAATAAAAAAAATCAGGCAGCACTCTATTTTCATATAAATAAAACACATTGAATTACGATAATAATAAAGTACATTAAATAAGAGATAGAGAGGTTACTCTTCTGTACCTATCCTTTATGCCTTTGGTATAAAGAAACAAACTTTCCCTTTTCAATATTAAATGACTAAACAATATGATTAGTCTGTTACTCGTCTGCTTAAGAAAACCAAATTGCCGAGACTAATTTACTCATAAAGAGATTAAATAACTATGGCAAGTTACCTTACAATTAATATTCCAGTTAACAACAAATCAGAGGACTCTCTGATAGATATTTCTTTCAGTCCATCTATGACATATCTCCTAGATTACAAAAAGAATGTACATTAGAGATTTGGACACACTTACGGAGGCTCTTTGTCATGACACCTTCCATAGGTCCTTCATCAAAGTCAGTATGGTTTTTCTATCATCACAGGCCTTAAGTTTCTGTCCGAAGAGTCTTGTTTCAACGGGTGCTTCTTCGGAATGTTTGGCGGGTCTTGGACTGCAATCTTCCCGGTGCTCAAACGTTCAGACAAGGTTTCAGCATTCAGGCTTGAAGATCGTTCTGCAGCTTTTGGCTTCCATTGACTTCCCGCAGCTCTAGGACATCCGACCGGCACTTGGCATCGGCTGTTCTCCACATTTTCCTCTGGCTCTCTTCGGTAACAGAGCTTCTCCACTGCTCTCTCGGCAACTAGATCTCTGCTCTCCTCTGTCAGCGACTGGACTCTCCTCTGGTTCTTTGCTGCAAACTGCCCTAGTTCTCTCTGCCGGAAACTGACTACGTTCTCTGCCGGAGACTGCCTCCTGATGTTCGGCTCAGTCCTCTTTTATTTTCACCTTCTCGGGACCTTGCACCAAGGGTTGTAAATCCCGAAGAAATCGGCAGTTCTCCTTAATCCTTTTGTTAAAGCCAGCCCGTTCTTTTTATCTCCTCCATGCGCTCTTTTTTCCTTGTCTTGTTGGGTAGCGGAAACTTCTCTAAAACTGGCTTTGAAGATGTTTAATACTATGTATAAGAGCACAAGAAAGTTGTTTACACTTCATCGTAAACAACTTTCTTGTGCTCTTATAAATAGTATTATACAAAACTTCCGATGGCAAAGCATTGTCTTTGGTTTTGACATTCTATAAACTTTAGTTAAAACAGTAAATACAATCAATTCCCATAGGGTTATTTACATTAATCTTTAACATAAAATACATCATAGAGACAAACATGGTTATTTTTGTAACAGTTATCATGAGACGTGACCTCTATAAAAATCGACGTAAAGCGCCTTGGTATTTTTAAGCTACATCGAGTTTTACAAAGGCCCACCAATTCACGAAAAATTTTACGCCATGAAATATTTATCCATACAGTGTTTCTATGTCGTGGGTCGTATATTCTCTGGGTCGGACAATACTCAGATTTGTCTTTTAATTTTGAGTAGGGAACGCGGTCACCCTGACCTGTGGACTCTTCTTGGTGCGACTGATGTTGTGATTCATGTTTGTGACTATCCCTTGAGCGTCTAATTCCCTTCCGACCTCTTGCTCTCTTTCTCTTTCTCCCGTTACCTGGGTGGTGACCTCCACTATCATTTATATCTAATGTCTTTACTTCTAGTCCATTCTTTGCATTTTTATTTGTGACCTCTAATTCCTCTTTCTCATTTCCCGCCACCTTGACACTGAAGATGCGTAAGGTTTCTCCCCCTTTTACCTGTTCAGTATCTCTAACAATTGGGGGATTAGGCAAAAAATTCCCCCCGTCTTTCTTATCAACAATTCTAATTTCCTTTGCTCCCCCCTTTTCTAGCTGGGAACGGTCACTCTGTGTTATTTTCTCACTAATCTCTCCGTTAGCGAGACGTTCTTGGGTATCCTTCTTCCGGGCAAACTACTTCGTCCCCATTATGGAAATTTCCTTTTTAGAGAAATCGCAGGAGAACCCGTGTTTTTCTAAAAAGTTAGTTCCAAGTATTATATTTTCCGTACTTCTAGAGGTATCCAGGAGAATTAACAACTCTGGTGAAACTTTAACTTAAAATCTGGAAACCACATGTTGAACTTCACTTTCTCTGAGGCATAAATGGTGGGGTTTGTTCTTCCCTTCAAAATGACAGGTGTTCTTAGTTTAGTGATACCGTGGGATACTCGGGATCGCAATTTCCGAACAGAGATCCGGTTATCACTGACTTTTGGGAACCAGTGTCCAGCAAAACTTTGCACTGTATCCCTCTTATTTTTCCCTGTATCATTGTCATAGATCCTTCATGCTGATTCTTAATGTTTATTGGCCACTTCTTAGTCCTCCGTGTAGGATGATAGTGAGTCATTACCACATTAGATTCCAAATGCATTCTTCTATTTCATTCTCTTCTATTGCTATAGCAATTTTTGGCAATGAGCCCAAATTTATTGCATCTTATAGCACTGAGGTTTTTTCCTCCTGTTTTCTCTTTCAGTACACCCTTGTTCACACCCCCAGCTGATCCTTGGAAGTTTTTGCTTTGAACTTCCCTAACTGATTTAAAATGGAGTCACATTTCTCCATCAAGGGTTGCTGTAGTTTCTCTACCTCCTTTTTGATAAACTAGTGTAGTTCTTCCATGTTAATAGACTATGCAACACTTAATATGTTGTGGTCTATGTTATTTACTTCTGTGGCTTTATTTTCCTGTTTTTCTCTTTTCAGTTTGTGTTTACTTTTTTCTTTAGGATTGCCTGGATTTTTTTGATCACAAATGAACAAACATTCAGATGAGAGTCACATTGTCGAAAACCACATGATGGCAATTTCTCAACCATGGAAGAACCTTTGAACAACAGCGCAAATTTAACAATAAGAAGATTAAGGGGGGGGGAAAGAGATTGTATTTTTCACTTTATTTATTTTCTGTATGTCAGATTCAGTAAATACATTTGTAAATAATATTTCAATCAAATAATATATTTAATTTAAAAGAGAACTGAAAAGAGAACGTATATATATATTTATATATATATATATATATATATATTATATTATATATTATATATATATTATAAGAGAATATATATACATTCTCTTTTCAGTTAACTCAGACGAAGGCCGCCAACACATTGTGAACTGGACTCAAACTTCTAACATCCATGTGTGCTACGACGAGCTCGAAAGAAAGATTTTTGAATCTAGAGAAATTTCTATAGATTCTTCTCATATCAATAACAGCCTAAGTTTCAATCTCTCTGACGCACACGTTGCCTCTGTTCAGTATTGCCGCACTCGCGACTGCGCGTAGTCTACGTTGTTAGGAACTCAAGCTCGCTTTTTGTTTTCAAACACGCTACTGTCTTTTTTGTACTTGTTCTGTTATTACAATTTTAAGTTTCTGTAATTCTTTATATATTCCTTTGATTGTGATACCTGAAGATGTTGATCAATTCAACGAAACTGGTAAACTAGTAGTATCTTTTTAAATATACCATGTCATATTTTTATCTCTCGGTAACAGCCATTAATGTTTTTTGAATAATATTCAAACCGAGTAAAAATGAATTCTGAGAAAAAAAAAAAAAAAAAAAAAATATATATATATATAGACTTTTTTTTTTTTTTTTGAAAATCCACTCAGTGAATTAAAAGTCTTATTTGTTCATGCAAGCCCTCAAATATTTCAAGAAACTGTGTCAACTCTTGGAAGCAAAAGGAATCGAGTATTAAATTAATAATCAGAATTTTAGTGGAGAAGATTTCACCTGAAAAGTGACAATTTTATTACTACATCTGTAGACACCTTCACCAGACTAGAAAAAAACAGTCGTATCATATTCTAACAATACGACTGTTAGAATTTTATTATTTTACCAGAGAGAGACAGTAGATATTTTAGCCCATCACGTTACTTAAACTCTTAAAAAGATTGCTGTAGAAAATAAAAAGATATCGTAGTGTGCAGATAACAAGTGAATCAACATGCAAATATCAAATATTGCTCGCCATAGGAAGACAAAAATCAAAAGCATTACGAACTTTATAGTCAGACCTGTTCATGGTTTAAATGATATCAAATGATGAAAACAATATGGGTATGAATTTCAAAACTTTGAAAAGCTGACGAATTTCTTGCTTGCTGTGATCATAAATATTTATTTGAAGGTAAACCTTTTATTTTTCTTTCTTTATTTATTTTCCATTTTTTTTTTTTTTATTTATTTTTGATGGTTGACATTGTTGCATATTGTTTATGAGCGGAAATGAGTCAGTCATCTTCAAGATAAATGAACATCAGTGCAAATGATAAATCAGAAGGGAAAAAAATAATGTCTTTTTCACTTTATTTAATTTCTGTATGTTAGATTCAGTAAATACAATTTGTTAATAATATTCCAGTCATATAAAAGGTAACATAGAAAGTAACAAACTATATTACATAGCTAATATTCGTTTGAAATATAAGAAAAGCTAATGAAGACTTCCAAACCAGTCCGAGAATGTCACACAAAGATGCGACAAATAGCAAGCGGAAATGAGATGTGAAGTTTGGATTGTCGTGTGGGAACCATTATCAAAACCTCAAGTAAGAGCAGAAGAATTCCAAGCCCCAGTCAGAAAAGTTCACAAGTAGACACAACAAATCGGCGAACGGAAATGATACATTTAAGATAACACATATGAAATATCTACTGTGGGAGAAAAGAAATTCACACAATTTTTTTTTTATTTTGCTCAGTTATTCTGTTAGGATACGTAGTAAACTGAATTTTAAAGAAAAAATAGAGGAAATACAACCAACCAGCTGAAAAAAAAAATTACGACTACTAATACCAAATCTAAGTAAAAATGTCGCAGTATACTGTGAAATTAATAGAAAGGCAAGCGCGGAGTTTACTTGTCTTCCCATGATGTCGGTATTATAGAAGGTCTAGAAGCGTGGGAAACTGTAGAAGTCACCAACAGACCAGTATATCTGTTCTTCAGTTTGGAATAAAAGTGCGCCTGTAAGCATTTGGTGATTTAATATTTTAGCAATGTAAAATATGCATAACTGTATGATGTCATTTTGGACAGAAACTGTGGGAAAACATAGCATGAGGCAAAGTGCGAATGCAATTAATCCAGAGTAAAAAACGGACATAAATCTAAAAGAAGAAATAGTCAACTAGATTTTAGGTTATTTACATAAATTTCATTCTTTCAATCCATATATTTTGTGTATTTGTGTGTGTTGTGCTGGGGATATATAATTCAACTATTTTGGAATATCTATTCGCATTAAGAAGACCCATTCTGGAAAGACTGTAAGTAATTTAAATTATCATTAGAATTTCTAGACTACATACAAAACTTGTTGTAATCCATTTAAATCCGTTTATTTTAAGTTATTTTTTTTTAAAATGCCGTTTGGTTTTTCTCTTGACTGTAAACTAAAATTACCAATAGCCAAACATTTTGTAAAAAAAGATAACGTTAATTAGAAAAGTAATGTAGTTTAAGTTCGTATAGATGTAAACAAATCAAAATATCCGGATGAGTTATGTATATGAAAAAAAAAGGTGTGTGTTTGAGGGGACACCAACATATAATTAATTATTCAGTAAAGGTCTAAACGCTGCCGCCATCTCGACACTACTCTAAGTTTTCCCATAACCTTTAACAGGAAAGAAATACCCCAAATTATATTGGAAAATTAGTACTCCAATCTATAGACAACCACACACAAAACTTGACGACAACGATGGATATTTGTCACCTGGGAAAATTCCAAGATATCTTATCTCAAAAACGGCTATTTTGCCTGCTTCAGTTTAGGAGTGCCCCTGTTTAAATGTCATTGGCTATTTACTCACGGATTCTTAGGGCATTGTAGATGTAAATTTACCAAAACGTATATGTAGCATAAGGAAGAGAAATTTACACATACCTTTTTCTGGGTGTTGCGGCTTTTCTTCTTTCTGCGATGTCCGAAAACTACTGAGTGTGTGTGTGGGGGGGGAGGAAATTTGGGAGAATTAAATCAGAAAACCCAGATTTTTTTCAGTAATATATATATATAAACATATATATTATATTATTATATTATATAGGGTAGGCAAGGGTGAAAGGGTTGCTTTTTTATATAGGGAGGGGGAAGGGAAAATATAAAAAATCAACCCTTTCACCCTTTCCTACCCTATATAATATAATAATATAATATATATATATATATATATATATATATATATTACTGAAAAAAACCCGGGTTTTCTATTTTAATTCTCCTAAATTGACTACCCCCCTCCACACACTCAGTAGTTTTTGGACATCGCAGAAAGAAGAAAAGCCACAACACCCAGAAAAAGGTATGTGTAAATTTCTCTTCCTTATGTTACATATACTTTTTGGTAAATTTACATCTACAATGCCCTAAGAATCCGTGAGTAAATAGCCAATGACATTTAAACAGGGGCACTCCTAAACTGAAGCAGGCAAAATAGCTGTAATTATAATAGTTTATTAAGAGGAGTAACATGGGAGTTTTCCCAGAAATAATACACATAATTATCTCAAAAACATCGCCCACAATTCCATAGCCAAACCAAAACACCACGTAATGTCACAGAGACATATGCTCCCCAGAAATTTCCAAACACATAACGTCACGATTCCTTATATCTAAACCAACCCACAATGCTAACCGAACCAAACACACCACGTGATGTCCTTGAGAGAAGGGGGCCCGAATGAAATTCCAAGCATTCCAAACGCTATCTTATCACTATCCATCACCCACAATGCCATATACAAACCATTTACTTATCTACAGCTCATAACAACACACATCCACGACACTGATGTCACTTCCCCCATTCACCCTACCCCTATTTGGTGTAAAGTGTTCCACCAATCACACCACGAATCCTTATCCTCTAATATATTTTCCTTTTCCCATTCAAAACAATAATGTCACTTATTTACAACTAACAATTGACGTCACTTATCTACATCTGATAACACACATCCACAACGCTGACATCGCGTCCCCCTTTCACCCTACCCCTATTTGGTTCATAGTGTCCCGCCAATCACAACACGAGTCCTTATTTCCAACCATCACCCACAATTCCATAATCGAACCAAACGTGACGTCACTGACACATGTGTTCCCCAGAAAAATTCCAAACATTCCAAACTCATGAAGTCATACACACAATGACGTCATCAGCTGAACAACCAATCACGTCACGATTCCTTATCTTATCTTAATCTTGATCTGGTCACTAGTGGCTGGACTACTACTCAGGTGGTTTAACTTCTATATTGCAACCACTAGACGTCTGCTTGAACAAACCATTTAAAAATCACATGCGAGAAGAGTGGAATAATTGGATGTTGACTGGTGAAAATTCATTTACAAACGGTGGATCTATATATGCTGCATTACTTGATATGTTGTGCATTGTGATCAAAGCATGGAATAAAGTAAAAGTGGAAACTGTAATAAAATCATTTAAAAAACATGGCATCTCTAATCTTATGGATGGTATGGAAGGTGATCTGTTGTGGGACACTGATGACAATGAAAACGAAATCAATTCACCGGATTCGAACTGGGATTTATATGACAATCATTTAAACAATGAATCTGAAGAACTATTTTCAACAGATGAAGAAAATTAACATGAAAATTGAGGTTCATAATTATTATTTGTATTTTAAGACTTACATCTATTAATATTTTAAATAAATTTATGTAACAAAAAATTATCTGATTTGTTTATAAACCCTGCCGATTTTCTTATATAATGATGTATTGTAACTACCTAAATGTTCATCCAAGAAATTAAGCTTCCCCTTTTATACTCGCCGTATAAGTCGACCCATGATTTCGAGGGATTTTCTGAAGTATTTGAGAGTCGTCTTAAATGACGACATATACGGTATATATACATTTAAAATAATTCTTTTTTTCTTAATAATGATTCCATGCTTTCTTTTGCGTATCACACTTTGAGAAACTCTGCCCTAAAAGAATCGTAATATGGTCTTTAAGAGCTTTGAAACCAGGCATAGATTTTAGATTTTTGTGGATGAATGTCTGCTCCTCCATTTTTTTTCAAAACAAGGAGGTCTCATCCATATTAAATATTTGCTGTGGCAAATAAATTTCATCCGTAATAATTTTATCTAATATGTCCACAAACTCCTTAGCAGCCTTCTCATGAATTCCTAATCGGATACGGACAGGTGGCGCTTAAATCTAATATTGTTTTGTAGGAAACTTTGATTTCTTGTTTATGTATTTCATGTGTGTGTTACTGATATGGTAAGTAAAGTTTTTACTTCCACCATTTTTTTTTTTTTTGTGTGAGAGAGATAGTGACATATAGTAACACAACATCATTACCAACATTTCTTTAATCTTCTAGATATAGCTGTTATATGAGATATCAAGCATCGAAAGCATGACGCGAGCGACAATGTGCGCTTTTGCTGGTAGTATATGTATGTAGTGTCAATAAACATGGGTCGAAAATTAAAGTATCACGAAAAGAAATTGCTGAAGAAAGTTGATTTTATATCGTGTCAAGTTGATAATAATCTGCATGAAGTTAAGATAATGAGATTTTTATTCAGAAACGGGATTACAGGAAGTAACTCGCAAGAGGTGATTACTTAGGCCTAAGCGCTTACGTATGATTACATTCACTGCCGTTGACAGGGCAGTCTCGATATAGTGGTGTGTGCAAGTGATAAATACAATAACATAATGGTTGTAATGTTACACAAATTTGATTTACATGCATAGTCTTATTGAAAGGCCATGTTAGTATTCAGGTAAGGTTCTTGACTTAAAACGTTCTTACTTCAGATGTATTTCGTAATGAAATGTCTTTTCAATAAGAATATTTTGTTTGGGCGATGTTAAAAGTCAAAATAAGCTTTGGACATCATCGTAGTAGATATTGAAATGCCTATCGTGTGATTGTCGTGAGAATTTAAGATTGCCATGACTGTATACTGAGAACCCAATCTACCTAACTACTTATTCTGGGAAAGTTTCTTTGGATAAGAATTTCTATCCTAGAGTTCTGACTGGCGTAGCATTAACAAATAAATTTCGTCAGAGCTCGAAGAGAGAAACGGCCCCAGAAAGTTAGTTTAGAAGCCAGATCTCAGTAGGCACAAGGAGAACAATAGAGGTAAAATATTTAAGAATACAACAACGTAACACCTCATTAGTTTGGTGGAGAGGAAAATCATTAGAAACAGCCAGCAAGGTTGGTCGATTGGTAGAGCCTCTGCTACTAATGGCTCATGCAAAAAGTAAGTTTGAGTGCGGTTAGTAGTTGGAAGGGGATCAGTCGTTCGATGCTGTTGGCACACTCTCCCTCGATGAGTCTTTGGACTCCCTGGAGGTGTCAAATAATAATAAGAAGAATAATAATTAATAATAATAACATTTCCGACATTTGTCAACTTTAATTATAAGAAATGGGTTCCATGGCTGTCAGTTTGTAAATCATTTTAACTGCTGTTAAATTCTTTCTTAAATGGATGATCCTATGATCTTGTCAAAACCTTATAAAGAGGTATAACAACAACCTACTTATCTCTGTCAGAATGTTCCTCATTAATCAGGTAATTCTATGAGCTGTTTCAGTCACTTTTGCAATATGCTCTCTGAACTTCAACTCCCTAATCACCAGCATCCCCAAATTCCTGGCATACAGTTCTGTCAATATGGTACATAGCTGGTAATTTCTTCAACAAAATGTGTGACTTTACACTTGGCCACGTTAAACTGATATTATTCTCCTTTGCCTATATTGCCATTCTATTTAAATCATCCTGCAAAATTTCAAGGTCTTTATTGATTATTGTTCTGCCCAAATTTTTTGCCATCAGCAAACAATTGAATATTTCCTCTCAAAATTATATTCTACCCTCTGTTCAAAAAGAAACCGAACTTTTAGAAAATAGAAGAAACTACTGGTGCCACCTGTTGTATCTTTTTGTTGTCGAAAGTGGCAACCTTCTTTAGTGTTGTCAACTGTTTGACATTTGTTTCATTAGAAGCCGAGTTATAGTTCCAAGAGTAAGAGTGACAGTGTGTTTTGACGAACGGTCGGTCGTCACGATATTCATGCTGTACACGATGAATTCTCGCTATCAATTGCTTCAAAACTGAGATAAAATTGACCATTTGGCCAAGCGGAATGAATTTTTTGTGGATAATGCCCTTGGAATCATAGAAATAAATCAGCATTGTCTTTACTTTTGACTTCTCCAAGCAACTTGATCACTGAGTAATTCAAGTATTGTTTGTTTCAGTTACCTCTCTACCATTGGCATTCATAACAATTGCTCTACTGTAGTCATTCTTCTTTTACTTGCCACTTAAGAACTTTGGGATTACCTTTCGCTTGCACAGCTAATTTCCTCTCTTACCCTGAATTTTCCTTTCTTACTATAATTGCGGTCACCCTTCTGTCCTGTGCTTTATACTGCTCATGTACTTGCTGATCACTTTTGTTTCTAATTCCATCCACAATTTTTAGTTCTTGCTCAATGATGCTATCCATCCATTTAACTCTCACTTGATTTATCCTCTTGACTGTAGGTATACATTCTGCTATTACTTCAGCTCCTTTTTGTTTCAATAATGGAATACCATGAGTTGCGATTTTTATTGACTTTTTAGTTCTCTTACTGTCATTCTGTACCATCATGAGGAAGGATGTACAGGAAGGTGGTTTTTATGTTAAATCTGGTGTCAAGCAAGTAAGTACATTATCACCTCTGTTATTTATTATCTATATATAGTTCACATTATGAAGGAAAGTGGAATGAAACCTAATATCGAAATTGGAGATGTTAATCTTAGCTCTTTACTTTATGCAGATGATGTTATACTTCTAAATAAATCCATTACAAGTCTGTAAGATTCTCTAACTAAATTGAATAAATGTTGTAATAGATTTGGTATGAAGGTCAGCAATAACAAGACAAAGATAATGAAAATAGGCAAAAGCATTGAAAATATCAACTGCATTCTGAATGGAGAACCTTTAGAACAAGTAAAACATTTTGGATACTTAGACACGATTTTTAGTGAAAATGGTTAATTAAATATGGAAATAGACAACAGAATCACTAAAGCTGATATGGTAGGAAGTCAAGTGAATAAATTTATATGGAATAAGTGAGAAATTAGTCACAATGCTAAATTAGCTGGATACAAGACTGTGATCAAGTGAACATTGAACATTTAAACAGACAGTGAACATTTAAACCAATTTTAACTTATGGATCTGAGAGCTGGGTTAGAAATCAAACACTTCACCTAAGAAAGATTAGAGGGGTGAACAGGTGGCATCAGTAGCAATATCATATTAAAAACGAGGCTATTAGGAAAGAACTTAACATAGCATAGCTAATCTCAGGTAGTCTGGTCACTTAAACAGAATTGAAAGGAAAGATTAGCAAAACAAGTGTTCTCTGTCAGGTTGGCAGGAAAAAGACCTAGACCAAGATATAAGTGGGTTGATACAGTAAAAAGTGCCTTAGAAGATAGAAATATAAGATCTTATAATGTTAGAGTCTTGTCAGGTAACAGATTGATTTGGAGGTAAATTATAGATAGGAAGTTAGTAATGATGTGAGTGTAGTACTATCATATCATGTAGTACTATCATATCCTGTACACCCCTTGAGGGTGCATATTAGGAATTTGATGATGATGATAGTTATATTACATTAGCTACTAAGGGATCTACTACTAAGGAGGTGCTTTTTAGAATTGTTTGTTGTTGTTTAATTGCTATTCTATAATCCTGTATTGAGATGCTTATGTCACTTAGTCAAAAAATGTAACCAAGATGACCATCTGACAAAGATTGTCATCTGTAACCAAGATGATCATTTTTAATTACAGACATCCTATGATGCATTTACTAGATCTAGCATTCTCAAATCCCTGGTACTTTCTATCACATGCTGCCTATCCCTTAGTAACTGCATAAATTTCATTTTTCCTTGCATGTTATTAATTAAATTGTTTCATTCTTACTATACATAGAACATTTTTTTTATTGGTTTACAGTCAGCAACTCTCCATACAGACCTAGGTGATATAAAGATAGAACTGTTTTGTGAGCAGTGTCCGAAGGCATGTGAGGTATGTTACATTTTGAAACAAATACATAGTTATTAGTTTATTTGGCAGGTAGAAATGCTTGTAGCGATGCCTTTGAAAATTCATACTTTTTTTATAATCATTCCACACATAAGATGTCAAAAACCTATAACACAGTAGTGTTCTGTAATAAATAAATAACATAAAATGGATCTAACTTACGTATATATATTTTTAGTATAAAATTTTTGCCCTAGTAATGAAGGCATAGCACAAATACTTTTTTAAGGCAAACCTCCTTTGAATTTGTGTTATCTGGAAATGAAGGCCTTAGTTTCTCTGTAGAAGAATAATAATTTTATTATTACAAAGTCAGACAGAGAGAAAGCATTAGTGGTCCAGATCAAAATGAATACTATAGGAAATTAATTTTAATGTTACATGACTACTCTACATATCATCCTCTTGCTAATGATCTTATTATGACCCAGATTATAAAATTAAACACTCTGATAGATAATGTTTCTAATTGGGATGTGGAAACTAAGAAGAAAAACTCAAGTGTTACCAGTGGCATCCTCGTTTATATGTTATTAAAAGTCCAGAAAACAAATATTCCATACATCCTGTTGTGGATTACATTGGCTCTCCATCTTACAAAACACCTTTCCAAATTGCTTTTGTCATTCACAAGAAAGCCCTTGTCAGTTATCAAAAATAGTTCTTATTTTATGAAAAAGATATCAGGTGATCTCCTTTTTAGCCTGGATATTGTGTCCTCACTCACAAATGTTCTTTTATGAAACACTTAACTTCCTCAAGCATGATTTCCTGGGACATGTTGTTAGCCAATTTGACTTTGTCATTCATTGTAGTTACTTCACATGCCAAAACCAACAAAATAATTGAGTCCACATCGATGGATAGTTCTCTTTCTTCCACACTAGCTAACTAATTCATGGAAAGATTTGAACAACAGGTACTGAATAGCATCCTTCCTAAGCTGTCCTTATGGTACAGATATGTTGATGTTTTTGCAATTTGGTATGACTCCATTACAGATGTACAGAGTTCATTAATAAGATCAACATATTTTGCCATCATATTCAGTTCACTCTTGAGTTAGAAGAGATCCAATTGCCTTTTTACACCTCCTTAACAAAATAACCAGATGATAGCTTTAATTTCTCAGTATTCAGAAAGAAAACACATACTGGACTTCTCATCCTTTTTGCAAACCATCATAATCATCAAAAATATGGTACATTAAGATTTTGGTACATCAAGCACACTTTTCTTTGCTCCACTGAATTGCTGCTCTCCCAAGAAATAAATTGCACCAAGTTCACTTTCCTTGCTAATGGCTTTGCCTAATTGTATGTCAAAAAATAATTAATAATTATAGCATTTCCTTGTCATTTGCCTCTGATCATAATAGTGATATAGAGGTGGTCCATTGTCACCATTACCTATGTTAAAGGCATCTCAGAAGGTATAACCAAATCACTTAGTTCTGTTGGCTTACAAGTGTCCTTCCATCCCACCAACAAGATATCTACTTGTTGCTAAGGACCAACCTGGTCGGCCAAGTAGTTAGCATATCTGCTCTCCATTTCAGAAGCTGCACATTTGAATCCTGTCAAGGGCATTGTAGGAAAATCACAAACATGGATGCTTATGATTACTAACTGCTGTAACTTTTTTCCTGGTGCTGTATGACCTTTGATGTCTTTGTGCCATAAAAATCAAATCTAAATCTAAGAGAGCTAAGTTGTGTGTGAAAGTAGCTAAACAGAAGCCATGAGAAGACTGGTATGAATATACAATATGAGTATCAGAAATACAGCAATATGTTCTGGAGGCTATTTAAAAAAAACTTAGAAATGAAGGAAAGAGTATAGTAAAAAGAATCAGATGTTAAAAGGTGACATGAGAACAAACTGAAGATATTTTGAATATATGGACTAATTATTTTGAAGGACTTGAGTAAGGGTCAAAGCCAGATAACCTGGAGGAGACCTCCACATAGCTTTTAAGGAATATGTAGAACATGGGGCTTCTGACATAATGACTGATCATTATCTTCATGTTCATTACCCAGTGGATACCTGGCAATTGGGCATCCACTGGGTAATGAATGAAGGATGAGCTGACGGTTTGGGACTTCACCAACCAAAATGTTTTCTTTATTAGTTTAAACCAGAAACTAACATGATGGTACAAAACAATGCAGTTTCATGCCAGCTGAGGCATCACCTAGTTAAAGAAGAACTCTAATGCTTGCATCAGGGAATCAGCAAAAAGTGAAAACACAGCTACCAGAACAACCACAATGTCAGAGAATTGAAGAAAGGAAATAGAGCTGGTGGAAGAATATGAAGTACCACATGGACATTTGTGTTACTGAGACAAATAAAACTAAAACAAGTGAAATCATGATAAATAATAAATATAGGATGTTATATTTGGACAACAGTGATTAGGGAAAGGAATGAGAAACAATAGCATTCACCACCAAACATTGATAGACAATTTCAAGTAGTTGTGGAGAATTGGACAACAAAACTTATTTGTGTTTATGGCTTGATAAAGCTTCAGCTGAGGAAGAAGTGGACGAATTCTTTGAATCATTAGAGAAAGCAGCCAGCATAAAAAAAAAATGAAACTTCATTGCAAGTAATTCAGCATATTCCCTGATAGAATACAGAGAAAAATGTACAAGCTGAACTGTGTGTAAAAGTAACTAAACAAAAGTCATGGAAAGACTGGTAAGAATATAGAAGACTTATATCATGAATGTACAACAAATATTCCTTTCTTTTAGAGTTACACGGTGATCAGCATTCAACATAATCAACATAACAACCGTGTTAGAAAACTTTTTTATTATCCCGACGTTTCGATTTTCACATCAAGATCATCATCTGGAGCATACATCAATATACAAGACAAGCTGAGTTACATTATTAACTGTAAGCTAAAGAAACAATGCTTTGATCACATGTTATTTTACTGGCATAACATTTAGTGAAAAAAAAAAAAATAAATAAATAAAATAAAAATACAAATTACACCAAGCTAAATTCTATTTACAACGACAGGAATAAACATTCTTTCAGATGATTTTCTTTCAGAAACAATGATGTCCTATTTTTAGTATTATAATTCTTATTTTTGCTTTTAAGATACTGGATTTTCTACAGTCTTGTTTATAGTTGTTCTTAGTAGGAACGTTCCGTGGGTCGAATATATACTTTCCATATGTTTGGGATTTTTAGACCATCATTGCTGTTCAGATTGGGATGGTTGATAATAATCTCGCATGCTTCCTTAAATTTCCATTCATACCATGTTTTAGTGCGATGTAGACAGCTAGTGCTTTCAGTCAATTCTGTGTAAGGTATTCAAGGCATGATCAGAAAGGCCAGCTTCCCCGTAATTATTGTATTTAATGTGTTGTTTATGTTCTTTTTGTCTGATAGGAATTGGCGTCCCGTTTCTCCTATGTACGGTGTGTTGCAAGTACAATAATTCCGGTATACTCCAGGGTGGGTCTTTGGATGAGTTGAGCAAGCGTTTTAATTTTGCAGGAGGTTTGAAGGTGGCTTTGAGGTTGCATTTTTGTAGTATTCTGTTTATTTTGTCTGATGTTCCTTTAATGTAGTGAATGGTTATGGTTTTACTGTAGTCTGGTTTATCTTTGTTTTTTATTAAGGTTTTGTAGAGAATTTTGTTAATAGTGTTTTGGCTGTATCCGTTTTTTTGCAAAGTATTAATGATAATTTTAAATTCGTCTTTCAGTGCCTGCTCGTTGGAACAGATCGTCTGAGCCCTGTTTTTTAGCGTGTTGATGACAACTAGTTTTTTGTGTTTGGTGGTAGGAGTTTATGTGTATATATTCTCCTGTATGTGTCGGTTTTTGGTAAACAGTGAAGGAAAGATTGCCAGAGGGAAAACATGTGACAAGCGTATCCAAAAATGGAAGTATGTTGTGTTTTTCAATTGTGAATTGAATGTGTTTGTTTAGGTGGCTAAGGAATATGTCTAAAGTCTGGCGGCCATGGGACCAGATCACGAAAACATCATCAATGTATCTAAGCCAGACTTTGGGTTTTAGAGGGGAGGAACCTAAGGTAAGTTGCTCAAAATTTTCCATGTAAAAGTTAGCAATGGGGGAGATAATTGCGAGCCCATGGCTGTGCCTTCTTTTTGTAAGTAGAAGGCATTTTGCCATACAAAATAACCCGACCATAATACATGCGCAAATAGCGCTGTGATATCTGGAGGGAATTTGTTCTGTAGGAGAAGGATTGTGTCGTTGATTGGGACATTTATGAAGAGGTCAGAGATGTCAAAACTGACTAATAAATCATCTTTTACTAATGTAATGTCTTTGGTGTTTATGAAGTGTTGTGCATTTTTGATATAGGAGGGGGAATGAACTACCAACTCCTTGAGTGTTGCCACTAATTTTTTGGCTAAGTGATACATCGGGCTATCAATTCCTTCAACTATAGGTCTTAACCGTGTGTTTTCTTTGTGAATTTTTGGTAGCCCGTAAATTCTTGGGGAGCATGCGTAGTGAGGAAATAGTTTTTTGACTCTATCTTCGGGCCATGTGGTAATTGACTTAAGTTGTTTCTCTGTTTTGTTTTTTATTCTGTTGGTTGGGTTGTAGTTAACTAATTGGTATGTGTTATTGTCAGAGACCAGGAGATTCATTTTTTCTACATAAGTGGTGCTTCAAACCTCTTGCAAAATTAAAAAGCTTGCTCAACTCATCCAAAGACCCACTCCCTCCACTGGCCCAACCTGGAGTATACCGGATTTATTGTACTTGCAACACACCGTATATAGGAGAAACAGGATGCCCAATTCCTATCAGACAAAAAGAACATAAATGACACATTAAATATAATAATTATGGTAATGCTGGCCTTACTGATCATGCCTTGAATACCTTACACAGAATTGACTGAAAAGCACTAGCTGTCTACATCGCACTAAAACATGGTATGAATGGAAATTTAAGGAAGCATGTGAGATTATTATCAACCTTCCCAATCTGAACGGTAATGATGGTCTAAAAATCTCAAACATATGGAAAGTATATCTTCGACCTACGGAACGTTCCTCACTAAGAACAACTATAAACAGGACTGGAGAAAACCCAGTATCTTAAAAGAAAATAAGAATTGTAATACTAAAAATAGGACATCATTGTTTCTGAAAGAAAACCATCTGAAAGAATGTTTATTCCTGTCATTGTAAATAGAATTTAGCTTGATGTATTTTTTTTTTTTTTTTCACTAGATGTCATGCCAGTAGAATAGCATGTGATCAAAGCATTGTTTCTTTAGCTTACAGTTAATAATGTAACTCAGCTTGTCTTGTATATTGATGTATGCTCTAGGTGATGATCTTGATGTGAAGATCGAAACATCGGGATAATAAAAAAGTTTTCTAACACGGTTATAAATTCCATAAATTTTTAAAATGAATGCTGATCACCGTGTAACTCTAGAAGAGAGGATTACAATAATTCATGAAGATTCGACCCACAAGCGATGCAATCAATACGTTAAGCTGAAGATTCAAGTTTCAAATTTGATCAATCGACTGGCTTTTTTAAAACGGTGTAGGGACACCAATATCACTCCTAATTGCATCAAGCTAAAGAGAAAATTCACCTCAACAAAAGCACAATGAATATACCACTGTATGGAGAAAGCACTTCTCAGAGAGCAGATCCACTACCAGAAAGAACCTAGCCGCCACACAAAACCAGCTACTAAAAGAAAAAACTGAACTTTTAAGCTACGTAAATGAAGATATCTGAATGATCCTAGAAAAGATTGCGGACAACACAGCAAACCACAACCTCCGAGTGAAGAAAGGAAACCTAATTTTCAAATTCCAAAGACTAAAAGAACGACAAAACCAGCTGCCATATTCAAAGTTCGCCACAGTGAACAACAACAACCAGCCAGAAGCAAGCAACAGGCGCCACCAATCACCCACATGTATCAATAACATAGTCAACCTATCTGACTACGCTCTAAACAAAGTCAAAATCTCTATACTTAACAAAGGTTTAAATTTTGCTATAGCATAGAAATCAATAAACAACTTGAATTTATGGGTAATATTGAAAGAGGCCTAAGATTCATCCCTAATAACATAGCAGACAAAATACGTTTAGAAACTGCCAACATTTTAAATCATAACAGAACAATAACAAGCAACATTACTAAACACGAATTAACCGCGGTGAAATCACTTAAAACAAATCCGAACATAGTAATAACCAGAACTGATAAAGGAAATGCCACCGTTATTTTAAACCGTACCACTTATGTAGAAAAAATGAATCTGCTGGTCTCTGACAATAACACATACCAATTGGTTAACTACAACCCAACCAGCAGAATAAAAAACAAAACAGAGAAACTACTTAAGTCAATTAGTCAATTCATGGTCCGAAGATACGGTCAAAAAACTATTTCTTCGCTATGCATGCTCTCCAAGAATTTATGGACTACCGAAGATTCACAAAGAAAACACACCGTTAAGACCTATAGTTGAAGGAATTGATAGCCCGATGTATCACTTAGCCAAAAAATTAGCTGCAACACTCAAGGAGTTGGTAGTTCATTCCCCCTCCTATATCAAAAACACACAACACTTCAAAGACATTACATTAGAAAAAGATGATTTATTAGTCAGTTTTGACATCTCTGCCCTCTTCACAAATATCCCAATCAATGACACGATCCTTCTCCTGCGGAACGAATTCCCTCCAGATATCACAGCGCTATTTGCTCATGTATTATGGTCGGGTTATTTTGTATGGCAAAACGCCTTCTACTTAGAAAAAGAAGGCACAGCCATGGGCTCGCCATTATCTCTCTCTCTCCCCCCCCCCATTGCTAACTTTTACATTGAACATTTTGAGCAACTTGCCTTAGGTTCCTCCCTTCTAAAACCCAAAGTCTGGCTTAGATGCGTTGACGATGTTTTCGCGATCTGGTCCCATGGTTGCCAGACATTAGACTCATTCCTTAGCCATTCCTAAACAAACAACACAAACGCATACAATTCACAATTGAAATTGAAAAACACAACATTATTATTATTATTATTATTGTTCCGGGCAACTCCAATGAGTCGACAGACTCATCGAGGGAGGCCCTGACATCCTGTCAAGAACAACTATTTGACATTGACACAGTATCTATCATACCTTGCCTTGAACTCATTCACGGTTGTAGCACCCACAACAGACTCTGGAAGCTTATTCCACTCATTCACTACTCTCCAAGTAAAAAACCTAGCTCTAACACCCTTGTCAACCACGCTCTTGCCCAGCTTCCATTCATGGCCCCTAGTCCTCCCACCACCAGTCATATTTTCAAAAATATCTTCTGGATCAATCTTATAGAAACCCTTCAGTAATTTGAATGTCTCAATCGTATCACCCCTCCTTCGCCTATCGTCCAATTTCTGCAACCCACAAATCTTCAACCTATTCTCATAAGGTTCATTCCACAGACCTGCTATCATCTTGGTCACTCGTCTCTGGATCCTCTCCACTTCCTCCCCATCACGAACATACTTCCATTTCTGGATACACTTGTCACACGTCTTCCCTCTGGCAATCTGTCCCATATGTGTCGGTTTACCAGAAAGCGACACATATGGGACAATATATACACATAAACGCCTACGACCACCACCCAACACAAAAACTAGGTTTCATCGACACGCTAAAAAACAGGGCTCAGATGACCTGTTCCAACGAACAGGCACTGAAAGACGAATTTAAAATTATCATTAATAGTTTGCAAAAAAAAGGATACAGCCAAAACACTATTAACAAAATTCTCTACAAAACCTCAATAAAAAACAAAGACAGAACAGACTACAGTAAAACCATAACCATTCCCTACATTAAAGGAACATCAGACAAAATAAACAGAGTACAAAAAAAAATACAACCTCAAAGCCACCTCCAAACCCCCTGCGAAATTGAAAAGCTTGCTCAACTCATCCAAAGACCCACTCCCTCCACTGGCCCACCCTGGAGTATACCGGATTTATTGTACTTGCAACACACCATATATAGGAAAAACAGGATGCACAATTCTTATCAGACAAAAATAACATAAACGACACATTAAATGAAATAATTATGGTGAAGCTGGCCTTTCTGATCATGCTTTGAATACCTTACACAGAATTCACTGGAAAAGCACTATCTGTCTCACTAAAACATGGTATGAATGAAAATTTAAGGAAGCATGTGAGATTATTATCAACCACCCCAATATGGACTATAATGATGGTTTAAAAATTCCAAACATATGGAAAGTATATATTTGACCCATGGAACGTTCCTTACTAAGAACAACTATAAACAGGACTATAGAAAATCCAGTATCTTAAAAGGAAAAATAAGAATTGTAATACTAAAAATAGGACATAATTGTTTCTGAAAGAAAACCATCTGAAAGAATGTTTATTCCTGTCATTGTAAATAGAATTTAGCTTCATGTAATTTTTTTTTTTTTCACTAGAGGTCATGCCAGTAGAATAACATGTGATCAGAGTATTGTTTCTTTCACTTACAGTTAATAATGTAACTCAGCTTGTCTTGTATATTGATGTATGCTCCAGATGATGATCTTGATGTGAAGGTCGAAATGTCAGGATAATAAAAAAGGTTTCTAACACGGTTGTAAATTTGATAAATTTTTAAAATAAAATAAAAAAAAATATTTTGGAAGCTATTGAAGAAGCTCTGAAATGAAGGAAAAAAGTACTGTGAAAGGAATCAGAAGATGATAAATATAATGTAAAAATTTGAAGATATTCTTGATGTCTCAAGTAATTTGAAAGATTGCTCAATGAAACAAGAAGTGAGAGAACATTGGTATTCAAGTGGGATGCAACCTAGTGACTTTCATTTCTTAGTTAACAAGGGAAGCACAACTCATCAATAAAATGTATTAACATTAGTAAAAGCACACAAAGTAATTTTCCTTTCTTTTATATCCCAAAAGAATATCCTAGATAACTTTTAAACATACCTCTCTACTATCACCTGCTTCTCTTTCATATACTTACACTGTTCTCTTTTTTCTGAATATCACACTTTGCTTTAGTGTCATCCATGCAATATTGAGACTGTGCAGTATGATATCGTGACAACTACAGCAATCCCTTGATTAGTGCGCCTAATGCATTCTTTAAAACAGGCACATTAATCGAAAACGCACTAATCGTATATAATAACCTATGGGAAAATGTATAATTCGTTCCTCAGATTTATTTTTTGACCTAATTTTTTTAATAAAAGAATTAGGATATGTCTCAGGGTCTAGTTAAAGGAAAACCATATAGCTGAAAGACATAAACATATTCAGAATATAAATTTATTCTACTTCTTAGCAAAGAATTAAGCTAATGTAGTTTGGCAGGTATTTTGTTTCTTTTTTTTAGTACAACCTACGATATGGCATTATTGCCTCTTCTACTCTTCTGCAAATGTTAATGCTTTTCTCTTCATCAGGGTCAGCGTCTAAGCATTGCTGCTTAAAAACTTCGATGTACGATAAATATTTTCAAATTGTTTCTGTAAAATCTCTTTTGGCTGACTATCAGTGGTTAAATTTTCTTCATATTCTTCAGGATCTTCCTGCTATGCATATAAATTTAGCAGGTCGGAATCACTCAATTCTTCAGAATGAGATTTAATTAACTTTGGACGTTATCATTGAAGGAGAGAAAGAAATGAAGGACGTACGAATTGGTCACCAACACGCGAAATCATGTGCTTTATAGATAAAATTTCCCAACTGTTAACAAGCAAAATAGTTACCACTTTAAGAACTGCAATGTTCATAAAAGAAAAGTTAATTTTCTAATGTTTAATAATAAACAACTCATCCAGATGGATTGATTCCCTATTATCAGAATGGATTCTTCTTTTTGTAACCTGCACAGAAGTGTTGAAGGGTCTCGAATCTGTGGGTGTACTATAGCAGAAGACATAAATTTTGGTGGTAAAAATTTGCAACATAGTGTACATTGAACAGACAGAAATGCTCATAAATGACCTCCCCCTTGCATTAATGAATTTAGCAAAAATTAATAAAATATACTGTTGCAGTATATTATTTACATGCATAATAACATTGAAAATTATTAATTTAATGTGTGTACCTTTATAAAATTTGATTTTTACTGTATACTGAATATAACAGCCTTGATTAACATTTTGATTGGTCAAGTAGTGTAGTATGTCATTAGAAATAACTTTGTAAAATGTTTTAAATCGCTAACTAAATTATTTCATTCTGGTGAGTGATTTTTTTAAAATAGTTAGCCATAAAAAAAGCCATGTACAAATAGAAAATTTTTAAAATCTGTAACATTTATTTTTAAGATGTGTATAGGCACACTAATCAAATTTTAGAGGCGCACTAATTGAATTTGGGTATCGAAAAAAAATTATGCATTAATCGAGGGATTGCTGTATATATCACAAACATTAGTTGAGCAATTCATCAATAATAAAGGGCTGGTACTGATGCATGCTTGAATGAAATTAGTTACTGATCCTTGTTGCTGCTGTCTCTAGTTATTCTGTAATCAGTGTTGAAATTATACATTATCTGTTAATTGCATGTTTTTTTTTTTTTCCTTCAGTTCTTTATCTTGTGTGTTTTGTGGTGGGGAGATAGATCCAACAGGCAAGAAGTAAAATATTTTCTGATAGTCTCATTTTCATTAGAAAAGCCCTTGCTAAATGCTTAAGTATCCTACGTAGGATTCAATGTAAACATTGAACAGACTGAAATGCTCATAAATGATCCCCCCCCTTGCATTAATGAATTTAGCAAAAATTAATAAAATATACTGTTGCAGTATATTATTTACATGCATAATAACATTGAAAATGATTAATTTAATGTGTGTACCTTTATAAAATTTGATTTTTACTGAATATAACAGCCTTGATTAACATTTTGATTGGTACTCCAAGTATTTGGTATAACCAAAGTTGACTAATTAAAATTCAGTAACTGAAACTTGACTTGTAGAAATGAACCGTTGGTATAGTTTTATTGAATTGTTACATATGTAAATACTGTGAGTGTTATTAATAACAAGAAATGCAGAACTAAGACATTGTTTGAACAACTTGGTTTTATTTTTTTTCTTAGAATTTTTTGGCTCTTTGTGCAAGCGACTATTATAATGGCTGTCTTTTTATCCGTAATATTAAGGGTTTCATGGTGCAAACAGGTGATCCTACAGGTATAATACAATACTTTGTAATTATTATATAATATTTGCTTATGATAATACTTTGGATTATTGAAAGATGTTGGAAGTTTTTTCCCAGTTGGTTAGACTATAAATTATATATTTAGTTTAATCCTTTATCCAAGTGTAAGCAAACAAAGTTTGCACCTGAAGTATCTTCAGTACTGAGGCAACTCATGGCAAAGTTGGACTAAGTTTTCATTATTTTCCTTAGTATCTCCCATAATGCAAAGCACATCTCCTTGCATACATGTATAATGCTATGCATTATGGGAGGGGTCACTACCCAGACCACTTTCGTTGAGGTCTCTTCAGGTGTGATACCAAAGTTGAAGCAATGCAGAACTCAAAAGGTGTGATACCTTTTGGAAAGGCATATGGAAATATGAGTTCTGCATTGCTTCAGCCTTGTATCACATCTGGGTCTGGCTCCCATTGAAGAGACCTCAAAGGTCGAAACCGGTCTTGGTAGTGACCCTTCCCCTAATGCATAGCATTATACATGTCTGCAAGATGCACTTTGCATTATGGGAGACTAAGGAAAGTGATGAGAACTTAGTCCACCTTTGCCACGAGTTGCCCCAGTCCTGAAGATACTTCAGGTGCAAACTTTGCTTGCTTACACTTGGATAAAGGATTAAACTAAATATATAATTTATGATAATACTTAAAATAATTATGTGGATTTTACATATATAATAGTGTTGCAATATAAAATAGATATTAGGAAATGCATTTTATTCCATCCATCCATTTCTCATCTATTCAAGATAGGTTCAGTTCCTTGATTAGGGGCTTTAGGCAATATAATGCAGCCAGCTTGCCATTCCTCTCTTGCATCCCTCTAAGGGCACAATCTATAGAACTGTGTTCACAGGACCAGTTTGTCTGTTCTGAGGGATGAAAAAACCCTCTACCTCCATATGAGACTAGCTAACTTACTATTTGATTGAAAATACACGATAAAGGTTCCTCCTGTCAGATAGGATTTGAACCTGGGTCTTTCTAACCAAAGGACTTGTCTATACCAGCTGAGCTATAGAGGCTCTTATATTTCATTATTTATGCATATTTTTCTGAAATAGTGTAAAACATTTCAAATATTTCATAAGGGTTTGTACTTTATATATATACATAGTCTTGCCATAAATACTGTTACAACTTACGCACACCCCCTGGGTTGCCCGCAGAATTGTGCAAGCCCAGTTCTGTTAGTGGTACTGTGTGCAGCCAACCTTTACATGTTTATCAGTAGAGAGAGAGAGTTGTTTAGCTGTACGGGTTAACATGCAGTGCGGAGATTGAGAACCGTGTAGCTGTAATAGCACTTCACAAGGTTGGAATGCAGCCATCTGTTATTTTCAACATGCTAAAAACACTTGGAATCAGTAGGATGTTTGCGTATCAGACTTAACCATTATAATGATACAGAAGACGTATCTGACCACCAAAAAAACAGATCTGGCATTGAGGGCCGCTCAACAAGTTTCCATCATTTGGACTGACTTCATCCTTGTGTAAATGGATCACCAGTTTTCTCTCAGGTTGATTCCTACATGTAATGGTGAATGGGTCTCTCCTCAGACTTTCCTTCCAGTGTTGGTGTTCCTTCAGGGTGTCATTTCACCCACCCCTCTTTCTGATTTGTATAATTGACCTGCTCTCATTGACTGTAAACCCTGTTCATAATTTTGCTGATTATAGCACACTCCATTCATCCTACTCATATGACAAGCCTTGCAGTGCTCAACAACATCTCAAGCTTCAAGATCATTTGTAAGAAGTATCCCGAACACTGATCTCTACAGTATCTTTGATTGGGGTGGGTGAAAGCAACATAGTCAACTTCAATGCTTCCAAAATGCAGGTTTGCTTGTTTTCCCATAAGAGAATGGGAAAACAAGCAAACTTAGATCTTCTCCACTTACTTTTGATAATGAGTTCAACAGTCAAGACCAAATCTCTTCTCAGTCTGACTCTTACTGCAATCCTTTCTTGGCATAATTATATCACTTCCACAGCATCAGTCTAATAGATAAGCTTAGGTGTTGAACATTACTCATAACTTATTTTAATGATATTATAACACCAACCAATTAAATTATAAAAAAGATGTTTCTTACCTGCCTTATATTTCACTGGATTTCAAGCCAGCATCTTCATATAAGTGAAACCATTCAAATTGTAATGGATAAAAGATTCTATAACATCAACAGTTTCCAAAAAACTTGACATCATTTTCTGGTCAAGACAGTACTTCTCTGCTGAACAGTTACTCTGTACAAATCCCAAATCTGACCAACATTGGAATACTACTCTCATGTATGGTGCACCTAAGATCTCCCTAAAAATTCTTGATGCTGTTCAGAAAAGGGTAGTCCAGTTGATAAATGACACTTCCTTTAAAGTCTCTTCAGACACTATGCCATAGAAGACCAGTTTCTGCATTGTGTTTTTTCTACAGATATTTCCATGGCCATTGTTCAGAAGAACTAGCATCCATTATGCTCATGTTTCTGCCAGATCTACAGGAACTCATACAACAGCTGCTCAACATCTTTTTGCAGTCAAACTGCATACTCACCAAACTTGCTACTCCCAGTCATCTCTCATTCCTTCCTTCAATTCTGTGGAATAGTCTCCCTCATCAAGCATTTCCAAAGGACTACAATATTCAACAGTTTTTATATAACGAAACCTGTGGTGAATTCATCACTAAAAACACGTGTACTAACCACAGTGATAACTTTTAATACGTAAATATTTCATCCCAAGTATCTTGGGACATCATCAGTACTGTACTTCTATAACACATTATTGCATGCATGTTGAGATTCCACTGTAATCATGTGCCCTAACTGTATGTTATTCCTAGTATTGTTTGAATTACTGTACTGATGATGTCCCAAGATACTTGGGATGAAATATTTACATATTAAAAGTTATCACTGTGGTTAGTACGTGTGTTTTGAGTGATGCATATCAACAGGTTATGGATTCCTGACTCTGTCCTCACAACATTTGTTTGCTATAGGCTTTCTGCCTTTCATGTGTGGGATAAATTTAGCAAATATTAATAAAAATAGTTTACATAATTACAGGATTAATTCAGATCATTATTTAATAACCAGAAATGTTACAATGCCTTCAAGCTTGGTATAAAGAAATGAAAATTACATTGTAATGAGTACTTATAAAATCTCTTACTACAAACAAAAATTTATATAATACCTGCACAACATGATTTTTTTGGAACACACACACAATCATGGTCAAATCAGCTTGACCATGATTATATTTTTGCAAGCCTGCTGAATTTTATTCCATATTTATGTGTTTGTTACACTTTTTTTTTTTTTTTTTAACTACTCAGAGAAAGAACAGATTTTCGGTTTTTCATCATATCAGATACCAAGATATATCATTTAGTAATATTAGTAATATATATTATGAATTAGGAATTGTTTAACTAGCTATGATGCAGACTACAAAAATGAAAAAATGATGCTAGCAAATCAGTTTCAAACAAATTCACAATTAGTGCACCTAAAAGTTTGTGGGTTTGAATACAAAACTTGATATCATTGAACTGAGGACAAAAGGGGCTGAAAGACATGAACTGATCCAAATCACTAGCTTCAAAATCACCTTATCCAACTCTGTCACTATAATATTGACAGTGTAGTTAGATAAAGGGAATGGGATATACTATGTCACTTCTGAATTTTGCTAAGTCATTTGAAAGGATTCCACATTTATGAAAACTCAATCAAATTGGTTTGAAAAATAAATTAACATGATAGGAAGGAAGGTCTTGAGTGTATGATATTAATTTATTTGCTGATGGGAGAGTGATAAAGAATGTAGCTGATAATACAGAATCCCTGTGGTTATATGGGAAAATGACAGTGAATGTCCATGTAGGTGGAGTATTATATTAGTGAGAATTTGGTGGTCAATAGAGTTGGGGGATATTGTGAACACTGAGGTGAAGTTTAGCTGTCACAGGTCTAAGGTTGTTAAAGTATCATTGCATCACCTGACAGCACTGTTGAAGCACTCTCACTTAGGTTCTCTTTACAGTAAGAAAACACTAAATTCTCTAAAACTGATTTCAGGAATAAGGAAGTTACTCTTCCACTTTACAAAGTTTAATAAAACCACATGTGGATTACTGTGCATGGATATAGTCATCCAGGTTCCAAAGAGATGGGAAGATAGTTGAAAAGATTCACCAATGAGTAACCAAAAGAGGAGATAAGTTAGTATGAGAATCTTATAGCATAGACAAAAATTAGATTTTCTAACTTATGGATGATGGAGTAGAACTTGTGGTCATCCATGAAAATATGAGATACAAGTTCTTTTTATGGCATGTGAGTGTGCAAAATGGACTACCATTAGATGTGAACCCTACCTCCGAGTTCTTGGTGCTTTTGTAGTGCCATTGAGCATTCCTCAGTGCTTTATTAGGATTTAGCTCATCTGTTAAGAATTATACAATATTCATGTCATAACAACATTTAAGCATCTGCAGTTTGTCAGTGTCAGAGTATTATATTTGAGTATATTTGATATGTTTCTATATTAAAACTGATTTAACGTTTTTAGTATTATGCAAGTTTTGACATATAGTTGTTTAGAAACATAAAATTATCTAAATTACTTGATTTTAACAGGCACAGGTAAAGGAGGAAATAGCATTTGGGGAACTAAATTTGAAGATGAGTTTCGAGATGAATTAAAAGTAAGATGAATAAAAAAAATATAAAAAAAAAAACAACTGATTTTGCTCTATTTTCAGAAATTTATGAAATCTCAAGTGAATTTTTCTTTAGGATTTATTTACATAACTACAGCAATCCCTCAATTAATGTGCCTAATGCATTCTTTAAAATGGACGTATTAATCGAAAATGCACTAATCAAATATAATAACCTATTAGGTAAAGTGTAATTCTTTCCTCAAATTTCTTTTTTGACCCTTATTTTATTTTATTTTTTTTAATAAAAGAATTAGGGTATGTCTTAGGGCCTAGTTAAAGGAAAACCATGAAGCTGAAAGACAATAAAACATATTCAAAATATAAATTTATTATTCTACTTCTTAACAAAGAATCGAGCTAATGTAGTTTGGTAGGAATTCTGTTTCTTTTTTTCATACAACTGACTCTATGGTCCTATTGCCTTTTCTACTCTTCTGCAAATTTTAACGCTTTTCTCTTCATCAGGGTCATCCTCTAAGCATTGCTGCTTAAAAACTTCAATTGTACGAGAAATATTTTCAAATTGTTTCTGTGAAATCTCTTTTGGCTGACTGTCAGTGGTTAAATTTTCTTCATATTCTTCGGGATCTTCCTGCTGTGCATCTAAATTTAGCAGGTTAGAATCATTCAATTCCTCAGAATGAGATATAATTAACTCTTGGATGTTATCATTGTCAGTCTCATCAAACCCAGTTCACACCCGATGCTGGCAATTTCCTCAACAACATTATCCATTTCATTTGAAAAGCCTCTAAAATCATTTGCACAATGTGCTTTCAAACTGCTCACATATTGCTAGCAGTAATTTAATTTGAATTTGCTACTTTATAACCAGGCTGAGATTTCTCTGATTTGGCAGAATAGTCTTGGAAGGCATTAGCTTCCAAAAAAAGGCCGGTTTCATCAACATTAAATATTTGTTGGTCACAATAGTCCCCTTCTTCCACAATTTTCTGGATAATTTGAGGCCACTTCCATATCAGCATTTGCAGCTTCGCCTGTGATTTGAACATTATGTAGGCTATTTCTCTTTTTGCAACACTCAAACCATCCAGCACTAGCGTGGAGCTCTTCTTTTACATCATTGATAACCCTTTCTTTCAAGGTTGCAAAGAGACTTAATGCTTTTGATTTAATAAGGTCATTGCTTAGCAGGATCCGATTTTGGTTACAATTTCTTCTATCCATGTAGAAAGAAGTCTCTCTAATTCAGTCATTATAATACTTAGATTTCGAATGGCTTGCATGCATGATGAATCGAAGCGGCCTTACCTTTCTCTTTGTATTAAGCAGCTTTTTTGCTTAAAATTGCTCTTATAGTTGATTCATCCATTTTCTTTGCTGTTTACCTGCCTTGTTCATTTTTCTTTATTATTTCAAGTTTTTCTTGAAATAATAAAGAATTGCAATGAAGATTACTTATCGAATTTTTTTTCACACTTCCACTTTTTTGCTCACTAATTCTTTTATTCATGATGAAAGTTCGGGAAAATACTTTAAAATAAAAAATTAATGAAAACAATTGCAAAAGGAGGCATGAGATGATCAACAGAATGCTATATAATTAGCAGAAGATATAAATTTTGGCAGTAAATTTGGAACATAGTATACAAGGTGCTATCAAAAAGTTTCGAGACTAGCTCTGTTTATGAGAAATTACTTTATTTATCTACGTTTACACACTATCACCTTCAAAATAGTCCCCTTGCATAGCAATACAGCACTCCAAGTGTTCCTGCCACTTCTGGAATGTGTCCTGGAAGTCTTCTTTTCGAAGCGTGTCAAGCACCTTCTGCGATTCACGCTGGATCTCTGCAGTGGTGTCAAAACGGCGACCTTTGAGCTGGATCTTCATTTTCGGGAAGAGAGCGAAGTCCACAGGAGCCAAATCTGGCGAGTAGGGTAGGTGCAGAAGTGAGATTGTGTTGTTTCCGGTGAGAAACTCATGTGCAAGGAGAGCTCGGTGACAGGGTGCATTGTCATTGTGGAGCATCCACCGATCCAGTTGCTTTTGTCGAATGTCCTCCTTCAGACGCCTTAAAACCTGGCAGTAGAACTCGCTATTGACGGTCTGGCCCCTGGGGACGAATTCTCGATGCAGAATGCTGCGAATGTCAAAAAAGATGAGTTTGCACAAGTTGTCGAATGGTTTCGAAATTTTCGTGTTTGTTGAATTTGAGTTTAATTTGATTGAGCTTGTTGAAGGGCTTCCTGATATCTTGTCATCTTCCAGTGATGTTTTCCGCTCTTGAAGCACGTGTGCCACTCAAAACACCTCAAACGACTCATTGCAGCATTGCCGTAAACTTGCTGAATCATGTCAAACGTCTGTGGCAGATTTGCCCAGTTTCACGCAGAATTTCACTTTCGCTCTTTGTTCTAACTTGCTGTTCACGATGAAATCGCAGACGTGGTAACACATGATCAGAATAGCACCAGTTGCACAGCTCCCGATGTACACAGAACGATGTCCTGTGTACATCAGGACTTTTGGCACACTGACTTAAGGTCGGTGCTGCCATCTGTTGGTGTGTTACAAAACTAGTCTCAAAACGTTTTGGTACCACCTCGTACATTTAAATACAGTAGTGTAATGCCATTAAAAAATAACTTTGTAAAATGTTTAAAATAGTTAGCCATAAAAAAATGCATAGATGGAAAATTTTTAAAATCTGTAGCGTTTATTTTTAATGTATATACACTAATCAAATTTTAGAGGTGCATTAATTGCATTTAGGTATAGAAAAAAAAAGACACACTAATCAAAGATGCATTAATCAAGGGATTGCTGTACATGAATAGTTATCAGAGGACCAAAAATACAATTTAAATCTACTAGCTACAAAAAAAAATTTACTTACTCAAGGTATCAGTCTGCTCTATATAAATATTATTAGAGGTGGTATTTTAAAAAACTAAATTGTATGATAACTAAACAAGTAATATGTTCTTTAATTCTCACTATAATATAATTACATTACATGTAATTATACAGAAATATGCTTTCCTTTAATGTGAGTTTAAAATGCATGCCATAACATCTCATCACAACTCAGTTTGTGTTTTATTTCATTTATTGTTCACAATGAAGGGCAAATTGATATAAATTATATATAAACAATTTAATAGGAAGGTCATGAAAACAAAATAGGTAGCACTCGCTATGGAGCTAGACCCACTTTTTATGATATACTGTCATGTGATCTGGTCTTTGCAAGATTCTTTTTTTAAATGACAGTAATAGAAAGAAAGTAAATTTACGAAAGAATCTTAAAAAAGATTGGAACAATTGGGAAAACATACTGTGACATACACTCAGATCACAGACCATTCTAGCTATCCTTCATATAGACAAAAGACAGGAAGCAAAAATATGAGTGATATCAAACCATAAACAACCAAAATGTATTGACAGGGAGCAATTTGGTAAATTAGTGAAGCAGATTGACTGGAGCTTGGAAGAAGACATAAAGACCTGGCCATATTCAACCAACAAATGAAATGCAAAACATAGGCAGAATTTATGAAAAACAATTGCAGGGAATGTCTCAGCCAAGAAACTCTCAAAACTGCTATATAAAAGAGAGTTAAAAGATTCAGGTCATACTCATTTAGAATTTGTAGTGATTAGTAAGTTACTGAAAATAAAGATACAAGAAGATTACACCAAATTTAGAATAAATAAACTACAAGCAGCAGAAAACAAAGGAGTCTGAAAAAATGGAAAATTAATATAATCTCTCCTAGATGAATGGAACATCAGGAAAACAAACAGAAAAGAAATGGAAAAAACTGTCCAGAATTATTACAGTTAGCTCTATTCATTATGCCTCTCTGATTCTGCCAGAGAGGCATGTGGTAAGGTTATTTGTAAGGATAAAAAAATCAGAACTCCCTGGTGGACACAGAAGGTTAAAGAGGCAGTGAAGGAAAAGAAGAAAGCATACCAAAAGTTCCTGTCAAATAAGTCAGCTTGTGCTCTTAGAGAATATAGAGACAAATGCAAGAATGCTAAACACTGTGTAAAACTACCTATACAAAAGTCATGGGAGGACTTTGGCAAGAATATAGAAAATAAATATCAAGAAGGTGGCAAAATATTCTGGAGGTTGTTGAAGAAGCTTAAGAATGGAGGAAAGAGTGCTATAAAAGGAATTAGAGATGATAAAGGTGACATGAAAACTGGAGAAAAAGATATCCTTGAAGTATGGAGTAATTACTTTGAAAAACTGCTAAATGAAACAAGCAGTGATGACAGCACAGTGGTAAAAAACACTGACCAGGCATGCAGTCAGGAATACATATCCATACTTGAAGTAGAAAAAGCCATCAAAGGCTTGAAATGTGGAAAGGCAGCAGGAGTAGATGATATTCGACCAGAAATGCTGAAGTATGGTGGTATAAGAGTCTTACAGTGGCTGCACTGCATAGTTCAGAAAGCCTGAACAGAGGGACGAATTCCTGATGATTGGAGTAGAGCTCTCATAGTACCCATATATAAAAAGGGAAATAAAACTGCATGTGAGAATTACAGAGGTATTTCCCTACTGAGTGTTCCTGGCAAGATCTATACAAGTATACTTGAGAAACGGTTGAGAAGAATTGTGGAAGAAAAGCTTGGTGAAGAACAAGCTGGATTCAGGCCAAATAGAGGCTGTCAGGATCAGATCTTCACTTTACGACAAATAGTTGAGAAAGCATGGGAATATAACAAAGATCTGTATTTAAGTTTTGTCGATCTGGAAAAGGCATATGACAAGGTGCCAAGAGAGAAGCTATTCAATACGCTGCTGTTATATGGTGTCAATGGGACATTATATCAAGCAATACTTAGTCTTTATTTCAGTTGTAAGTCAGCAGTTAGAATTGAAGGAAGTACAGGAAGATGGTTTAATGTTAAATCTGGTGTGAGACAAGGATGTACATTATCTCCTCTGTTATTCATTATCTATATGGATCACATTATGAAGGAAAGTGGTATTAAACATGATATCAAAATTGGAGATGTTAATGTCAGCTCTTTGCTTTATGCGGATGATGTTATACTTCTAAATAAATCCGCTACAAGTCTGCAAGATTCTCTGACTAAATTGAATAGCTCTTGTAATAGATATGGTATGAAGGTCAGCAATAAAAAGACAAAGACAATGAAAATAGGCAGAATCATTGAAAATGTCAACTGTGTTGTGAATGGAGAACCTGTGGAACAAGTAAAACATTTCAGCTATTTAGGCACGATTTTTACCGAAGATGGTAAATTAAATATAGAAATAGACAACAGAATCAGCAAAGCTGGTATGGTGGGAAGTCAACTGAATAAATTCATATGGAATAAGAGAGAAATTAGTTGGAACACTAGATTAGCTGTATACAAGACAGTGTTCAAACCAGTTTTAACTTATGGATCTGAGAGCTGGGTCAGAAGTAAAACACTTAACCAAAGACTAGAGACTTCAGATATGAGAGTCCTGAGAAAGATTATAGGCGTGAACAGATGGCATCAATGGCAGTATCATATTAAAAACGAGGATATTAGGAAAGAACTTGACATTGTCAGCATCCAGGAATGCGTTAGCAGAGCTAATCTCAGGTGGTATGGTCACTTAAACAGAATGGGCGAGGAAAGATTAGCAAAACAAGTGTTCTCTGCCAGGTTGGCAGGAAAACGACCGAGAGGAAGACCAAGATATAGGTGGATTGATACGGTACAAAGTGCTTTAGATGATAGAAATATAAGATCTGATAATATTGGAGTGTTGACAAGTAACAGACTTATTTGGAGGAAAATTGTAGATAGGAAATTAATAATGATGTAATTTTTTTCATGTAGTACTATCATATCCTGTACACCCCTTGAGGGTACATGGCAGGAATTTGATGATGATGATGAGCTCTATTCATTTGCACAAGATGTTACTCAAAAGTTAACAGAGTATAAAGAAGCATCAAAAATACTGCCAGAGGAGGTAGAATATGCAGCCATTCAGATGACGTTAAAGAGCACCAGGGACACATGAAATAAGAATAGAAAATATCAAGGCAGGAGGAAATGTTCTTTATAAATCTCTAGCAAGAAGGTTCACTTAGTACTTGAATGAAGGTAGAATACCTGAAGAATGGGAATCATCTAACCCCATCCTCATCCATAGAAAAGGAGAATATTGACAACTATAGACCAATATGTCTCTTGTCCCACCTCTGTAAAATATTCACAAGAATATTGTGAATATTTTAAAGAGAATATTGTGAATCATCTGCCACTTTGTATGCTATTTACTGATTTCCAAAAAGCATTTGACACAGTAGAACATAATGCATATTTCGAGACGCTGTTCACAGAACAACTATATATCAAGTTAATTCAAAACATATAATACAGGCAGCAAAACCCTTGAAATACTTTTCAGTAGAAGAGTAAGACAAGGAGATGTGATCTCAACCAATGTCTTTACAACAACTCAAAAGCATTCTCAAAAATGCAAACCTGGAGGGTGGTTTAAATATAGATGAAGAAAATCTTAAAATACTCCTGGCTCTGATATCTCATCACGTCTGAACTAGAAATAATGTTGAATAAAATAGACTTGCAATGTAGAATGGCAGGATTACAAATCCACCCTGACAAGACTAAGTGGATGAAAAATGAATACTGTCATTATCAACAAATCAAATTGTAAAATAAAGTCATAGAGTTGGAAGCTACATTTATTTAGGACAGGCAATCCCAATGGACAGTGATATATCAGATAAAATAAACAGATGTAAAAATGCTGCTTAGAACTTTTAACCAGATAAAAGATGCTATCACAAACCAAAAAATAGATATCAAAATAAGATCCCACCTTTTTAATAGTATTATTTTCCAGCAATGATCTATGGTAGCGAGACATGGAACACAAACAAAAAAAAAAAAAAACAAGAAGCACGAAACCTACTAACAATCCAAAGGGCAATATAGAAAGAAGAGTATGTAATATAAGCAAAAAAAAGATCACATAAGACTCACTGAAATAAGTAAAATATCTGGATTCAAAAATGTGGTAGAAATTATAACAAAACAAAAAGGTGGGTAGGACATAAAGCATGTATGAAAGACAATAGATGGGCTTAAAGAATAATAAACCAATAATAGTTCATTTTATGTATTTGGGATACATAAAATTAACCTGGTAGACCACCTAGGAGAGGGGAGGATCTTGTATTAAAGTCAACAGGAGGGAAATGGAGAAGATTGACTCAGGATAGGGAAAGTTGGCATCTTTGTGACCTGCAGTCATGGAGAAGCCAAGACTTAGAGAACATGGGTTCAGGGAATCAATATAGCATTGTCATAAGCCTATTTTTACAGCTCACATCATGAATTAGATTACTGTAACAATTGTTACATTACTTCAACAATTTACATAATGAAAATTGTTTCTAATACTCTCATTTAAAATTTACAATTTTTCATAACGTAGTCAATTTTCATCTCTTGATACTCTATTTGGTGATCTCCATGTACACCCTCTTCCAGAGCACTTAAAAAAAAAAGTATTCATTATATAAACTGCTTCAGGAAACTGCCTGATGCTCTCATTTTTCATTTCTATTATCTATTACCCATCGACCCACATCTCTCTTTCCAGGCTGGCCTTTACCAATTTTGGCATTGAAATTCCCACATACATATTGTATATGCGCTTTTATCTTTTAAACTGTCTTCTATTTGCTTGTAGAAATCAACTGTGAAAGTAAGTGCAAAGCAGACTATTATTTTTAATGTTTCTGTTGGGCCAACTTTGAACAATCAGTTTCTTTACTCTTTGATATAATGTTGCAAGATAACATATTTTTTATTTGTTCTGGTCTAGCTGTAAATATCACTCTACCAGCATTATTTCCTTAATGCAATTCATCAAGGAAGACTTGGCAATCCTTCCATTTTACAGTCAGGGTAGTTCATCTTTTTGTTTCACATAATGCCAGAAAATCAAATTTTTATCAGTCTCTTTCAGAAGATAGTCTACTTGAAAGTCCTTAGCCAAAGTTCTCATGTTGAATGTTTTCCAAGTTGCAAGGTCAAATGTGACCTTGCCTCTCAAAGAGTCAAAACTGCCACCTTGGTTTGCCTTATAAGAGTTATGCAGGATGGCAATTTCTCAGAAGCACTGCTTCCGTTGCTTCTGAGAAATTGCTATCTTTGCTTTGGTCAAATATCCCACTTTTACTGAACAGGTTCTGAAGTGTGGAGGATAGTAACCTTCACTTACTGAGACTGTGTGGATGCCACTGTTCAAAAAAAAAAAATTTTTTTTTTTCTGCTGCCATCCTTTAGATGCTGTCATGTTCTGCTCTGATAGCATTCAGCTAGTAAGCCCTTCTTCCAGCATAGTGCTAGAATGCTACTCTTATCTAGCCCTGCAGTACTCATCTCTTCACTGGCCTTACTTCCCACTGAGCTTTGACCCAACCTTCCATTTGGTTACTCAGCTAAACAGGGTCCACCTCTTGTATGTGAGTTGTGTTGGTTTTTATTTATTTTTTTATGTTGAGCCCATACACAGGAGGTTGGTTGGTCAACCTATAGTACATTAGTATCGTGTATGGGTGGTGGGTTGGGAAAAGAGGAATTTGTTTACATTTGATTTGAATGACTTTAAATTGTATTCCTTGGGAAACACAGCGGGTGGGAGACTGTTCCACAGTGCAGCAGTTGCAGGGATGAAGGAAGAGGAAAAGAAACTTGTTCTGTTTGTTTCTAGGTGAACTGTGAAGGGATGTTGTGTAACAGCTGTACGTGTTCCAATTAGTTTAGTACTGAGCAGAGGAATTATTGATGTTATTTCCCATGGAAATATTTGTAGAATATACATACTGCAGAGACCATACATCTGTGTGAAAGAGAGGGGGAGGGAGTTGGTAAGGGATGGATCATTGATAAGTCTAATTGCTCTCCTCCTCTGTATTGAGTCGAGCTTTTTGGGGCCCCACCCCATACGTGAGAGCAGTATTCAATAGTTGGGCGGATTTGTATAATGTTAATAGCTGTTCAGGGGTGAAGTAACGTCTTGAGCAAAAGAGAAATCCTAGTTTTTTTGAGGCTGAGGATCCAATGTTTGAGATATGTTTATGCCAGGAGAGGTTTGATGTGAGGGTGATTCCAAGGAGTGAGATCTCAGACTGTCTGGAGATTTGGGTATCATTAAAAAGGATATTGGGAAAAAATGGTTCTTTTTAAGGGGAAATAGTACACAACTGGATTTTATTGGCATTGAAATTTATGAGGTTATCTGAACCCCATTGGAGGATGGCTTGGAGATCGGAGTTGTGGGTCGCGGTAGTTGATGTTCTGTAGGTTGAGGTGAGTTGTGTAGGATAAGGCTTATCAAATGCAAGCGAAGAGTGTAGTGTGCTGTCGTCTGCAGAACTGTGTATTGGGTTGGAGGTCATTGATATATAGTAGGAAGAGGGTTGGTGAGAGAACAGAACCTTATGGGACCACAGCATTAATCGAGTGGTGAGAGGGTAGGGAGCCGTCCACCATCACACAGAGTGTGCGTCCAGACAGAAAACTGGCGATCCACCTAGAAAAGCCTTGGGTCAGACCAAATGATGGTAGTTTGCCCAGTAGGCCTTTATGCCAGACCCGGTCAAAGGCTTTGGAGATATCTAGTGCAACCACTTGAGATTCGCCATAGCCTTCGTCCAGAGATGGATGACATATGTGAGTAGATCTCCTGTTGATCAGCAGTGGCAGAAAGACACTCACCAACTAAATGAACTGGCTGTTCATTTATTTGGTGAGTGTCTTCAAGATAGTGTAGGAGTTGGGAATTGATGCTTTTTTTCCATTACCTTTGACAGGACTGAGGTAAGCGAGATTGGACAGTAATTGGATCACCCTTCTTGGGGATGGGCTGAATATTGGCCAATTTCCAGTTTGTAGGATAGATTTCAGTGGAATAATGTCAAGGTGTTGGAATAAAATGTATAGATGTGCTACTGTATTTAATTAGATTGTGCCAATTTTAATTTTATGTTTATAATTACCAGTTTATTTTGTTAATGAAATTATATTGTGAGAAAAGCACTTTTTTAAAAATAATAATAATAATCGATTGTCTATTACATAGGTTGTGTGTACTGTATATGCTTGTAAGATTAATATTAAACTAAATGAATGCATTGATTTGATTATAAAATTTATTTGTTGGAGATAACTAATAATTTAATTTGAATATATTCATGATAAGAAAAAGCTTGCTTTCTTGCACACTGTGCAAGATTTACTGTTTTCAAGTAAAGCACCATAATTATAAGACATACTGGTGACTTATTTTACTCGCTTCATGACTGAAACAAAAACTTGAAGTGTGACTCATAGTAGAGCATGAGTGAAAAAAGCACTATAGTACTGCTGTGAGAGAAATGAGGGGGATTTTTGGGACTTAATAGCAAATATTTATAATGTCTTTCATATAGAAAGAAAAAACGTTTTCAGTTATTATGTTTCAAAAATTATGACAGGACAATTGTTGTAGGAAGGTATCACAAGTCAATTTTGATGTTTTTAATGACTTTGTTTTTTAGTAGTCTTTCCTTCTTATTGTGCTATCTTCTATCGAAGGTCAGCGACCTTCTTGGCGAACAAACTGCGCTCTTGTGCTAATCTGAGCAGTTGTGCACTGCTCTTTCCTGTCCACGTCTTGATGTTGTCAAACCATGATATTCTTTTTCTTCCTCTAGTTCCTTTGCCATCAATTCTTCCTACCAAAATAGTTTGTAGAAGTTGGTATTTGCTGTTTCTCATGATGTGTCCAAGATGTGATGTTTTTTGTTTCTTGATTATTTGTACAAGATGTTTAGCTTTGCCATTGGATTTTAAGACATCTTCATTGGTAATTTTTTCTGTCCATGATATCTTTAGCATTCTTCTGTATAGCCACATTTCAAAGGCTTCGATTTTCTTGATGGTTGTCGCCTTCAATGTCCATGTTTCAACTCCATAGAGCAGAATAGACCACACGTAGCATTTCAGCATTCGGCATCTGACTTCCATGTTTAGGTCTTTATTGCAGAATAGTGTTCTCATTTTCATGAAGGACTGCTGTGCAACTTCAATCCTTGTCTTTATATCTATTTCTGGATCCCACCGTTCATTAAGCCAGCAACCAAGATATTTATATCTTGACACTTGATCAATATTTTTCCCATTGAGTGTCAGTTTCATTGATGAGGCTGGATGTTTGCTGATGATCATGTATTTTGTCTTGTTGATGTTTATATTTATTCCCATTCTTTGGCTTTCTATGTATACTCTGTCAACGAGTTTTTGGAGATCCATAATGTTATCTGCAATTAGCACAGTGTCATCTGCATATCGTAGGTTGTTAACAATCTTTCCATTTATTGTGATTCCCTCTGGACATTCTTTCCAATGCTTTTTTAAAGATTACCTCTGTATATATGTTGAACAGGAGTGGTGAGAGCACACATCCTTGTCTCACTCCTCTTTTGATGTTAATATCACTGGTGGTAATGTTGTCTAATTGAACGGTAGCTGACTGATTCCAATACAGATTTGTTATTAGTCTTATGTCTTGTTCGTCTAGCCTTATTTGTTGAAGGATTTCTATTAAGTTGGTGTGTCTGACTTTGTCAAATGCTTTTTCAAAATCTATGAAACACATAAAGACAGATTTCTGTTTTTCTATGCATTTTTGTATCAATATTTGGGTACAGAAAAGGGCCTCTCTAGTACCAAAACCATTCCGAAAGCCGAATTGTGTTTCACTTAGAGTTTCTTCACTTTTTCTATAAATGCGATTCTGAATTACTTTCAAAAATATTTTTAATGTTTGGTTCATTAGACTAATAAGTCGGAAGTCACCACAGGAATTCGCTTTGGGTTTCTTTGGGACAGTGATAAATGTAGATTTGAGCCAATCTGATGGAAATTCATCACTTTCATATATTTTATTAAATAGTTTTTCAAGAAGTTTGATGTTATCTGGTTCTATTAATTTTAAAAATTCTGTTTGCACACCATCTGGTCCACTGGCTTTTCCTGTTTTACTTGTTCGTATAGCATTCTCTATTTCGCATTTCATGATTGCTGGTCCTTGAATGTTATCTTTTATATTTATAGGCTTCTGTCTAGTATCATTGAAAAGTTCTCTTACATATTTTATCCACATCTGTGCTTTATTCTCTTCTTCTAGAACTATTTTTCCATTTTTGTCTCTTAGAGACACTATTTGCTTTTTCCTCAGTTTTCCGGAAATTTCGTTGATTTTTTAGTCTTTCCTAAAGAAAGAAAAATAGAGAAGTTCTGAACCTTAAATGAGATAAAAGGACGAAAGAAAGTGAAGATGATTGGTTTAAGTTATGACTTATTGAGGAAAACCAGCAACTAAACTTGCAAGTGTTTTTGTAATTCTTTAAAAGGAAATGCTGTACTGAACATTAAGGATTTCAAATAAAAAATTTTATTTACAACTCTCTGGAAATAAAATTTGTTTAAATTCATTGGCAGCCACCTGTGATCAAATAACTTGAGAGTGAATGAGAAGAAAATGTGAATTATTCAAAGAAAAAAATATTTTGAATGCCTTTAGATCAAGGCCGAAAATTCACTCACCAGTTGTCTCTGATAAACTCACCTGTGGGAAGTGGATTTCTGGAGCCCTGGTTATAATCATTGAATAATTACTCAGATACCCTTACAAAAATATTTAATTAATGCAGAATTTTCGTCATATCAAGGCCAATCTCAGCAAACTGTACAAATAGTGATTAAATAATGAAACATTATGTTAAAAAAAGTACTGAGGTGAGATATTTAGCATTAGCACCTCACAGAACTTGAAAGGATAATAGGCACCTAAACCTGCTAGATCTATTACAAGCAGTCATAAATGGCTGCTTATAATATGTATAAGTAGTCATTTGTTAGGTTCTGGTATGAAGACTTATAAGTTAGTTATTCATAGTGATATTACCTAACTTTTAATTAATATTTCCATTATTTCAGCAGAGTCAACCTGCCATCATCAGAGAACAAGAACAAATTGATATGTGCATGTAGGCACTACATAAGGTAAGTATAACTGAAGCAGAACAACAAAGAGAAGTCAAAAATTCCTAAACAGTGCTCCATACTGGGTTAGGGTAGTGTTCATGGCTATTGGGCTAAAGTTCTAAGGACAAGTATGCTTTGCAGATTTGAGTTTCATGTGACCAAAGCATAACCCAAGCAAGAAGGCTGTTCAACTGCGTTAATAGGAATGAATGAAGACTTTGTGGTTTGGAATTGAACTCTGGAGTACTAATTAACCACTCTGCATGCTATAACAGGTGTAGAGGAGAGTGAAGGAATTACAAGTGCAGTTTTGACAAGCACTGACCATGGAAATATCTGCGGATAATTTGTGCAGCTGAAACTGTCTGTGAAGAGTTGAATTCCTATTCTATACTGAGTCGAGGATTTTTTAAGAAGCTCTTGAAGACCCATCACTTGAAATATGAAAGCAGTATTTAATAGTTGTTGGATGCATTTGTGATTGGTATTGTTAATAGTTGTTTCGTGGTAACATAATGCATGGAGCAGTGGAGAAAGCTGTATATCTTGGTGTTAAGGAGATAATCCATCCATTTCTCATCTGTCTAAAATGGGTCGAGTCCCTGATTAGGGGCATTAGTCAATTTAATACAATCTGTTTGCCATTCCTCTGGTGCATCCCTCTAGGGATATATTGTATGTATCCTGAGGGATGAAAAACCAGAGTTTCTGGGAGGGGGAAACCCTTTACTTCCATGTGGTACCAACTCACTCACCGTTTGATTGAAGAGACCTGATAAAGGTTCCTCGTGTAGAATGGATTCAAACCCAGGTCTTTTCAACCAGAGGACTTGCCTTTAGTATAAGGCAAGTCCTCTGGTTGAAAAGACTAGAAGACTTGAATATTATAGCTATGGTCGAGACTGAGGAGATAATACTTAGGTTAAAAAACAGATTGTAGGTTATTACGGAGATAGTCCAAGAAAAGAATTCACCTCTTCTACAGTGATTTTGTGTACTGTCAAATGTAAGACTGGAAGAAATAGTTCTATTTTGCAATAAATAATTGAGAACTGAGGTGTGCTACTATTAAAATTAATGTGGTTATCAAAATTGTATTGAAAAATGGTTTAGAGATAAGAATTTAGATGATCAAAGTATGCTATGGAGGATTTTTTAAATGAGAAAGGGAAATGTAATGTACTGTTATCAGCAAAACTCTGGACTAGCAGTCTTCCAGCAATGGTCATTGATATATAGAAGGGAGTATAAAAGAAAGAGGTCCTGTAGTAATCCAGCATTAGTGGCAAGGTTTGAAAATAAAGATGTATCCTCCATAACATGTTGTTGCTAGAGAGAAAGCTGGTAACACAGTTTGCAAAGGACACAGAAGACAAAATGGCTGCTATGCAAGCTCTAATCTTATGATTGGAGCTTGCATAATAGACCTTTTCTGCCAAATGTAAACCATTCCATCATGATGGATATTTGTGAGAGTGTAAGATTGTGGACCTTGTTAGATTTTTGATGAATTTTTTTTACCATCTCTTAAGACTGGTATAGTTAACTTCACTAAATGAATCAGAAGTTTTTTTTTCCTGATTGCGATATCAATGAATATGATAGCTATTCAAATCTAATCCATTGCTATTATATCTGGGTTGGGCCTTTGTATTATGTGTGAGAGAAAGGCAGAGAAATATAAAAATAAAATAAAGCATGATTTCTGTTTGTACACTTAAAATTCTGTAAGTTTAGTATGTGTAGTTTTCCTGTCTAAATGGTTTGCAGTTTTCACATTACATATGCTTATCATGTCTTTCTTGTTTTTTGAAGCACAATACAAGAGGAATGTTATCAATGGCAAATAATGGTCCAAACACAAATGCATCACAGTTTTTTATTACTTATTCCAAGCAGCCACATTTAGATATGAAATATACTCTGTTTGGCAGGTAAGAAAAGATATTTAGAAGTACCATGAGCTTTCATGGTAGAGAACTTAGAGGTATTATAGAAATAATTTATAGTTTGATATAGTAAATTTTCTTTAAAATAGCATTGTGCTGTCTGGATTTTTCAATAGTTTTAAAGTGCCAGCCTTGTTGGCTGAGTAGTTAGCATATCCGTTTTCCAACCAATGGGCTGCAGGTTTGAATCCCACCATGGGCATGGATGGTTGATTGTCTTTAGGTGGGAGATGGAGGCCTGAAGTGGCTGGGAAAAGTTCCATGTTCATTCTCTAAATTGAACAGGATTTCCAGACTAGGAAAAAAAATGAATAAAAATACATTTTACACACACACACACACACACACACACAAAATGTGTCCTGTAGGTTTATAATTAAACATTTTGTGGGTGGGAGCCACATAAAAAAAAAAAAAAAAACTGAATTTGTTATGGTAGTGTTAACTATAGTAAAATTCAGCTATATTATATAGATATGCAAGCTTTCATTTGTTATACATATATAAAAATCTGTTCCTAGTATGTCATTGAAATAATGTCATTTTAGAATATCTTAGAAATTGCAGATATTAGATATGAAAACTATCTGTTGCAACTGCTTTCAGTCTGTGTAGCCCTGTGGAAGTGGCATTTGCACCAGTAGTATGCCACCTGAAGAAAGCGTCATTCTTGGTTCAAATTAGTTGTTGACTAGAGGAACTATTTCTTATCCTTACTTCGACCAGTTCCTGAGTTAGTTGATTTTGAGAATGAAAAATGGAGATTTTCTCCCAGAAACTTGGGTTTTTCATCTCAAAAACTCAAGAAAATCAGCCATAGAACTCACTATTTCAGACAAATAATATACTCTTTTAGGCACCATGAGATGGCAACACTTGTCTCCCTCTCTTTGCCAGATGCCATTTATAATTAATGATAGGCTTGAGCCATCTATCTCTGATTGGCTACCAGTGGAGATTGACCTGCCCTCTCAGTCATCAAAGGTTAGATATGGTTAAAACAGCCCCACCTACTCTATAGGGAATAAAAGGCATTAGTGGATTTATTTTTTATTTATTTACCTATTCAGGTAGAAGGTGAACTGAACTAGTTGTTCAAATAAGGAAAATATCATCTACATACTGAAACTATATTTTTGATTTTACCTTGTAACTGTCTAAGGCTGATCTAGGAAGGGGAGTCTCATTTTTTTCTCTTTCTAAGGTGAATTGGGGTGTTGATTATTAAGATGTGTTAGGAAGGCACTAAGAGCCTCAGAGCTGTGTGGCCAAATGGAAGATCATCAACATAGTGTAGTCAGACTGGTGTATGTAGGGCACAGGTTAAGGCTTTATCTTCAGAGGTTTTCCATGAAGTAGTGTTTGCTGGGGGGAAGGGGCGACCTCATATCTGTTGCCTCTTTTGTTTATAGAATTGCCCTTTTCAATTGAAATAGCTGAGTTCATGGTATAAACTTAAGGCTGACATATTGGGAGGAAATTGTGGTTGGATAAGGTCTAAGTTGTCCTTCAGAAGAACATTGGTGAATAAAGAGGAGACATAAACTGATCATTATGCCAGTGTGTTCGAGTGTCAGGTTTTCTGTACTGGCCATAACAAAAATAAAAGTAGGCAGAGCTTTTAACATGTGAAGAGGTGTTGCCAGTATAGTACCGAACAAGCAAATTTTCGGTTTTGGTTTTAGTTCACTATTTTGGTTGAGTGCTGCATGTTTTAACTGTCTCTACAATTTATTAATAATATTATGCATTTTTAATAGCATAAACAAGTTAACATTCATAGTGTTTTATTCATTTTGTTTAGCCATAAATGGATATGTCTCCAAGAAAGCATTCAAAAATATGTACTCTTTCTCAGCACACATCCATGACTCAAAGACAAATTGCCAATGAGTGTGTTGTTGGTTTGGGTGCTGCTAATGCAATTTTAAAGAGGTTTCAATAGACAGCTATTTTTTATTTTTATCCTGACAAATGGAAATTGTGGGTGAAAAAGGAAAACTGCACTTACTCAAGATTGTTTACTAGTTAGGAAAAGCAAAATGAAATCCAAGATTGTCTGTTTTAGACTTGGACTTGGTAGCTAGTGGTATTAATGTTTCTGACATGACAGTCCATCGAAGATTGTTGGAAGCAGGGAGGACTGCCACAGACCAAATAAGAAACAACTGTTGATGAAGGCTATGAAGAAAAAAGAGGCTCTAGTGGGCAAAAGTGTACAAAGATGGGCATGTCGAAAAGTGGAATAAGGTCATATTCTCAGGTGGATCCATTTCTTTGTCCAAGGGGAGCGAGTACCTATGTTCGCAAATCAGCGCCTGAGAAGAATTCTGTCCAGCTTCAACAAGTTCCTAAACACCCAGCTAAAAGATGTTATGAAGTTGTTTTACACATGACGGTCCAGGTGCCTGTTGATGTTATGATGAAAAGTGACCAATACATAAAAATATTGGAGAAAAGAGTGGTCCCACAGATCCTGAAAGACAAGGATCTGTGTGACACATTTTCCAACAGGATCTCACTCCATGCCACACTTCAAAAAAAGTGAGTTTCTCAAAAATCACAAACATCCAATTGCTTCATTGGCCAGGTAACCCAATAGAAAATTTGTGGACCATAGTGAAAAAGAAACTTGGAAATGGAAAATTAAATTGTGATACAAAGGATAACTTTATCACAATTATAAAAGTATGGTTTTGAGATGCAGAAATTAAAAAAAAATGTGTTCTACATTGGTAGAGTCCATTCTTAAGTGAATTAATGACCTTGTTAGGAACAGAGGAGCACATATAAATTATTAGATGAAGTTGGAGTTTAATTTTTGCTTATTTTCTTGTGAAATTAAGTTGTATATTGATTACTGTATATTGAGTTGGCACTATGGATAATTATTTGGCTAGTTATATATGTGAATCAGTGCCATCCACAATAGGATACATTGGCACTTTGTTTATTTTAGGTAGCCCATATATCATTGGGGTATGGTATTCAGAATTGTATAGTTTGTTTATAATTACATAGGCAAGCCTATGGAGGGCTCTCAGTAAATTACAGTCCTAAGAGTGGTAATTAGTGCAATCCTTAAGCAGAGAGGTATATTTTATCTGTTTGCAATCATGTTGGTTAAGAATTACAGTGGCATTACCCTGACTGTCATTCTTCTTCCCAGCTAGTGCTTCATGTTAGAAAACACTCATTAGGAATTCAGTCTGAAAAATATATCAATACATGAAATAGAAGAAGCAATAAAAAAATGACAGTCCATTTTTTCAACATCCAATAAAATTAGATGAACAGTGGCTTTTCATCTCATAAATGGCTTGCCAAGAAAACTTAAATATGGTGGCTTAAAAGTTTTACAGTGGCAGCCCTGCATAATTCAGAGGGTCAAATTCCAGATGGACTGGAGTTCTCATTGTACTTACCGTATATTATCGCATATAATGCGAAAAATGTATGGTTAAAATTTATGGTCTAAAGTTAGGGGTTCGCATTATATACGGATCTTAAAAAATATAACATTTTATTAGACTTGCACAGACAATATATACTACCTAATGCCTATGCAACCAAATCTACTTGACCCACTCACATTCGGTGACCGAGCGCGCATCGTATCTGCGCATAAAGCCAGTAATGTAAGTAGTGCTAATATCCCATCCCCTTGGTGGGATATTAGCACAATTATATCGGTTTAACCACAGTTCATTTTAAATATTATTCATTAAATAAACCTAGTCTGTGTTCATCTTTTGAAGCAGGATTTAAATTGCTTGTCGTGCAGTTTGCAGAAGAACATAATAACAGTGTTGCTATGAGAGAATTTGTTGTAGCAGAGAGTAATATTAGACTGGCGTAAGCAAAAAGACAGTCTTGACTTATGACGATGACAACAACTACTACACTGATGACGCAATGCTTACAGTTGAATTTATAAATGAAATGTTTGATGACTCAAAAGATGAAGAATTTAAAGGATTTTGACATTTCGTTTTAAAATAAATATTACTTTCGTTAAGTCGTATTGTATTTTGACATTTTGTTTTAAAATAAATATTTCTTTCGTTAATTCGTATTGTTTATTTATAATGTTAGGGAACAAGATTAACAGATCGCATTATATGTGGACATGACATTTTAGGGCTAGTTTTCAAACAAAATTTCTAGTTTGCATTATACGCGAAAATATACGGTATATACAAAAAGAAAAATAAAACTGATCAGGCTGCCTTTTCACAATTTTTCTTAGCAGTTTCTCAAGTATACTTGTATAATTCTTACCATTAACACTCAGAGAAAATTACTCTAATTCTCACATTGTTTATTTTACTTTTTTTGAGAAATACTCAAATATGGTGGTTTAAAAGTTTTACAGTGGCAGCCCTGCATAATTCAGAGGGTTAAATCCCAGATGGAGTGGAGTTCTCATTGTACTTATCTGCAAAAAGGAAAACAAAACATTGTGAGAATTAGAGTAATTTCCCCTGAGTGTTAATGGTAAGAATTATGCAAGTATACTTGAGAAACAGCTAAGAAAAATTGTAGAAGGGAAGCTTGAAGAAGAAGAAGCTGGATTCAGGACAAATATAGGTAATTTTCACTTTAAGACAAATAGATGTGCACAAATTCGCTTGGAGAGTGTTGATAATGATATCTTCATGCTGGTTCAGGAGTGTACACAGGATTTGAAATTGGAAGTGACCGTCACTTAATACTAAGCAGGGTAAAAATGGATATTACATTGAAAAGAACTGTATGAAGAAGGTTTTAAAAAGAATTAAAGTTCAGCAGCTTTTACATTTAAGCTGTAGACTCAAATATACAAACATTATTGAAGAAAATTTGAAGCAGTTTTGAAAACAAGAACCAAACCTTAGAGTCTCAGTGGCAAACTCCGAAAAAGACAATGATTGATTCAGCTAGGGAGATGTGGTGAAGTCTGTAAGGATAGAAAAATAGGAACCCATGGTGGACACAAGAAATTAAAGAAGCAGTACTGGAAAAGAAGCAAGCATGCTAAAAGTTTCTAGCAAATAAGTTGCTAGATATCCTAAAAGAATATGGAGAAAAATGTAAGAGATCTAAGCTATGTATAAAAGTATCTAAACAAAACTCATGAGAAGACTTTAGTAAGAATATAGAAAATATCAGGAAGGTATAAAAATGTTCTGGAGACTATTGAAAAATGTCTAAGCAGAGCTAATCTAAGGAGATATGGCCACTTAAATAGAATGGATGAGGAAAGGTTTGCAAAGCAGGTGTTTGATGCCAAGGTGGCAGTAAAGAGATTTGGGAAGACAAAGGTCTAGGTGGATTTGATTCACTCAGAAGTGCCTTAGAATCTTGAAATGCTAGATATGATAATATTGAAGTGCTGACAAGTAATAGACTGATTTGGAAGAAAATTGTGGATAGGAGGTTAATAATAATGTAAACGTAATCATGTAGTGTTTCATAGTAACCTTGTGGGTACATATCAGGAAATTGATGATGATGATAAATAGTTGAGAAATCATAGATTTGGATGGCGAGATAGCAACTGGTAGTAAAGAAAATGAATATTTTGAGGGATAACTACTTCAGACCATATGTAATTGAGGGTCTTGGATTTGATCATCTCCTCAGGATGTTATAAGGTGTCAAATCTCTCTCCATTTTATGAGTGACCAGGAAGTGATTTTTTAGATTAATTTGTTAAAAAATGAGTTTGCATTTTTAGATGAAAAAATTTTATTACTTCAGTTCTGCATTAAATAATTTCTTATTCTTTGCATGTCAGTGAAAGTGATTACTTTTTTTTTTATAGAGTCATTGATGGCTTAGAATCACTGGATGAACTTGAAAAGTTGAGTGTAAATCCCAAGAATTATCGTCCTCTTCATGATACACAACTGAATAATGTAACTATTCATGCAAATCCTTTTGCTAAATAATGTGTAATGACTTATCAGTCATGTACATTATTTTAATTTGTATTATATTGTAAATAATGTAATAAATATTTTATTTGGTTTCTCTGTAGATGTTTTTTTACAAGTTTTATGAATTATAAATTATATTTGAATATTGTTTTTAAGAGTACTATAACTCAACTCAGCATGGGATTGATTCAATTCTATCATAATAGAATTTATGATTAAATATAATGAATTGTGAAAAGAATATCAGCATTTATTTATTAACAAATAGCAAAATATATATATGGAAATGTTTGCATAACAAAAACTCATGGAGATAAGTCTATTAGATTGAATGTGTGCCAAGTGGTAAATGTCAGATGGCTCATGAGCCTCAGTTTTAAAAAAAAGTTTGCTTACAAACTACCTCAGTTGACTTTTTTTGAATTGTTTCTATTTAGAGATCTTTGCTGGCTTTCTTCAAGAATGATGGTATTAGGAATGTGATCATGCCATGTATATCTTAGTATTGTTTGGTGACTTGTCCCAATGCTATTGATGGTATTAACAGCTCGTTGAGGAATGGTGTTTCATGTCTGTACATATGAATTTTGGTATTTGTGATAAGATTGAGTTTTCAGATATTAGAATTTTATGGAATTGAAGAGCTTTGTACTTTCTTTTCACTCTGTCAGAGTATCATTGTAGAAACCAATGTACTGAAAGTCATTTACTTCTTCCAGAAGTAAATTACTAATTATGTCATTTAGACGGGCAATTTGGGATTTAGCCGACCAAATTGTATTCTTATTGGTTAAACCAAAATAAAAAAATGATGGTACAACATGACAAAATTTCATGCCGGTTGGGGCGTCGCCTGGTTAAACAAGGCCCCCGTTGTTTTCGCCAGGGAACCAGGGCGAACAGCGAAAAGTCAGCTACTGGAACAAATCTGAAAACAAACCCCAACTCAACATCACCAGAGTTAAAGATCGGTACTATCAACGTAAGAAGCCTGAATGGCAAAGAAATGGAGCTAGCTGAGGAATTAGATAAGTACCAGATCGACATAATAGGGATGACTGAAACAAAAAAGACCAAAACTGGTGAGATCTTTCTGAGCAATAAATACAAAATGTTATATTCAGGCAATGATAATCAAGGAAAAGAAGGAGTAGCCATAATATTCAACACAAAATACGAGGCTAATCTTCTTGAATGGCAGTCAGTCTCAAGTAGAGTAATGTGGGCAAATATGAGAATGGGGAACTGGACAATGAGACTTATTTGTGCCTATAGTCCCACAGAAGGTTCTACTAAGGTAGAAATGGAGGAATTTTTTGATGCTTTAGAAAAAGCAACTGACACAATGAAAAAGGAGAAGTTGGTCCTTGTTGGGGATCTAAATAGCAAAGTAGGAAATGATTATGAGACATACAAAAATAATTTGGGAAAATTTGGAGAAAAGAGCAAACCTAATAACAATGGCAAATATCTGTTGGATTTCTGCTCAGGATATGGACTGGTTATTACTAACACCATGTTCCAACATAAAAATGTGCACAAATTCACATGGAGAGAAGAGGCTAGGAATAAGAAAAGTCTCATTGACTATGTTATTGTTGATAGTGATGTTTTCTCCCTGGTGCAGGACACCAGAGTGTACAGAGGATTTGAAATTGGAAGTGATCACTATTTAGTCTTGAGCAGGATAAAATTGAATTTCATATTGAGAAGAATAACATGTAAGAAAGTTTTAAAGCGAATAAAAGTTGAGCAGCTCTCAGATGTAAACTGTAGACTAAAATACAGAAAGATTATTGAAAAGAAAATGAAAGAGTTTGAGAACAGGAATCAAACCTTGGAGATTCAGTGGCAAACTCTGAAGAAAACATTGATTGATTCTGCCAGAGAGGCATGTGGTGAGGTTGTGTGCAAGGATAAAAAAATCAGAACTCCCTGGTGGACACAGGAAGTTAAAGAGGCAGTGAAGGAAAAGAAGAAAGCATATGAAAAGTTCCTGGCAAAAAGTCAGCTTTTACTCTTACAGAATACAGAGACAAATGTAAGAAAGCTAAACAGTGTGTAAAACTAGCTAAACAAAAGTCATGGGAGGACTTTGGCAAGAATATAGAAAATAAATATCAAGAAGGTGGCAAAATATTCTAGAGGTTGTTGAAGAAACTTAGGAATGGAGGAAAGAGTGCTGTAAATGGAATTAGAGATGATAAAGGTGACATGAAAACAGGAGAAAAAGATATCCTTGAAGTATGGAGTAATTACTTTGAAAAACTGCTAAATGAAACAAGCAGTGATGACAGCACAGTGATAAAAAACACTGACCAGGCATGCAGTCAGGAATACATATCCATACTTGAAGTAGAAAAAGCCATCAAAGGCTTGAAATATGGAAAGGCAGCAGGAGTAGATGATATTCGACCAGAAATGCTGAAGTATAGTGGTATAAAAGTCTTACAGTGGCTGCACTGCATAGTTCAGAAAGCCTGGACAGAGGGACGAATTCCCGATGATTGGAGTAGAGCTCTCATAGTACCCATATATAAAAAGGGAAATAAAATTGAATGTGAGAATTACAGAGGTATTTCCCTACTGAGTGTTCCTGGCAAGATCTATACAAGTATACTTGAGAAACGGTTGAGAAGAATTGTGGAAGAAAAGCTTGGTGAAGAACAAGCTGGATTCAGGCCAAACAGAGGCTGTCAGGATCAGATCTTCACTTTACGACAAATAGTTGAGAAAGCATGGGAATATAACAAAGATCTGTATTTAAGCTTTGTCGATTTGGAAAAGGCATATGATAAGGTGCCAAGAGAGAAGCTATTCAATACGCTGCTGTTATATGGTGTCAATGGGGCATTATATCAAGCAATACTTAGTCTTTATTTGAGTTGTAAGTCAGCAGTTAGAATTGAAGGAAGTACAGGAAGATGGTTTAATGTTAAATCTGGTGTGAGACAAGGATGTACATTATCCCCTTTGTTATTCATTATCTATATGGATCACGTTATGAAGGAAAGTGGTATTAAACCTGATATCAAAATTGGAGATGTTAATCTCAGCTCTTTGCTTTATGCGGATGATGTTATACTTCTAGATAAATCCGCTACAAGTCTGCAAGATTCTCTGACTAAATTGAATAGCTGTTGTAATAGATATGGTATGAAGGTCAGCAATAAAAAGACAAAGACAATGAAAATAGTCAGAATCATTGAAAATGTCAACTGTGTTGTGAATGGAGAACCTGTGGAACAAGTAAAACATTTCAGCTACTTAGGCACGATTTTTACTGAAGATGGTAAATTAAATATAGAAATAGACAACAGAATCAGCAAAGCTGGTATGGTGGGAAGTCAATTGAATAAATTCATATGGAATAAGAGAGAAATTAGTCGGAACACTAAATTAGCTGTATACAAGACAGTGTTCAAACCAGTTTTAACTTATGGATCTGAGAGCTGGGTCAGAAGTAAAACACTTGACCAAAGACTAGAGACCGCAGATATGAGAGTTCTGAGAAAGATTAGAGGCGTGAACAGATGGCATCAATGGCAATATCATATTAAAAATGAGGATATTAGGAAAGAACTTGACATTGTCAGCATCCAGGAATGCATTAGCAGAGCTAATCTCAGGTGGTATGGTCACTTAAATAGGATGGAGAGGAAAGATTAGCAAAACAAGTGTTTTCTGCCAAGTTGGCAGCAAAACGACCCAGAGGAAGACCAAGATATAGGTGGATTGATACGGTACAAAGTGCCGTAGACGATAGAAATATAAGATCTGATAATGATAATATTGGAGTCTTGACAAGTAACAGACTGATTTGGAGGAAAATTGTAGATAGGAAGTTAGTAATGATGTAATTTTTTCATGTAGTACTGTCATATCCTGTACACCTCTTGAGGGTACATGGCAGGAATTTGATGATGATGATGATGATGTCATTTAGAAGTAAATGGTCATTTAGATTAATATTCCTTCTATTCTGTTTTCTAGGACTTTGCTGGTATTGATTGCCATCCTAATCAGTGCTGCATTTTTACATAAAGTATCTAAGTGTTTTTGGCGGTCTGAATGTTATTCAATCAGTACAACATCACTTGTATATATTTAGCTTAGATGAAACTACATAGCTAAATGGAAATGTGCAGCAGCAAAGGATTTGGCATGCTACTGAATTTAGTTCAAGTGTTACTCATTATGATGCAAAGATGTTCATTATAATGCATATTTCATTTTACTAAATATAAAAGGGGGGGGGAAAAACTGACCCTCTTCTGCTACATTCCCAGAACCCAGGAAACAAAGGAAATGACTGTAAACAATAATTGACACCATATGTAAAGCACACAAAACACTATGAAAAAATACAAATGCTCACAATAATAAGAAACAGAGTAGCAAACTTGAAGAGTAGGAAATTATAAAGATTAAAATTGAGATTAACCTTTAAATTTTCAAATATTATTTTATCTGAATTAATATTACTTATCTGAAGTCTTCATAATAAACTAAATGTATGTGTGTGGTCTGGACCATTAAAATCAAAAATAACCAGAAAACTTTGGCATTCAGTTAACTTTATAATTGGTCACCTCTAATTATAAAGAAGGAAAGCACACAAATGCTAAACAGCTGGCCTTCATTAGTTAAAGGTGGGAATGAGCACCACTGGTGTGGAAAAATCAACTTCCTAATTGAATTAGGTCTATCCATTTAGGAAGTTTATTATTTCTCTATATAAATTTCAACTGATTTCTCACAATAGCCTCTATCCACTCAGAAAGTTGATAGAGTTAGAATCAAATTAGGAAGTTGACTTGTTCACACCAGCTGTACAAGTTCCCGCCTGTACAGCTGGTGTGAACAAGCTGTATAGTGGGGGGGGGGATGTAGTTAGTTAATGGTTTGTCAGAGATTGGATACCACAAATATGAGACTTCTAAGAAAAATTTGGGGAATAACAGATATCATAAGAAACATTCGGGAATGTTTCATAAGAAACATTCCCGAATCTTTCAAAAAGTTTATATTTGTGTTTGATGTTGAGCACTATAGTTACTGTTTCCTTCTCCTGATCACTATTATCTAACTATAACATTTTATAGGTTATTCAGAATGTCTGTTTTAGACTTTGTTTCAGTAATACTAGTCTTGTCAACATGTGATTTTTGTAATATCTCCTCTTATTCTACCTCTTTCCATTGATACTTATGTTGATAATACTTTAATTTTGTTGATTGTGAGGGTGTTCTAATAGTTCATTTTTCAATTTTCCTTGGTTCCTTGATAGAAACAGCAGGGCTTTAACTGAGTAGTTCTTTTACCTCTAGTAATATATTTATGTGTGTGGTCTAAAGCAAGAGAGAATATTCTTTGGTCAGCTGAGTCCGAAATTGCTAGCCCATCCTCATTTCTTCATTGTCCACATGGACAGTTACGAATAGTGCACCACAGGAAATTTGATGATTTGACTGGTTAGAACTAGGCCCTAGTTACTTCCCCATATTCCTTTTATGTTATATGGAGGTCTCCCCTCACTTGTTTAACTTTGACCCTTAAGTGACCTTATACATTTATTGTTTATACACATATCAACATGAGAGTTTTTGGTGTTTGGACATGGATTTTATATAACTGTTTAAAAGGAAAGAAAACTAACAGAATTACTCATTTCTGTTAGTTTAATAATACTTTTGTCCTCCTATCAGAGGACTTTATCAGGTGCAGGGGTACTGAGGAAAGGTATAGAAATATATACAAACATCACTATGTTTGTAATGGTTATATCTTATTTCTCTGAATATTTTCTGTACACCCTGCTTATTGGAGGCATGAAGCTTGAAAATTTTCCCTGTCTGGTCTCTGGGGCAGGGTTTCTGGATTATATAAAACAAAATTAAAAAAGAATGAAATCCTTAGTCCATTTACAGTACTAACTTACTATAGGTTGACAAACGTTTTTTGGATTCCAAAATAGGGTTTTTCATGTGGGAGTCTCACATAAAAAGGTTTTGGAAGAAGCCACAGACAAGTGATGTTTTGCCTTATTAACTTCAATGCTTTAAAAATTTGCTTTTTTTGAACTTCATTGCTTTGGAAACAGAACTAAGTTTTTAGTTCTGTTTCCAAAAACATAATAAATGATTATTCCTTGAGCTAATGAGTTCAAGTTTATAAGAAAAGACCTGAAGCAGTTAAATTTTCTCTTCAGATGAGTTCAAATCTTTAGTAGCATGATTAATTCTCTTGTTCAAAGGAGAATGTTAGTGATTTGAATTCTTCTAGATAACCATCTGAACTGCCTGGATATTTTTCTTCAACGCTTATTAGCTCTGTGAAAAAACAATCCTGTTCTTGGCAATAGAAATAAAAACATTGTTTCATATATCAAGACAGGGAATGGGATTTGTTACTGCCATATGATGATTTTTTTTTTTTTTTTTTGGGTGCTTAAGGGTCAAAGCTGTATGACTGAGAGGAAAAATCTGCATAGCCTTTAAAGGAATGCAGAGAACTGACTAGGGCTTCTGACCTAATGTCCAATCCTCACCTTCTCGTAGTGCACCCTGTTGGGTATCTACCTGGATACTGAACGAACGAGGATGAGCTGGCAATTTGGGATTTAGCCGATCAAATTGTATTCCTATTGATTAAACCAAAATACAAAATGATGGTACAACATGACAAAATTTCATGCCGGCTGGGTTAAACAAGACCCCCGTTGTTTTCGCCAGGGAACCAGAACGAACAGCAAAAAGTCAGCTACTGGAACAAATCTGAAAACACACCCCAACTCAACATCACCAGAGTTAAAGATCGGTACTATCAACATAAGAAGCCTGAATGGCAAAGAAATGGAGCTAGCTGAGGAATTAGATAAGTACCAGATCGACATAATAAGGTGACTGAAACAAAAAAGACAAAAACTGGTGAGATCTTTCTGAGCAATAAATACAAAATGTTATATTCAGGCAATGACAATCAAAGAAAAGAAGGAGTAGCCATAGTATTCAACACAAAATATGAGGCTCATCTTCTTGAATGGCATGCAGTGTCAAGTAGAGTGATTTGGGCAAATATCAGAATGGGGAACTGGACAATTAGACTTATTTGTGCCTATGGTCCCACAGAAGGTTCTACTAAGGTAGAAGTGGAAGAATTTTTTGAGGCTTTAGAAAAAGCACTGACACAATGAAAAAGGAAAAGTTGGTCTTTGTTGGAGATCTAAACAGCAGAGTAGGAAATGATTGTGAGACATACAAAAATATATTGGGAAAATTTGGAGAAAAGAGTAAAGCTAATAATAATGGCAAATACCTGTTGGATTTCTGCTCAGGACATGGACTGGTTATTACCAACACCATGTTCCAACATAAAAATGTGCACAAATTCACATGGGGAGAAGAGGCAAGGAATAAGAAAACTCTCATTGACTATGTTATTGTTGATAGTGATGTTTTCTCCTGGTGCAGGACACCAGCATGTACAGAGAATTTGAAATTGGAAGTGATCACTATTTTAGTCTTGAGCAGGATAAAATTGAATTTCATATTGAAAAGAATAATATGTAAGAAAGTTCTAAAGCGAATAAAAGTTGAGCAGCTCTCAGATGTGAACTGTAGACTAAAATACACAAAGATTATTGAAAAAAAATGAAAGAGTTTGAGAACAGGAATCAAACCTTGGAGATTCAGTGGCAAGCCTTCAAGAAAGCCCTGATTGATTCAGCTAGAGAGGCATGTGGAAGTTGTCTGCAAGGATAGAAAAAGTAGCACTCCATGGTGGACACAGGAAGTTAAAGAGGCAGTGAAGGAAAAGAAGAAAGCATATCAAAAGTTCCTGGCAAATAAGTCAGCTTTTGCTCTTAGAGAATACAGAGACAAATGTAAGAAAGCTAAACAGTGTGTAAAACTAGCTAAATAGGAGGACTTTGGCAAGAATATAGAAAATAAATATCAAAAAAGTGACAAAATATTCTAGAGGTTGTTGAAGACGCTTAGGAATTGAGGAAAGAGTGCTGTAAAAGGAGTTAGAGATGATAAAGGTGACATGAAAATGGGAGAAAAAAAGATATCCTTGAAGTATGGAGTAATTACTTTGAAAATTTCCTAAATGAAACAAGCAGTGATGAGAGCACAGTGATAACAAAACACTGACCAAGCATGCAGTCAGTAATACATATCCATACTTGAAGTAGAAAAAGCCATCAAAGGCTTGAAATGTGGAAAGGCAGCAGGAGTAGATGATATGCGACCAGAAATGCTGAAGTATGGTGGTATAAAAGTCTTACAGTGGCTGCACTGCATAGTTCAGAATGCCAGGACAGAGGGACAAATTCCCGATGATTGGAGTAGAGCTCTAACTGTACTCATAAAAAGGGAAATAAAACTGAATGTGAGAATTACAGAGTTATATCCTTACTGAGTGTTCCTGGTAAGATATATGCAAGTATACTTGAAAAATGGTTGAGAAGAATTGTGGAAGAAAAGCTTGGTGAAGTACAAGCTGGATTCAGGTCAAATAGAGGCTGTCATGATCAGATCTTCACTTTACGACATATAGTGGAGAAATCATGGGAATATAACAAAGATCTGTATTTATGTTTTGTCGATTTGGAAAAGGCATATGACAAGGTGCCAAGAAAGAAGCTATTCAATATGCTACAGTTATATGGTGTCAATGGGGCATTATATCAAGCAATACTTAGTCTTTATTTGAGTTGTAAGTCAGCAGTTAAAATTGAAGGAAGTACAGGAAGATGGTTTAATGTTAAATCTGGTGTGGGACAAGGATGTACATTATCCCCTTTGTTATTCATTATCTATATGGATCACATTATGAAGGAAAGTTGTATTAAACGTGATATCAAAATTGGAGATGTTAATGTCAGCTCTTTGTTTTATGCAGACGATGTTATACTTTTAAATAAATGCGCTACAAGTCTGCAAGATTCTCTGACTAAATTGGATAACTGTTGTAATAGATATGGTATGAAAGTCAGCATTAAAAAGACAAAGATAATGAAAATAGGTAGAATCATTGAAAATGTCAACTGTGTTGTGAATGGAGAACCTGTGGAACAAGTAAAACATTTCAGCTACTTAGGTACAATTTTTAGTGAAGATGGTAAATTAAATATGGAAATAGACAACAGAATCAACAAAGCTGGTATGGTAGGAAGTCAATTGAATAAATTCATATGGAATAAAAGAGAAATTAGTTGGAACACTAAATTAGCTGTATACAAGACAGTGTTTAAAACCAGTTTTAACTTATGGATCTGAGAGCTGGGTCAGAAGTAAAACACTTGACCAAAGACTAGAGACCGCAGATGTGAGACTCCTGAGAAAGATTAGAGGCGTGAACAGATTACATCAATGGCAATGTCATATTAAAAACGAGGATATTAGGAAAGAACTTGACATTTCATCATCCAGGAATGCGTTAGCATAGCTAATCTCAGGTGGTATGATCACTTAAACAGAATTGGCGAGGAAAGATTAGCAAAATAAGTGTTCTCTGCCAAGTTGGCAGCAAAACGACCCAGAGGAGGACTAAGATATAGGTGGATTGATACGGTACAAAGTGCCTTAGACGATAGAAATATAAGATCTGGTAATGTCGGAGTCTTGACAAGTAACAGACTGATTTGGAGGAAAATTGTAGATAGGAAGTTAGTAATGATGTAAATTTTTCATGTAGTACTATCATATCCTGTACACCCCTTGAGGGTATGAGGCAGGAATTTGATGATGATTATGTGGTTGCACCTGACAAAAACCTCTAATGGGAGGACAAATCTAATACTACCATTAAATTAACAGTAATAATTCTGTTGGTTTCCTTCCATGTCACCATATAAATCAAAAGGGAAAAATCATACAATATAAATATATTTATTTATATTTGTTTTGAACAAGACTGTTTGGGAAAAAAGTGCTTAATTGTAGGCTTGTAATAAATATAGACAGAATTACACTTCTAGCTAATTTTTTTTTGCAGATTAAGCTCTCATTCATGAAATAATTGTTTTTAAAAGTCTATGGTAGATTGATAATAACTTGTATTTTAGACTGGAATGCACTTAGAATTAAAATTTTCTGGATGCTTCCTGAAAATATTTCTGTTATTTTAAGTTAGATTTCTGCTAATTTTTATTTTCCAAGGTATTCACACAAAAAAAATAAAACCCACATCTTTAGTTTATCTTGAACCTATGAATGTGGTACAGAATTTCATTAAAATCAGAGTTAGAGGTTGACTACCCCAATACTTGTGTGCACACACGTATAGAAAATGCTCCTGGTGATGGTGCTATTAGTAAAATTTATATTGAATAAAAAAAAAAAAGTATCAAATGAGTGTTTAATGAAAACCTTCTTAGCTTATTTGGTATTAGCATTGCCTTTTGATTGGAAAGAACTAGGTTTGAATCCTGCCTAGGATGTGAAGAATCGTTGTCAGGGTGTTTTCTCTTGGAAACTCTGGCTTTTCATCTCATAAAACAGGAAGTGCCAGCCTGGTTGGCAAAGTGGTTATTATATCTGCTCTGACTAACAGGTAGCAGGTTCAAATCCTGTTGTGAGCATGGATGTTTGTGATTGTCTTTAAAGGGAGGTGTATTTCATCACCATACCACTTACTGTAAGCAAATGGCTTGAAAAAATTCCATGTTTGAACTCTAGATTAGTTTCCAGATTAGTAAAAAATTTTAAATACAGAAAAAAAAATATAAAATTAATGAAAAATATACAAAGAAATCCTTAGCCCACCTGTGGTATGGATGTACTATAAGTTTTCAAAAACCTTTTACAGGTGGGAGCTATATTAAAAAAAAAAAAAAAGCATTTTACAGATAAGGATTTAACTGTCCTCTCAGTAGTAAATAGTTTTATATAAGAACCCAAATTACTTGGCAGTGACAAGCCATTGAGCCCTACTATGAAAGGGAAGAATGGGATGGTGTTTAATTTCATTCCTCTGTGCCATGCTTAAGTCTTAGCCACTTTATGATAGTTTTTCTTGTACTGTGAGTGGCCTATTGCATATTTTTTACAGTCCTTAAAATGGTATTTACATATCTGTTCTAAATTCTACAGGGTGTATAACTACACATTTCCTGAGCAGGTAAACAATCAGTATCTTACAGATTAAAATCATGCAAATATTATTGTAGTGCTTTGAGGAGAGAGATAGACACACATGCTTTTTTATTTTTATTTATCTATTTTATTTATTATTCTGTATTTTTTAAAATTTTTTTGGACATGTACAAGACTTATTGGCGAAAAGTAATTAACTAAATCACAAGTAAAAGTTTTCACGATGAATACAATGACAAAGCCTGAATGATTTTTGGGTCTTTCTTTGATCCCTCTCTGAATTCATCCAGTGTCAGTTTGTTGTCATGGTTCTGAAAATTAGTACAATCAGACTGTTCATAAAATATAGTTCTGGAGAACTCATTCAAATCTTTATCATAAATCTAACATAACAACATGGAATTCAAATTATAACCACAAGGAAACCTACTTAAAACAGATGCTCGTAGATTACATAATTCTTCCTTCCATTAAATTGAGTGTGTTATTGAGAATATCTAGAAATATGAATGTACAAATGGCATCCTATATACAAAGATACATTATATTTTTTTAAAGGAAATTAACTGAATTAAAATGTGGGTTATCTAAAAATTTAACTGACTGTATGTCTTATGCTACTTTCAGTAAACACTGAAAAGCTAGTTTAGTTACTGAGTAACTGTAAATTGACATTCTCTCAGTGGTATCTTGTGTATTATGTCTAAATTGCATTTGTTCCCAGAACTTTGCAGGATGAAAAACTTAAGTTTCAGCAAGTAGTTGAGCTAATTAAATTTACATTTAATTGATATAACTGTTCATCATCGTCAAATTCCGGACATATACCCTCAAGGGGTGTACAGGATATGATAGTACTAAATGAAAAATGTACATCATTACTAACTTCCTATCTACAATTTTTCTCCAAATCAGTCTGTTACTTGTCAAGATTGCAACATTATCAGATCTTATATTTCTATCATCTAAGGCACATTGTACCGTATCAATCCACCTATATCTTCGTCTTCCTCTGGGTCGTTTTGCTGCCAACCTGGCAGAGAACACTTATTTTGCTAATCTTTCCTCGCCCATTCTGTTTAAGTGATCATACCACCTGAGATTAGCTCTGCTAACGCATTCCTGGATGATGAAATGTCAAGTTCTTTCCTAATATCCTCGTTTTTAATATGATATTGCCATTGATGCCATCTGTTCACGCCTCTAATCTTTCTCAGGACTCTCATATCTGAAGTCTCTAGTCTTTGGTCAAGTGTTTTACTTCTGACCCAGCTCTCATATTCATAAGTTAAAACTGGTTTGAACACTGTCTTGTATACAGCTAATTTAGTGTTCGACTAATTTCTCTCTTATTCAATTGACTTCCAACAATACCAGCTTTGTTGATTCTCTTGTCTATTTCCATATTTTATTTACCATCTTCAGTAAAAATCATGCCTAAGTAGCTGAAATGTTTTACTTGTTCCACAGGTTCCCTGTTCACAACACTGTTGACATTTTCAACAATTCTACCTATTTTCATTTTCTTTGTCTTTTTGATGCTGACCTTCATACCATATCTATTACAACAGTTATTCAATTTATTCAGGGAATCTTGCAAACTTGTAGCTGATTTATTTAGAAATATAACATCCGCATAAAGCAAAGAGCTGACATTAAAATCTCCAATTCTGATATGATGTTTAATACCACTTTCCTTCATAATGTGATCCATATAGATAATGAATAACAGAGGGGATAATGTACATCCCTGTCTCACACCAGATTTAACATTAAACCATCTTCCTGTACTTCAATTCTAACTGCCGACTTACAACTCAAATACAGACTAAGTATTGCTTGATATAATGCCCCATTGACACCATATAACTATAGCGTATTGAATAGCTTCTCTCTTGGCACCTTGTCATATGCCTTTTCCAGATCGACAAAACTTAAATACAGATCTTTGGTTATATTCCCATGCTTTCTCAACTATTTGTTGTAAAGTGAAGATCTGATCCTGACAGCCTCTATTTGGCCTGAATCCAGTGTGTTCTTCACCAAACTTTTCTTCCACAATTCTTCTCAACCGTTTTTTAAGTATAGTTGCATAGATCTTGCCAGGAACACTCAGTAGGGAAATACCTCTGTAATTCTCACATTCAGTTTTATTTCCCTTTTTATATATGAGTACAGTTAGAGCTCTACTCCAGTCATCAGGAATTCATCCCTCTGTCCAAGCTTTCTGAACTATGTAGTGCAGCCACTGTAAGACTTTTATACCACTATACTTCAGCATTTCTGGTCGAATATCATCTACGCCTGCTGCCTTTCCACATGTCAAGCCTTTGATGGCTTTTTCTACTTCAAGTATGGATATGTATTCCCGACTGTATCCCTTTGGGTGTTTTTTACCACCGTGCTATCACTGCTTGTTTCATTTAGCAATTTTTCGAAATAATTACTCCATACTTCAAGAATATATTTTTCTCCTGTTTTCATGTCACCTTTATCATCTCTAACTCCTTTTACAGTACTCTTTCCTCCATTTCTAAGCTTCTTCAACAACCTCCAGAATATCTTACCACCTTCTTGATATTTATTTTCTATGTTCTTGCCAAAGTCCTCCCATGACTTTTGTTTAGCTAGTTTTACACAGTGTTAGCATTCTTACATTTGTCTCTGTATTCTCTAAGAGCACAAGCTGACTTATTTGCCAGGAACGTTTGATATGCTTTCTTCTTTTCATTCACTGCCTCTTTAACTTTCTGTGTCAACCGTGGAGTTCTGATTTTTCTATCCTTGCAGACAACCTCACCACATGCCTCTCTAGCTGTGAATCAATCAGGGTTTCCTTCAAGGCTTGCCACTGAATCTCCAAGGTTTGGTTCCTGTTCTCAAACTCTTTCATTTTTTTTTTCAATAATATTTGTGTATTTTAGTCTACAGTTTACATCTGAGAGCTGCTCAACTTTTATTCGCTTTAAAACTTTCTTACATGTTATTCTTCTCAATATTAAATTCAATTTTATCGTGCTCAAGACTAAATAGTGATCGCTTCCAATTTCAAATCCTGTGTACACTCTGGTGTCCTGCACCAGGGAGAAAACATCACTATCAACAATAACACAGTCAATGAGACTTTTCTTATTCCTTGCCTCTTCTCTCCATGTGAATTTGTGCACATTTTTATGTTGGAACATGGTGTTAGTAATAACCAGTCCATGTCCTGAGCAGAAATCCAACAGGTATTTGCCATTATTATTGGCTTTGCTCTTTTCTCCAAATGTTCCCAAAATATTTTGTATGTCTGACAATCATTTCCTACTCTGCTATTTAGATCCCCAACAAGGACCAATTTTTCCTTTTTCATTGTGTCAGTTGCTTTTTTTAAAGCCTCAAAAAATTCCTCCACTTCTACATTGTAGAACCTTCTGTTGTACCATAGGCACAAATAAGTCTCATTGTCCAGTTCCCCATTCTGATATTTGCCCACATCACTCTAATTGAGACTGCCTGCCATTGAAGAAGATTAGCCTCATATTTTGTGTTGAATACTATGACTACCCCTTCTTTTTCTTGATTGTCATTTCCTGAATATAACATTTTGTATTTATTGCTCAGAAAGATCTCACCAGTTTTTGTCTTTTTTGTTTCAGTCACCTTATTATGTCGATCTGGTACTTATCTAATTCCTTTGCTAGCTCCATTTCTTTGCCATTCAGGCTTCTTATGTTCATAGTACCGATCTTTAACTCTGGTGATGTTGAGTTGGGGTGTGTTTTCAGATTTGTTCCAGTAGCTGACTTTTTGCTGTTCACCCTGGTTCCCTGGCGAAAACAACGGGGGTCTGGTTTAGCTGGGCGACGCCCCAGCTGGTATGAAATTTTTTCATGTTGTACCATTATTTTCTATATTGGTTTAAGCCAATAGGAATACAATTTGGTCGGCTAAATCCCAAATTGCCAGCCCACCCTCATTCGTTCAGTATCCAGGTAGGTACCCAACAGGGTGCACCACGAGAAGTTGAGGATTGGACATTAGTTCAGAAGCACTGGTCAGTTCTCCGCATTCATTTAAAGGCTATGTGTAGGTCTCCTTTCAGTTATACAGCTTTGACTCTTAAGCAAACTCTTTGGTTATGATATCAATTTAAATGTAATTGAAAAGATACCAGGAATATTTCTTGAGAAAAAGTTTACATGTGGTATTTTTACCACCTAAGACATTTGGTACTTTCCTAATTTTTTTTTTTCTCTATTTGATGTATAAGTCTGTTTGACATGATGAAATCTGGGGTGCATTTGTTTTTTGTCTGCCCCAATTACTTGTATATTGGTTGACTTACTTTTGGAATTTTTTTTTAATTAAGACATTAGCTGGGCACTTTCCAAGTATTTTCATGGGTGTTATTCTATCAAACTGGCTGACATTATTCCTCCATTTTCCCTCAAGCCAACTTCTTGTTCTTCTCTTTTAATACCTTCTACTTCTGTACTTTGGAACAGTTTTCGTTAAGGGCTACAACTCTCAGTTGTTCAAAAAACATAGATTCCCTAATGTGCTATAGGTTTTGTAACTTTTCTTGTGTGGGACTGACTTCAAAGAAAAAATCAATAAGCTTATCTTGAATAACTTGGACATTATGCTATTAGCTGTGGCATTTCTTCTCTTGCTACTGTGTGTGTGATCACAATTTTTATATTGCATCCCAGAGGATGTCTTTGTTACAGATGAAATATTGGAACTCGTGTTTATTTCTTTGTGCTGTTTTCTTTCTATTAAATCTAATTATGAATTGAAACTAGCACCTAAGTCTTAATACATGTTTACTTTATTTAGCTCCATCTGTGTAGCAGCATTTTCACTGGAAAAATATAGAATATCATGAATAATGGTTTTCACATCATATGATGCCGAGAAATCTGCAAGGTCACAAATACATTCATGGTACATAATTTGTTAGATAACTTCACAGGAGACACTGCGAATGTGATGTCCATGGAGGACATGAGACTGATCGCTGTCTGTAGTGAAATGCTGTGGCAACACATCTAGTATAGATTAGGCAATGGGAATAGTTACAATCAAACATGAATAATTCTACAATATCATGGCATCCTCGCAACTGCAGTTATAGAATGGTTTCACTGGCCAAATGTCTTGCTATACCACTGATCACTAACAGAGCAGACTATGGATTCTTGTTCTGTAGGATGAATTTCTTTGATTAGGAATGTTTGTTTAAATTCTGCCTGCTGTAGCATGAAGGAATATTTGGATTATGAAATTGTATAAGGCAAGTGTTTACCACCATGTCTATTTGGGAGTCTAAAAAGGCATGAAAAATAGCACATTTAGTTTCTCCCTAATGCACATGGTTCTTAGGAGTTTATATGGAATTTATTAACACTTACACAAATTTGAAGAGGCTCATGAGATGATACGATGTCCAGCCCAGCGTAATAGAAACCAAGACCTGATGTTATATCCTGTAACAAGTATCCATGCTCATATCTCAATCCTGCATTCAATATCTGTTGTGTGTTGAATGAATTTTAAAAAACTTGAGGGTTTGTTATTTAGAAATCTCCATGTTAATACCTCTTTTTATTTCTGTTTATTGTATCATTCTGAATTTCATAATAGTGTACAAAACTAGTCATTGATTTAGTAAGTTGTTTTACTTTTTTTACCAGTATTAATTTACTAATTATGAATGCATAGTTCTCCATTTAAATAATTTCAGGCCCTCATACAGTATACTCATATTGCTATACAGGTTTCCAACATTTTATGGGTGAGATTAAAAATACTTTATGAATAATATGCACAACAGTGCACATCTGTTTTTCATTTTCTTTTGTTTCTCTTCAGCATTTTCCCAACTATACATGCAAATTTTATTGTCTCAAATGAGTAGCACTCTACACAACTCAAGTATGAATTACAGTTATGTCAATTATCCAACCACAAAAGAGCAATAGATAGTTAGAAACTTAGAAGGTTGAGTAATTGAGAGATCACTGTAATTTAATTTTGATGATGCAGTATGTTTGAATATAACTTGAGATCTAATTCCACCATGATATTATTCTCTCTCTCCAATTTCCACACAGAACTTAATTCAGCATGTCTGGCAACCTTAGCAGTGCTTGGTTATTGCTAACATGTCTTGTTCATTAAAATCAACAGTTTGCCATTTTTTCAGCGAACAACAATTTTGTAAACTGTATTTAAGAAATTTGCTTTAAAAATAATTATTCAGCTTATAAAACAATCAAATGCATTGAAGTATTTCATGATCAGTACACCAAACCTACTTCTGTTCATCCTCTCTTATTCCATCTGTCTTTGGATCAGCCTTCTTCAAGAAGTATTCCCAAACAATTATAACCTGCAACTTTTCATAGAAATCGGCATTAAACTTGTGTCTCAGTACTCATCTGCACCCCCCCCCCCCCACACACAGCACTGATGTGGTTATATATCCCTTGATCTCTTAAGTATGGATCTATATACAGCGGTATCTCTCGCTAATCCGAACTAATAAAAAACCTGCTCGTTCGGATTGGTGAATTTTCCTCTAAGAGACAACAATAACTAGCGTTTAAGACAAAAATAATCAGATTCTAATGGTACATCAATTTAATTCTGTAAATAAATGAAGTAACTGTTAGAAAAAAGGCTACTGTACTGTAATGTAAAACTTGAAAAATAATACAGTACACAATAAATTTAATTTAATCCTTTATCCAAGTGTAAGCAAACAAAGTTTGCACCTGAAAATATCTTCAGGACTGAGGTAAGGTGGTGCAACACCAGCCAACTCAGATCAAAGGTGGACCAAGCTCTCATCACTCCTTGTCTCAGTATCTCCCATAATGCAAAGCACATCTCCTTGCGGACATGTATACTGCTATGCATTAAGGGAAGGGCCACTACCCAGACCAGTTTCGACCTTTATTGAGATCTCGTCAATGAGAGGCAGACCCAAACGTGGAGATACTAAGGCAGAAGCAATGGAGAGGTCATATGTACCCATACGAGTTGCCAAAAGGTGTACCACCTTATTATTAAATTACTCTGGATTTAGAGAAAAATGTTGGAAGTTTATTTTGCACTTCGTTAGACTATAATAAATTTAGTTTAATCCTTTATCCAAGTGTAAGCAAACAAAGTTTGCGCCTGAAAATATCTTCAGGACTGAGGCAAGGTGGTACATCTGTTGGCACCTCGTAGCAAAGGTGGACTAAGTTCTCATCTCTCCTTGTATTATCTCCCATAATGCAAAGCACAGCTCCTTGCAGACATGTATAATGCTATGCATTAAGGGAAGGGCCACTACTCAGACCGGTTTTGACCTTTATTGAGGTCTAAACAGTGGGAGGCTATCCCAGAAGTGGTGATACCAAGGCAGAAGCAATGGAGAGGTCATATTTACCTATACGTGTTGCCAAAGGGTGTACCACCTTATTATTAATTATAATTTATTAAAAAATATAATTAATTATAAATAATGGATTAAACTAAATTTATTATAGTCTAACCAAGTGCAAAATAAACTATCAACATCTTTTCTAAATCCAGAATAATTTAATAATAAGGTGGTACACCTGTTGGCAACTTGTATAGGTAAATATGACCTCTCCTATTGCTTCTTCCTTGGTATCTCCACGTTTGGGTCTGCCTCCTACTTGATGAGACCTCAATAAAGGTCGAAACTGGTCTGGGTTGTGGCCCTTCCCTTAATGCATAGCAGTATACATGTCTGCAAGGAGATGTGCTTTGCATTATGGGGGATACTGAGACAAGGAGTGATGAGAACTTTGTCCACCTTTGATCTGAGTTGGCTGGTGTTGCACCACCTTACCTCAGTCCTGAAGATATTTTCAGGTGCAAACTTTGTTTGCTTACATTGGATAAAGAATTAAACTAAATTTATTATAGTCTAACCAAGTGCAAAATAAACTTCCAACATCTTTCTCTAAATCCAGAGTAATTCAATTTATTTATTTATTCATATGGAGTTTCCTCTCCCGTCCCTATTGAGGCAATTTGAAATTATTGAAATTACATTTATAATAATAATATTATTAATATGTAATAATACGCAATAAATAAAACTTTTTTTTTTCAAACTGCAGTTCGGATTTGCGAGATATCACTGTTTATTTATTTATATATATTCATATTACTAATTTAACGTGTTAAGTGAAGCTTTTACATAAACTAATCTGTGTTCAGCGCAGATGTGTTTGCGTAAAATTTAGTGTTTGCTTAATTGTGACAGATTGACGAGGAGGCATACTATAATAAGCAGTACTTACTTTATCAAGCTGTTCAAATATTTTGTCTACTCTTTCTTGTGGGTTGTCGCCATCCTCATCTTGTTCCCCTGTCTGTCCCTAAGTAAAAAAGGAAAATTAGTTTGATTATCAATATTTTTTTAAATATGTTTGCATTCATTCTGAAATTTTTTTTTTTTTTTTTTGCAACCAGAACAGATTGTAAACCTGTAGTATATGAGTACTGTGGATGGACTAAAAACACTTTATTTTTTTAGTTTTATTTAATTTTTAAATACTGTATATGCTGGCATAAAAGCAACTCCCAAAATTTCATTTCAAAATCTTTGTTTTGTGCTGTATAAAACAACCTCAGATTTTGCACTTGCCACTAAGAGCTTCTTATACATTACTTTTACATTAATATATAAGTTAAAGTAATTGTGTAAATAAATATAAAGCATGTAAATTACAGCAGTATTTTCTTCACTGTAATTTGTCTTCCTGTAAAAGATGATTAGTAAACTTTTTTTATGTGTTCATACCAATCTTCAGTTTCTTATATTGCAATTCATTTGATCATGCTGGAAAGTTTTTTCATTAATATTTAAAAGAAAAATACTTATGCTTACCGTGCAGAATACAAATGCTTTTATGCAACATATATTAACATACTATATTATCGACATGCTAAATAACATAATATAGAACAGATATAAAATAATATAGAACAAATAAAACAATTTACAATCTGTTTTATTAGTATAGTATATGTTAATAAAAATGTTCCCCACTTAAACCTTCACTTTGAATCTGAAACTGTGGCTTTGACTTCTTCATTCTCATCCTCTTACAACATTTTATTTTCTGTATCAATACCAGACTGTTTTCCATTGCCAAATTCAAAGGTTCAGATTTTTTACCTAGAGGATAAGACAACACCTTGTTACAGTAGTTTTCCTTTTTTTTCTTTTCTTTTTTTTCTTTAACTTCAAATATTGCATTATACGCCAACATATATGCTATTTTTTGGGTGAAAATTAATAAATTTCTGTATTAATGATTGAAATATTTCTTACACATTTACAGCTTGTCACCTAATTAACACTATCTGCTTAATAACAACTGATACGCAAGAAAGCGAAATAATGGATACTTGTTACTCTAATTTCTGATGATTTTATACTATACAAAATTTTGCTAATACTGTACGAGGGTGGTGTGAAAGATTCTCGACCATAGATGGCAATGCTAATGCTATCGGCAAGATTTTTTTTTTTTTCTAAGTTGGTACATCTGTCATAAGCATCCATGTGAAAGTGCAAATCATTCTATCAAGTAGTTTGTTTTATACAGCTGTCTGAAGCAAAAAGTGTTGTCTGTATCTCTTGAAATGGATGTGAGCATCGTGCGGGTTATAAAATTCTTTGTAAAAGAAGTTTAATGCCAAAAGAAATTCATTCAAAGTTCATAAAAGTTTATGGGCACTCTTCTCCTTCCTTTTCAACAATAATAATTAAGAAATGTTCTGCCGAGTTTAAACGTGGCTGTACCAGCCTTGAAGATGATCCATGTGAAGGACGTCCAAAAAGTGTAACAACACCAGAAATCATTGATCGAGTGCATGATGTGGTATTGGATGACCAGCAAGTCAAAGTGTGTGAAATTGCTGAGACTATAGGCATTTTAAAGGAATGTGTAGGATATATTTTGCATGAAGAATTGCAAATGAAAAAGCTTTGCGCAAGAAGGGTGCTGCGCTTGCTCACAGCAGATCAAAAATGCACTCGCATGAAAATCTCTGAACAGTGCTTGGAGTGTTTTAACAAGAATAAAAACTGATTTTTTGTGTTGATTTATTACTATGGATGAGACTTGGATTCACCATTACCCATCAGAATCCAAACAGCAGTCTAAACAGTGGAGAAGCCAGTTGTTCAGCACCAAAGAAAACAAAGTCTGTTTCATCAATAGGAAAGGTCATGGCATCGGTGTTTTGGGACGATAAAGGCGTTTTGTTTATTAATTATCTTGAAAAGGGTAAAACAATAACCAGAGAATATTATTCTGATCTTTTAACCAGACTAGATGAAAAAATTTGTGAGAAAAGACCTGGTTTGCAGTGGAAAAAAATCATTCTTCATCAGGACAATGCACCTGCCCACAAAGGTGTTTTGACAATGGGAAAATTAAGGGATCTGCAGTATGAATTGTTGGAACATCCACCCTATTCCCCAGATTTGGCTCCTTCTAACTTCTATCTCTTCCTAAAACTAAAACTCTTCCTTGCTGGTCAACGTTTTTCTTCGAATCAAGTGGTAATTGCAGCTGAGAAGGATATTTTGCAGATCTTACTAAGAACCAGTACAGGGACGGGATAATGGCTCTGGAGCATCACTGGAATAAATGTATTAGTCCTAAGGGAGATTATGTTGAAAAATAATTTTGAAATTATAAATTCGTTTTTTCATTGTCAGGCAGAGAACTGTTCAGACCACCCTCGTATATAGAAAGATTAGCGTAAGTTTTGTTTGTAAATAATTTATTGAAGTGACATTGTATCTATATTTAGAAGCTGTGATTTCTTTTGACATGATTACAAAACCAAAGGGGGGAAAATTAAAGTAGATAGTTTTTAAGAACTAGATTTAGGACTGATTCCGTATGATAATTGTTACTGGTGATTATGCTGATTACATGAAAATGCAATGAAAGTGGAATAGTCAAATTAAAGCAAACATAGCGCAGTTTTTAACATATAAGCCTGGAACAGTTTACGAAGTTTAATCTTCGTAAACTCTGGCTTGGAGTTACTGAAAGTTATCCAGGTATCGGATTGTTTGATGGCAGATTATGTAAACATAGAAACTTTTAGCTGCATTGAATTAGAATTATCTGGGTTATAGTGCTGACATTAATATCTATGTAGAGTCTGAGTGAGATGGAGAATATTTGATGTAGGCTGAATGTAAGATTGTGATTTGTGAATGTTTGCTTGAGGGAAGCAAGCAAGTAAAGAAAATGACATACATTTTGAGATGCTTATGCTGGTGAAAATGAATGGTTTACAATTGGAATATATTTAAAAAAACTAGAAGATTGTCAAGAGTTAAAAAAAAATTCAATTAAAAATAATTAGTAAAATTCAATTAATTTTTTTAATATATGTAGACATATATTAAAAAACATATATACATAAATATACATAAATACATTAAAACATACATATATACATTAAAAGACAAAAGCATTCCACACATAGGAGGCTGCAAAACTTAGCATGTTGATGCAGTGAGTGTGTGCTGAGATCAAGTGAAAAATAATTTTTGATATATTTTCATTTTTTTTTTAAGAGCTAGGGGTTGTCTTCACAGAATACTTCATGAAGAAGGCTGGCTACAGAACAGATATAGATGGAATGAAAGATGAATAAGAGTAAGCTGGTTTGATAAGATATTATTTCAACTGTAAATGGATGCTAAAAGCATGTTGACAGCTGATGTTGTAGGTTTAGCAGAAATGCTGAATAATGCCCATGAAATATCTGTAGAAAAGACACAATATGAAAACTGACTATTTGCAAGAGGTTTATCAGTTAGACCATAGGTTGGCAAACTTTTTCGGGCCACCGCCCACTTTGCAAGACATTTAAATTTTAAATGATTATCTAATCGCAAAATCATGAAAATAATTAATTTTTAAATATTTATTAATTTCTTTATAAAAAGCCACCGACTGCCTGAATGCCCCCCCAAATGCTTCTGATCCCACAATAGCCCCCCCTAGAAGGCTTCAGCACCTACTGGGGGGTGGTACTGCCCACTTTGGGAACCTATGAGTTAGACAAACTGTCCTTTTCTGAACAGCAAGAATTTTCAGAGGTTTTTGGTGCCCTAAGCAAAATGAGAGAGTAGTATTCCAAGTTTGGGCAGATTTAGGATTTGCATAGTTAATAGCTGGACAGATGGAAAGTAATTTCTTGAGCAAAACAAATACCAAGTCTTTTGGATGCTGAGGATGTTATAGAGGTGATGTGTTTATGCCAGGAAAGGCTAAGGATAAGTTCGTTTGAGAAGTGTGATCTGCTCTTGACTTTTGAGCTGAGCACTTATCAGAGGTACAGGAGAAGAACTAAGTTTTTTTGGGGGGGGGAGAGACAATCACGTTTTAGAAGCATTGAAAGTGACTGGGCTGTCCTCCCATCGAAGAATAGTATAGTATCATTTTAAGGCAGTGATTGTAGAAGATGAAATTGAGACGTTTAAGCACTATAAGTTTTGGTGCCCTAAGTTTGAGGTCAGCAAGAGAAAGGTGTTTTATGTACATATGGAAGAAGGTGAGAAATAAGAGTACTGAAAAACATTTGCATTATTTGAAAATCTGAAGAGAGAAAGAAACATCCACCATTATATGCAGTATGAATGACTCGAGAAAAAATTGGCAGTCTAATTACAAAGGATGGAAGGCAGACCATAAGATGGCTGTTTGGTAAGAAACCTTCGAATTGGATCCTAAGTAAGCAATATCATGCTAGCATGATTGGGCCTTTATTAATTTAAGCATACATGGCTTGCATTGGTGTAGTCATAACTCATTGGAGATTTAATGAAAATGAAATTAGAGTTTAACTGTTCTAATATTTCATCTGTCATGGAGACTCTTGGAGATATAGTGTAAAACTAGTATGTGCACCGGTAATGCAAAAGAAGTAGAAATAGTCAGCCTTAAGATTATAAGTTCCCACTGCACTGCCTTGGGAATTTCATGCAGGCATATTTATTTATGATTGATTTGTATTTAAAAGCAGTTGTAAATTCCAGAAAGGTCATGTTGAAACTTGCTGCAGTGAAGAATGGTGGTATTTCTCTATTAAGTGGAAAAAAATCGCTGTACTTAGTGAATACTGTGGGTACTGTACCTGAAGTGGTCTGCCTGCCTAGCATTACTTTCCATAGTTGTGACAACAGATGCAATTTTTTATATTTAGGTTGAGGGCTGTTTTTTTTTTTTTAAGCTTTATAAGTCAGCACTGATTGTAGAAGAGAGTCCTGGAGAAGAGCTGTAGACCCTTGCAAGTAATCAGAGGGAAGGAAGGAAAGGTACTTTGGGAATATATCAGTGACAGATCAAATATTGGAATTGTTAAACTAATGTTCAATTTTATTCCTTTGTCATTCATTCAGGTGCTATTTCAGTCTTCAGGTTGGCAGCCATGGCAGGTCTCCATTAATGTGTCTCAAGATTTGGATGATATGTTTGATATGAAGGATAACAGCACTGTCCAGTGCTGCTCTGTATCCTTCATATATTGAGGTCTGTCAGCTTCCGCTATTTCTTTCTTGCACAGATGATCACATTGGTCAATCTTTCTGCTTAGCATTTGTCCTAAAAATTTAATTTTTTTCTTCCCAATCCCATTCAATAAACTTTAAATTTATCAACAGCTCTGTTAGTGTATTAACTATACTTTTGCAGATACTTAACATTTTCAGTGATTATTACTGTGTTATCTGCATATTTTAGGTTATAACTTCTAGTGTATAACACAAAAATTAGTGATAAAGTTTAGAAGTAGTGATAATTAGTAGATGTTGTTTAATGTTTTGATTTATTTCAAAAAAATAAATTCCATAAATCTGGATTGGCTGATTGAGTAATTAAGTTTTCAAAGAAATATGCTGTGTAAAAGCTGTGGACAGAGAGTATTGATCTTATAGCTCAGTTAATATTAAGTAAGATACATATAAGTGGCAACAAGCAATAGTGAAAATGAAATTTGAATTAGTTAGATATGAATGCTAGAAATTAATTCCTAAACCTTGTATAGATTTATGCAAAAAGGAGTAAGGATGATAGAAACTAATTAAGTATAATCAAGCTTCTCAAGAATAATTATGATAATAATAATCCAGCTGCATTTGCAAAAAATAAAAATAAAAAATATTTGTTTTGCAAGTATGTGGTCAGTTAGAAATGAACTTATAGTTGAGAGACAAAGATTTGCCTAATTTAATACAAAGGAGTAAGTTTGATATCTTAAATCACTTGGCAGTTGATAAATTTGAAGTCAGTCATCTTCAATGATTCCCTCAGATTTGGAATAGTACCTTTTGATTAGAAGCTTTCAATGTTAATTGCAATTCTTAAGGGTACTGCATCATATGAAGTGGAGAATTGTACATCAGCCAGCCTTATGAGTGTTACAAAGTAATAGAAAATTAGTTAAGATGTCACGAGGGAAAATAGGCCAAGATAATGGCTATGATGGGATTTGATTTTACAAAGCCTATGATAGTGTTCCACATGAGAAATTGCTAATTATAATGTGTCCAATAAGTATTGGTGTCATACCTATTAAGTGATATATTATCACATATTAAAGGAAGTTGTGTTTGGAGGAGGTCGTCTAAGATTCACATGGTTAGGATCAGGTACCTTGAGGTTCAGTATTAAGATTCGGTGTATTTAACATATTCATAAATGATTGGGTTAAAATATTAAATTTTCTTTCTTTCTTTGCTATTATAAATGTTTGCAGATAGAGTTTTAAAAGTTGTTTATGTTTATATTGATAAACTGATTAGGATTGTATCTAGCTTCTTTTTACTAGTGCTTGAGGATGGAAGACATGAACATAACAAATTACTGTAGACTTTACAGTAATTTGTTATCCTAGTCGGTCTGGGAAGTAACTGATAAAGAAAAGATTTGTCCATTATACTTACACCAGATCCAATCTGCTTTATTGGTTTGTACTGTTTTTCTCTGTGTCCGATGTGTGTTCAGGTTTTGCTTCCATTTCTATATCCATGAATGTTTGCTTGGAGCTAGCCCATCCAAAAAATATTTCGTTTCAAATTTATTTAAATAATAATAATATATATATTATTTATTTTTTCAGTTATATGCAAAATACTTACCAGCATCTGGTAAATAGCATCGACAATATTATACATTTCTTCTCTAGTAATGTGGCCATTGTTGTCTATATCATACAACCTGAATGCCCCTACATGTGAAAAATGAACACTCGTTTTAACACAAAGATATCGGAAATTATATTATAACATAATATTTTGCATAGATTTTGTTTCAGTGGAATATAAAAATAAACTAATGTGTAAGTTATGAATACTGTGATATTATGATTACCCCCCCCCTTTTGTCCTTTTTCAAACGATAAACTTTGTGTTTCTCCTTTCTAATAATAGAATAACCAATGGTTTATTATTAATTATGAAATTTCTACATCTATTTCTTATTTGAAGCTGGGCAAGCATACTGCTGCCAATACTTTTGAAAGCTCTGTTTTGGTTATCACAGAGCATCAAAAACAATTACCAGCATATTCAATCCTGACCTGATGCAAGACTCTAACTTGACTCTAGAACCATGCTACCAGAAGGTAATTGTATAGGTATGTTGATGCAAGCTATAGTGTACCTTGAAAATATGGCCACTTTAGAGCAAATTGCTATTATCTGTACTTTTTACAAAAGTATACAGAGAAATCAATGCCTACATATTTTTAATATAACATAGGCTTTTTGATCTCTGCTTCATAGAAATTGCTGAAATGTGTGTGTAGAGAATTGAGCTTTGAACTATTGTAGTCCATTAGCAACATGTCTTCAAACTAAGTTCTCTTTCAACTGAATCTGATTCTAAATTACCCTTTTTAAATCACCATGGACTCTTCAACACAGAAATAGTCCATCATTGGCAGTGCTGGTTCTTTAGGCTATAACTGTGTATGAGAACTGTAACGACTCCATGGTATCAAATGAACGTCTGGGAGTGGACGAGCTATGACAATAGCCATGTGTTTGGTCTTAAGAGCAGGAGTTCTGATTATCTATCCATGGTACTAATACCAATGCTTTTTATTTATTTTTATTTCATAATTCCATACTGAGTTATCATACGTTTAATATTTAGATGGATTAAAAATTAGAATATCCCAACTGCTGCTCTAAGACGATAAACATGTAACTTTCAAGCCAACACAGACAGAACAATGAAATTTATCACTTAAAGACATTCACAAATATAACACTAGCAGTTGAATTCCAACCTGCTGCCTTTTGGTTGGAAAGCAGATGCCCTATTTTCTCAGCCAGCAGGACAGAAAAATAAAAATGTCTTACTTCTCTATAGGGAAGACTGAGAAGAGACCGAGAAGGCGGTTCATTCTCTGCTGATAGCTAGCCTGTAATTATCACTAGTTATGAACAGCATCCATTGAAAAGACTGCTGACAAACGTTCCCATCTCATGGTCCCTAATCCTATCACTATATTTTTATCTGAAATAGTGTGGGTTCAATGGTCAATTTTATTGAGTTTATGGGGAAAAAAAAAAAATAAAAACGCTTGCCCGTGCAAGTGGATTTTTTCTTCCCTTAAACTCATTAGTCAATTTCTGGCTTGCCAGTGCCAGAGATCCCCTAACTCAGAAACTAGTTGAATAAAAGCTTAGAAAAAGTACCTCTGACTAGAAGTGAACTTTGGCAGCCTAACGCTCTGGGTGCAAATGCCACTTCCACTTAGCTAGAAAAGATATTAAAGTTTTTTTTGTTTTTGTTGTTGTTATACTCATAAATTTCCGCATTACGACCTTTGTCAACAGGAATTCTTTGTCTCCCCTGCTATTCTCCTACTTAGTGCATTATCACCATAATTCCTATATATATATATATTATTTATTTAAATTGTAATCCCATCCAAGAAATGTTGCAAATCTATAGCACATAAATGCTGTATATTTTCTTCATGAGGTAACTATTCAAGATTTAAAAAAAAAATGATAGTAGATGTGATGAACGATGGTGTGAGTATTTCAGAAACCATGGCACTAATTTTGTGCAAGAGGATTTCACTTCCTTAACTACACCAGATCTCGATCCCATTAAAAATGTGTGAGGCATGAAACGAGATGGTGGTAGGGACTTTCCAACAGCAACTTTGATGTTAACTATGTATCTGTTTGATGTAGGATATATTTTTGGACTCTTGGGGAACCCTGATCTCTAGAGAGTATATCCCCCAGGTGGCAGATGGGGGATCCCATCAGATATGATGAGGTGGTCTGAATATATTGAATAAGAACCCTTATTCTCAAGATGATAGCCCTAGGGATCCTTTGGTCCATGGGTTCTTATTGAATAAGAACCCATGGACCAAAGGATCCCTAGGGCTATCATCTTGAGAGTAAGGGTAGTTGGCATCCCTAGGGTCCCCTAGCTGGGTTTGCTCTCTTTCACTTTGAGGCAGACCCCTTCCTTTTACCTTCCTGTCTATTTCCTATCCCAATGCTGTTGAAATAGTCGAGGGCTAGGGGTCTTTCCTTTTTCTTATCTTGCCTTAATCTCTTATTGTATGGGCAGAAGAAGCTTATAGTCAAGGAGAAGAGAGTTTTTCTAGGGGTTGAAGTTGATGCTAACCTCTGTGTCGCCTTGTACAGTCGGGTTGGTTTCCCACAGAAAGCTAGCAGAAGTTCCGAGAATAAACCTCTGGTCCTCCAGGTTGGGGATTAAGCAGAGGGATGTCATATACAGGGTGTTCGGGATAAATTTGACAGTTTCGTAAGGAAAAAGAAAATCTTCTTTGTATCTATTAAATTTAATGAATTGACAAAAAAACATTACAAGCAGAGTTAATTACAATACTATCAACAAGATTTACTCAAAATAACCACCATTAGCATCGATCACAGCTTCAATTCTGCTTCGGAACCTCGAACAAGCTGATGCTACAGTCTCCCTGGGAAGGGCCGCAAAAACTGTTTTAATTTTATCCATTAACTGGGCTTTTGTATTACTGGAAGTGCGATTGGTGTCTTTTTCAACTGCGCCCCATACAAAATAATCCATGGGGTTAAGGTCTGGGGAGTTTGGAGGCCAAACATTTGGACTGGTGAAGTCGTAGAAATTTTCAGACAACCATTTTTGACTTTTCCCAGAGGTGTGGCAAGGGGCCGAATCCTGCTGCCATACATACGGCCTACCATTGGCTACCCTTGTTATCCAGGGCTTGACTACAGTTAGCAACTCCACGAACAAAGCCCGAATTCCAATGCCAGGGTTCTTCAACACCTGTTCCTGCAGATTTGCGAGGAATTCTGCTGTACGAACGCAATCAGATCGTCTGCTAGGGATCTTTCTTCTTGCTACATCCTCGTAGTCACCATTGCAAGTCTCTAGTTCATGCCTGATTGTTTTTACTGTATTCAGGGAGCATTGGGCAGCAGTCGTAATATCCTTATTTTGATGGCGGGCACGAATCATCATGATACAAGTTATTCTCTTCCATGATTCAGGTGGGTTCCAGCTATCCATCCTTTCTGACATCTTGTATATGAATGAAGAAGGGTCCAAACTTTTAAATGAAGAGAAGTGTGTGTTAATACATGTAACTTACGGAAAAATATAATTAATTATAAATATGTCAAATTTATCCCGAACACCCTGTATATATATATATAAACCTATTGTTCAAGAAAAAAAAACGGAACTGAACAGATTCAGGAAACGAAATTGGCTACGAACACGGACTTCGAGATTTGGAACATGGAACGCACCGAGTTTAACTGAAAATTTGGAAGAAGTGTTTTACTGATGAAAACTTAGATTTGGTGATTTTGACAGAAAAAAAAAAAAGGTAACAGATGCGAGGTTCAGGTTGGTTACATATGCATCTGGAGTGGCGTTAATGAGGCGAGCAGAATGAGAGCTGGGGTATCCGTGAATTAAAAAGAAATGGGGAAGAAGTTAAAGAGCAATTATTAAAAATAATACTCAATATTTAGTGGAAATGGTTATCATAGGAACGTATGCTCCGAGAGAGGATGTAGCTGAAAGAAAAGTATTTTGAGCAGTTGAGTGAATTAATGGAGATAACCATTAGTGGAGTAAAGATAACCAAGAGCTTTTGTTCCTCGGGGACTTAAAACAGTAGAACTAGTCGAAGGGTTGGGGATTTAAAAGTTGGACCTTTTGGTGAAGATGTAGAAAATGATAATGGTAAAAGATTGATGGCATTGTGTTCAGTACAGAAATGCCAGTTGATGAATTTATACTTCCAGCATAAAGATATAGTTATTTGGGTTCAACATACAAAGGGTTTACGATCAATTATCGACCATGCGATCACAAAACAATTGAGATATTTCACATTATACGACGCATTGATACGTCTGAAAGGGTCATACAGGATTTCTGTTGGTGGAATTTTTTATTTTATGGAGAGAGTGGGGAAAGGACAGGGCATCTTTGGAAGCTGAGATTGAATACCACCCAGAAGTGGTAGTCAATCTCAGAGGGATGAGATGATTATTATTATTTAACACCTCCAGGGAGTCCAATGACTCATCGAGGGAGATCTAGATTTTTCTCTGATAGAATGGTGTGCAAGTAATGGGAACGAATCTAAAATCAAGTATGTAGCTTCGCTGGAGGTCTCTCTTAATATTAATAATTGTATTGGGAATATCACAGATGAGTACATTTTTGTTAGAAATACACTGGTTAGGTAAAAAGTATTAATGATACTCACAATCCAGTTTCTCATCGACGTTGCCTCGCGATGTAACAGACAGAGCTCTAATAAATTCTTCGAATTCAATTGCTCCATCCTGAAATAAGAAATATTGAAAAGTGAATAATGGCGTGCATTAAATTGTTTTTAATCCTCTTTTATTGTTACATCACTGAAAACATTTCAAGTTGTCCTAATCTTAAATATATTTTTGCTGAAAAGCAAGAGTAAACGATAACTGAGTTAGATAAGAAATACACACATACACAGGGTGATGAAAATTAAAGTATCCATGTTTAAGTCCTTCTGGTGTGTGCCATTCAGTGATCTCAATGCTACGATATTTTGCGAGAGGTCTCGCGATATGGTAAACAATTTTGATGTGCCACAGCTACATCAGTGCCTATAGCTGTGGCACAACATGGATTCAGTCATTTTTATGGGAGTCCGTCCACACATCAGCCGATCCGAACAGGAGGTTCTTCGAGAAGATTTCACGGAAGCCAGAGTGATCAGTCATGCGTTTCCCACCGCATGACTTTTTCCCAGCTCGTTCATCTGAACCTACCCCCTGTGACGTTAGGTCCTGGAAATTTCTCAAACAGAGTTTATCGGATTATCCTGATAACTTACCAGCGCTGAAAGATAGCATAAAATCCATCTTGACAAGCTGCATCCTTTGCAAATTGTACAAGGATGCAGCGTGTGGCATACCGGGAAGGGCAGCACATTGAACAGTACAGCCCGGTGAATGCATAATGGAAGTGAATAAAAATGTGTTATTCTGTCACTTTTCTTCTTACAGACACACACATACACTACATCTACATTTCAGTAGATCATACCGCGACCCTTGTGGCGAATATTGGAATTACTTTTTTTTTTTTTTTTCCCCGCAGATCTCGCTTCCGCATGACGCACGATGTATTACTGCAAGATTTTGCTGCATTTGAATCACTTGATGGCACTACACAAGGCCTTAAACAGGGATACTTTAATTTTAATCATCATATAACACACACACACACACACACACACACACACACACACACACACACACACACACACACACACACACACACACACACACACACACACACCTTATTATCAAGCTAAGCGCGAATGTTTCTGCTTAAGAATCAATGCTTTTATTTATCGGCTGAATTTCTACCAAGGATAACAATGTCCATTTTGAAGAGCTGGGCGGTTAAAAAATAAATAACTATAGTAGCTGTGACACTAATAAATAAATAAGGCTTTGATGAACAAAAGTTTAATAATTATCACAGCGCATCGCGGAACTATTTGCAGTTACATAAATAATGTGAAAGGAAAAAGAGCCGGGCATAAGCACACATAGACATGAATGAAAGACGGATTTCTTTAATTTAATGTTGAGAGTATGAAGACAGTCTGCTTTAGATTAGTTGCAGTTATGTCCGCTCCTTATTTCATCAAATCAAAAACAGCCAATGATATTGGAGGAAATGGAAAATTAAGTATCATAGCTGTCACGTCTTTTAGACACTTTCCATCCACTACTGGATATAGGCTACCCCCTTAACTTTCCAATTCTGTCTCGTAGGAATATCTGGTGGATGTTCCAACATCCGATGATAGGCTAAAAACAGATGTCAAACCTCTGTAGATCATCCCTTCATCTATATGCAGTCAAATTGCTTTGTTTCCTCTCGACTTAACATTGAAAAACGAATTTATAATTTCAAAATTATTTTTATTTTTTCAATATAATCTCCCTTAAGACTAATCCATTTATTCCAGCGATGCTCCAGTGCCATTATCCCGTCCCTTTAGTAGTTCTCGGTCAGATCTGCAAAATACCCCTCTTCAGCTGCAGTTACCTCTTGATTCGAAGAAAAATGCTGACCAGCGAGGAAGAGTTTTAGTTTTGGGAAGAGATAGAAGTCAGAGGGAGCCAAATCTGGCGAAAAGAGTAGATATTCCAACAATTCATAGTGCAGATCCCTTAATTTTGCCAAAACACCTTTATGGGCAGGTGCATTGTCCTGATGAAAGATTTTTTTTTTTTCTACTGCAAACCGGGTCTTTTCTCACGAATTTTTTCGTCTGTCTCGTTAAACGATCGGAATAATATTCCCCGGTTATTGTTTTACCCTTTACAAGATAATTAATAAATAACATGCCTTTAGCATCCCAAAACACTGATGCCATGAACTTTCCTGCTGATGGAACAGACTTCGTCTTCTTTGGCGCTGAACAACCATTCACCATTACACACCAGAATCCAAACAGTGGAGAGAAGCCTAGTGTGTAATGGTGAATCCAAGTCTCATCTATAGTAATAAATAGACACACACAATCAGTTTTATTCTTGTTAAAACGCTCCAAGCACCGTTCATAGATTTTCATGCGAGTGCGTTTTTGATCTGCTGTGAGCAAGCTTGGCACCCATCTTGCGCAAAGCTTTTTCATTTGCAATTCTTCATGCAAAATATATCCTACACGTTCTTTTGAAATGGCTATAGTCTTAGCAATTTCACGCACTTTGACTCAGACCATTTCTTAATTGTCGAGAACGAAGGAGAAGAGTGTCCATAACTTTTACGAACTTCGAATGAATTTCTTTTGGCGTTAAACCCTCTTTTACAAAGAATTTTATAGCCGCCCGATACTCAATTTTATCCATTTCAAGGGATACAGACAACACTTTTGCTTCAGACAGCTGTATAAAACAAACTACTTGATAGAATGACTTGCAATTCCACATGGATGCTTATGACAGATGTATCAACCTTAAAAAATTCTTGCCGATAGTATTGCCATCTATGGTCGAGGCCGAGAACTTTTTCAGACCACCGCCGTATTTCTTATGTTGCTTTTCCTTAAAACTAATAGAACAAGGTAAAGGTCTATATAGTCCTCCATAATATCAATGCTATTACCTTGAAATTTAGTTCCATGTGATCTGAATTAGTCATCAGATCACATGGAACTAAATTCCATGTGATCTGATGAAATTTCTTCCACTGCGTCTCAATGCAATTCCATAGTATTGCATTGAGACGCAGTGTCGCTATCATCATTATTGACAACTACATTACAGAATTCATTTATGTCTTGTGACAACTTTAATAGAACGAGAATAAAGTAACATTCCGTAGATATTGCAAATGGTTTCATTAGCAGTATCTGCGGAATTTCATCAATCGATTTGAACGTTATTTCTCAAGTATTTTTAAATATACTGCTTGGAAAGAAGTTAACGGACACCATAATGTAAGTAACAAATAGCCATGGCCCCCAACTTAATAAGATGTGGGATCTCCTTTCACTGCAATGACTGCAGCAATCCTGAGGACATATTTCCCACGAGCTTACGATGGCGATCGGTGGGAATTTTGGCTGAACCATTCTTCCTGTAGGCTCGCAATAAGGCCCAGGACTGTTGTGGGGCGGAAGTCTCTTGACCTCTCCCGATGCTCTAGTTCATCCCATAGATGTTCAATAGGATTGAGATAAGGAATTTGTGAAAGCCAGTCGTGTAGTGACATTCACGCCCACAAGCTGCTCAGTTACAGTAGCAGCTTATGACGCAGTGGGTCGTTTTGATGAAGAGACAGTGATCAGTTTCATAGAAACTGAAAGTAGGAAGTATTGCACTGTCCAGAATGTTCAGATACCTCTCGGAGTTCAACATTCGTGACACCACAAACAGAAGTCCGAAGACAAAGTAGGAAAAACAGGACTATACGTTACACCATCACCACCTCGGAATTTCACAGTTAGGGTTACGTCTCTGGTAAGAGTTGCTCGCCGGGCATCCGCCACACCCACACTAGTTCATTTGCTCAGTAGAGGGCGAAGCCTGATTTACTGCTCAACAACACAGCTTTCTAAGCTTCCATGTCCCACTGTACATAATCTGTGCACCACTGAAGACGACGCTGTGTGTTGGTTCGGGTAATGTGGGGCTTGCATATTGCCATCCGATCATGGAAACCAATGACGTGAACCTCGGTTCTGAATGTTTTGGGGCAGATTCGTGTTCCCTTCGATGCCCGGAACTCCGCATTCAGCGTGTTGTTCTACGAATGGCGGTTTTTACATATCCTTCGTAGCACCCTACGGCCATGTTTGTTGAGTGTGGTGGGTTCCACTGTAGGTAGCACTTGCAGTTGCTCTGTGCGCTTCCATCTTAGCATGGTATCACTGATTGTTGACCTGGAATGGCCCAATTTGTCAACAATTTGCAGAACAGATAGGCATGCAATATGGCATCCCATCACAACTCCTCTTTCAAACTCTGTCAGTTCCCTTCTCGCGGCCATTTCACTCGGACACAGTTGCACTGACTTGGGAACATCATATTCCTTCAGTTTATACCGGAAACAAACACGGGACTCGTTATATGGCAGGATACACCTTGCCAATGGAGTCCGTTGACTTCTTTCTAATAAGCGTATTTCATACGAAATTCTTCAAGAAAAGTAAACTATGTGCAGAGAATGTAGGAGATTGACTATAGTTTAAGTTTTGTTGATATTGGTTTAAATATTAAGAATGTGAATTTCCGTATGAAATTCGACAGAATGTCAGTAAAGCAAAATTAACTCCTTTTTCAGAGAATAAGATATTTTTTATGAAATAATAGTTCAAAATATTTCCTTCCGCTTGGGTTCACGTTTCTAGCCCTTCATCATAGTGCTTTCGTTCTTCTAGGTTTTATTGATTGGTTTTCGAATGTAGTCTATGCTGTCCCCAATTCTCTGATAGTGTAATATGATAGTGTAATAGTGCAAATGCGATTTAGGTAGACAAGGATAAGGAACCGTCGACCACTCAAACGGCTCCCACCATGACGATTCATTTTTCTGAAATATTCTTGTAAAAATTAAGGGACGTTCCAAGAACGCATGTAAGCACTAGACTTCGTACCTAGACCATGACTACATACATGCACAGTCAAGTAATGATGCAGTTATTAGCGGCCGAATCAACTGCTTGCATATCCCCACCTATAGGAATTCTTACCCCTTGTTAATACATGTGTTTCTTGCTTAAAATCACTCGAGAAAAATCTTCTAAAGCTCGGACACACACACCCTATATATATAGATGGATAGAAAAGTAGACTCTTCATCATCATAGGTCAAAATATTCCCTTCTGCTCTTGGGTTATATATATATATATATATATATTTATTTATTTATTTTATTTTTTCCCTGCGTTAATTACAGTAAGGAATTGCTCAAGGCGATGTGGCCATTTGTCCAGACTGCCGGTGGCTTATTGTTCCTGGTCCACATTATCTACCTGAAACCGGCCATGACTGATTTTGCAAAGAAAAATGTTGAACAGTCGGACACTCTATCGGTCACAATTCTTATTGGTCACTTGTTTTTCGATGAGGTACTTGATCCCAGTCCAGTAAAGCCGGAAGTAAGAAAAATAAAATAAAATAGAAGTTTGATTTCAAGAGCAACGAAAAGAATAACATTGCTTTTGAAGTTAAAATGACAGGCACTCAATATGCAAAGTTGTCATATTTTTCTCCCCATTTTTTTAAGAAGGTGGAGTGTGGAATAAACTTTATCTCAGAATTTTTGAGGGAATAGGTTGAAATATTTAGCGCTGTTCGTGTCTCATTACCTCGAATTGGGCTTCTTTTAGCCGAGATAACCGCTTGCATTAAATCAAACCACGGAAGGTATCCTGAGGTATTCTGGACAAGTTAAACAGAACAACGTCAGAAGGTCAACGACCTCGTGAGGAACTGTCGCCGACTACCGGATGCTGCGTTCGACATGATCCCAACAAATATTCGATGGCATTCAAATTATGAGAATTAGTTCACTATAGGGGCACGCGGAGTGTTTAGAAATGCTCTTCCAACCAAGAATGCGCAATGCGAACCTTGTGATAGATGACAATGTCTTGATGGAAGGGTCTAGATCCATCAGGGCACACTGTCACCATCGGTTCCATAAAAATGCATCGAATAACGTTCATCGAAAGACAGTTTACCGAATGGCAATTCATCGAAAAAGCAATTCGTTGAATAAACAATTCGTCGAACGACAGTTCATCGCAAATGCAATTGATCGAGAAAAAAATAAATAAATAAACCGATTATTTTCGACGATTTCTTCAAAAATTCATCGAAAGATGAATTTTCTTGAAAACTATTGTTTTAAAGTGTTTTGGTAAGACTTCTTAATCTCCCACGATGTACACAACACACGTAGATGGTCATTGAGACGTTATAATTATTTTGTTATTTTGTTTTTACACCATTATTCTGTAAGCGAACCTGCCATTTCATCGTGTGGGTAGTGGGACTGATCTCTAAACAAAAAAAGTTCTTTCCGACTAAGTTTTGAAAACACCGATGATCAGATCGAAATCAAAACTGACAAATTTTAATAAAGATCTTAACCATAAAATTTCATCCAGCCAGAGCGGAATTATTAATACCATTTTCAAACTTCTTTACGAAAATTTTCTAATAAAAGTGATCTCGTTGGAACTAAAACTGGACCAAACGGACTTCTTGTGCGTTTTACAAATTACAAACTTGTGCTTATTCCACTAAGTTACAAAGTTATTCACTTCACTCTTCTGTCTATATTGCAATATATAAAATGCCGACTTGTCGTCCCTTTGTATCCCCGAATAGTTGAACTGAAAACTGGAACAGTTCGACAAAAGGTTTTTGTAAAAGGTTCAAATACTAAATCGGAGCAAAATTCATCCCACATAACTGGTGTGTGTGTGTGTGTGCGCGGGCGAATGTCCTATACTAATACTACTATTACTATCATATGATAATAATAATAATTGCGCCTCCTTTGTTCACTCGCTATAAAAGAAGTCCTTTAGTTAGAAAGACGTGAGTTCGAATCCCGTGCATGACGGGAAGAATTCTTTTCAGTCCTCTTCAACTTAAAGTGAGTTATTCGGTCTCATATGGCGATGGTGGTGTTTTGACTCCTGGAAGCTCGAGCGTTTCATCCTGCAAATTGGTCTCCATGAACGTGAAACACTCCCGGATAAGAAAGACAACGGGAAACCATCTTGTTCTCTGATTATTCCCAAGTAAAATAGCATTGCTACCCCAACGATTATTCGGTTGAGGAGAGAGGAGGAAAAGGGGGGGGATAATAATTAAGATTATTTTTAGATAATTATGGTATGATAATATCAACAGAAAAATCAAAAACTATGGCCTTTAAAGGACAAGATCCAGCGAGAACTAAAATAGCATTAGATAACAAGATCTTAGAACAAGTGAATTCGTTTAACTACCTAGGATGGATGATCACATATGAAAATGAAAAAGATGTAAACGTAAAAATTGCAAAATATTTAAAAATAACAGGAGTAATTAACTCTATATTTAAACCAAACCTAGTTCAAAAACAAACCATACTAAAAGTATACAATACATTAGCCCTATCAGTCTTAATGTATGGAAGCGAAATCTGGACAATAAAACAAAAAGACAAACAAAGATTAACAACAGCAGAAATGAAGTTTATGAGAAAAACTGCAAAGTATACCCTATTTGATCACAAAAGAAACGAAGAAATTATGAAAGAATTAAACCAAGAACCAGTAATAGAAAAAATTAAAAAATATAAACATGAATGGATGGATCAAGTTGAAAGAATGAAAGCAGAAAGATTACCAAAACAAGTCTTAAAGTACAAGCCACTAGGAAAAAGAAAACCAGGACGTCCTCTTAAACCAGCGTTTCCCAAACTGTGGGCCGCGGCCCTCTTGGGGGCCGTAGGTTTTGTTGAGTGGGCCGTGAAATAATGAAAACAAATTTAAAATCTTTTAAGACCAAGTACATTTTTTTTATCTTAAAAGAAACTTATTTAATTTTTATTATTTATTATTTCTTTTTTTATTTTTTATATTTTAATGGGAAAAAATCATACATTGGTTCGCAAATTTTGCTTCCTGCGTATTTCGGCGCTTAATGAATATTAGTAAATGTATGCTTATGCATATGTTTCATTTCAAAGCAGAAATCTAAGAATTGTAGTTTCAAATATTTCACCTGATCTTTTGTGTAGCAGTATTGAAACACATTCATCACATTAAATTGTTATTAAACTTCTTTTAGGTTTTTAATTCTTTCTTTCCTTATTAATCTGTCTATATAAATATATGAGATAATGTGGCATGTCAAATGTGTATTTAAGATGCTAAAAATGTAATATTTGCATTTGAGTTTTGCAGTATTCGCTGTGTATGTTTTGTATTGAACATAAATACAATAAATATTATAATACTATGTCTATATTGCAATTTTTTTCGAGGGGGGGGCGTGAAATATTTTAATTTTTCCAAAGGGGACCCTGACATCCAGAAGTTTGGGAAGCACTGTCTTAATCGATTCAAAGATGACTTGTAAGGCGGGAATAGGCCAGGTTAGGCCTAAATCCTTGATATGCATGATAATGATCATTTTTAGATAATATTTTCCAGCCTGTGTAAAACATACATAAAATATACGAAACGCATATACTGACTGAAAGGAATATCCCTCCAAAAAAAAAGTTGCCACACACGTCTGCGTAACATATATAAAGAGAATATGCTAAGCTTCACGTCAGAGATACCAAGCAATTTTATAAACTTGGGTTTAATTCTTAATCATTTATCCCAAGTAAGCAAACAGACAAGTAAGTCAAGTGTGCGCTTGAACTGGCTAGGTCTGGCTTCCACTGACGAGACCTCAACAAAGGTCGAAACCGGTCTGGGTAGTGGCCCTTTCCTTTAATGCATAGCATCATACATCTCCGGAAGGAGATGTGCTTTGCATTAGGGGAGATACTAAGGGAAAGTGATCAGAACTTACTCCACCTTTACCACGAGTTACTTCAGACCTTTCTTTCCTCAGAGGCGCAAACTTGACTTTCTTGTCTGTTTGCTTACTTGGGTAAAAGAATTAAAATCAAGTTTATAAAATTGCTTTCTATCTTTAATGTATAGTATACCCAATTTTAAAAAAAAGATCCTTCTACATGCTAAACTTCAATTACACCACAGTTAACCCATTAAAAACTGCAGTTCTTTTCGATAAATCGTACACTTCACTTCACATTCGTTATAATTCAATTTTCGGTGAACTGTTCATTCGGTGATTTGTAGTTTCGCGAATTGTGATTTTTCGGCGAATTCTTGGTTTTCGAATAATTGCCTTTCGATAAATTGCTTTTACGATTAACTGCTATTCGACGAATTGTTTTTCGATTAATTGCTTTCGGTGAATTTTCTGCATACCGTCACTATTCCGAGCAATAGCTCGGAACAGTCTCCAGGTAAAATTTGGCAGTCAGGATGTGTTTAATGAGGATGAGAGGACTCAGTGCTATCTATGAGACCAATCCCCATATTAGCATTCAGCCACCACCCGCCAGTCCGGTTGGTCATAATATTTTGGCACAGGAGTATATTTAAAAAAAAAAACGCTTAATTTGGCAGTCGTATTTATGGAAAAAAAGGATTTGAATGTTTTCACTGGTATACGACAAAATATCCTCTTCAACATGAATAAGCGGTATACTCTTTCTTTTTTTTTTTTTTTTCCATTTATATTTTACTAACAAAATGGAGTCTTTTATTGTTTTTCCACACTGCTTCATAGTTCATATGTTGGAGGCATAACTGTTTGTTATTAAAATTTGCTTGAATAATAAAATAACGGATATCTTATCCACTTACGTGCTCGCACACACACACACACACACACACACACACATATGAGAGAGAAACACTTCTGCCGAAAACACACCATTAATATTAATATATTCCCGGGGAGCATTTTATTATTATTATTATCACGTGACACCTCCAACGATTCATCGCGGGAGGACACTTCATTTCACACACACACACACACACACACACACACACACACACACACACACACACACACACACACACACACACACACACACTTTTTTTTTTCTGTAAATTGTTGTGCGTTCTGAAGGCCGATTTGCCTGCACGCAGGATGAAAAACGAGAGTTTCCTGGAGGAAAAACCCTGCTACTTCCGTATGAGCTCAGCTAACTCACCTTCAAATGAAAAGGCCCATATAAAGATTCCTCTCGTCACGACGAGAATCGAACTCAGGCCTTTTCCAATAGAAATGTGCCCTATCCCTTCGTTCTTCCAATTGGCTTCGGAGACGCTTAAAACATCATTTGGCTGCTGACGAGGGAATTTTTCGAGGGAAATTAGAAGTAAACAAATTTCTTTGAGTTATCTGCGTTGAGGGGACATTTTTCTAAATGTAGAAAGCGATTCTTCCGTTTGCCTGTGCACCTGTAAGGAAATAGCCTGCATCTGCTATGTCATATCCGTGAACCATTGAAACCCCTTTCATGCCATGGTGCTTTCAGCCTGGGGAACAGGAAGAAGTCGCAGGAGGCTAAAGATATATATATATATATATATATATACCAGTGTGTGTGTAAAATTAAAGGACTGTCAAAGTATATATAAAAATACATAAATATTAAACTGAACCTACCTTATTCTCATCAAATACCCTGAAGATGAGAGATGTGAACTTGGACGGATCTCCTTGGGGAAAGAACAGCTTATATATCCTTAAGAATCCCTTTAGATTTAAAAACGAATTGAACATATATCAGAAATCAAAAGTATATAGCACTACCGTTACATGTGCATCAGTATAAAATTCATATATGAGAAAAAAGTAGACAGGTTAGCGAAATTTAATAACTATTTTCTAACATTCTTCATCAATTTAGAAACATCATTTCTCTGAGTATACGAGTACTGACGCATTTCGGTAATGAGGGAGGTTAGAAATTATGTTAGATAATTTGGCAGACTGTGCTTCGAAATCGTTTTTCATATTATATTATAAAAACATATAAATGGTTAATTTGATGAGTGTCATCTCCAGGGGCGGCTCGTGCATAGGCACTATGGAACTGCAGCATCCCCAATTTTTCTCGATATATAAATATATTTATTGATTTATTTATATTTGCTTGTAATATTTAATTTTATTGATAAAATTCATAATTTTATTAATAAAATTAAATGATTAATAAACCTCGACACCGCAAGGAAAAAGAGGGTATAAAGAAGATGAGATGAGATTTAATTTTATCATCAACAATCCTACACAATTCTCTTATTTTGTATAAAAAATAATAAAAATCCATCTTGTAGCACTTAGGAGGTCGCTAGAAGCACTGTGTTTACCACAGTGTCCTATTGCTACGCGCGCAAGCATATGCACGTCATGATGAGATGCGAGCTATTAGCGTAATGCGGCACTGTCCGTCGCGCAGTTCCACTGTTGTTTACATGCAGTTTGCGCCAGTAGTAGAGTGTTCGTAGTGCTTATCGTGTTTACTCCGTCTCTTTAAATATTTGGACATTAAAGACGTAACATTTGTTATAGTTTTTATTTTTGAACATTGTTGGGGTTATAATAATGGATTTTATTTTTAAGCAATTTTGAATTACACCAAACTGTATAATTTTATCGATAATAAACAATATTTTTCATGTTTAATGTTTTTTTTTAATTTTTTACCATAATTTTGATATTTTATCCAAACACATATATTTCTTTTCATAAAAGAAATTTCAATAGGAATTTTATTGTTTTCAACAATAAAAGTATCTTAAAGAAAGTGGACTAATTTAGGAAGTAAGTTCGATTCGTACATCGAAATCAAAATTTGCTTTTCATTTCCGGAAGATTAAGCATCACTATGGAAGATGCTTATTCTTCTCAAATGTCTAAAGCGGAAAAAAAAAAAAATCACAAGAGATCCAAATGTGTCAGTTAGGTGTAATCATAAGCAATGCGCCTTCCGATTGGAAAAGAATTGAATTGAGTTTCGTCGTTACGAGAGAGGAATCTTTCATATTCTGCTATTTCATAGGGAAGTAGCAGGTTTTTTTTTCTCTCCCGGAAACCCAGGTTTTTCTTGTCGCATAGTGGCAAATCGGCCATGAGAACACACACACCATTTACAGGCAAAATATACTGGTGACGATGAGCGGTAGATGGCGCTGTGTGTTAATGGTGTGTTGATGTCGATATCGTGTAGTTGCAGGATTAAATAAGGGAGACTGTGAGTTGTCGCGCAGTGGTGTGCCCTCCCACGATGAGTCCGACTTGTAGGAGTTGTCACTTAATAATAATATATTACAAATCATGAACATCACGTCCAATTGCCTCGATGGCGATCTGGTTGTTATTGGTGTGAAATTCTGGGACACCTTTGCAGAGCAATTGCAAATTTATTTCTAAATTAGAACGAGTTTTCTAACTTTTTTTCGCGGTAGTTTCAAAAGTTATTTTTCTATGAGAGTTCACTTCTTGATTTTTAATAATCGGAAGTCGAATGGAAACAGTCACGTGTTATTCTTTGTTCTTTTATGGCTTGGTAGTCAAGAATGTGACAAAATATTGTGGAATCATTAAAATTCTGCATTTTGTTTCGTCCAGAAGACATCGTTCATAAGGCTCTTTTGTCATCTTCAGTAGAATAATCCGATGAGGATTAAGTGACAGTTACTCAAGAAAACTTCTGAAATGTAATTAGTGCATGGACGGTCAAACTTAAGCCATGCAACAACATCGCTTTGTCTTATACAAATGGTGAGTTGTATTAAAATTACTTCTGTTTAACGATCTGCTTAAGTATGCATAGTTTCTGTATGTGAAGCTTCGTATCTCATTGTCTTTGCTGGAATGGAATACTTAACGCCTTTGAAATCAAACCGCCATTGAGCTCTTCAGCGCATTTCAAAGAAAATCTCATCAGTTAATTATTTACATAATTGAGCAATAAATTAAATAAAAATACGCCATTTTTCGAATCCCATTACGCTGTTTACAGGTTCCAAAGGGGTAGGGACTCCCAAAAATAAGTTCTGCACATGAATGCTTGAACACAGAAAAGTTGGGGGGGGGGGAGTTCTAGCGGTTGTGCTGTATTGATTAAATAGAATTTTATATTCATCTTAATTCATCTTTCAATTATGTTAATTTTTATTTCAGGAACTTTATAATTGTTGTTTTTGCCGTAAACAATATTTCATCTTCCAATCTGGAGATTGAAGCCAAATAAAGAAATCTATGGTAATTCAGAAAGAAGAACTTCAGAGTGCAGACATGGACCTCTCATCAATATCTGTCGCCAATAAACAACACTAAAACCACCAATCCAAGTGGTTTAAGAGCATAAAAGATTAAAGATCTTTTCAGAATTTTAGCTGATATGAACAATTCAGTGGAAGTTTTCGTCCGCAAGATGCTAAAACAGAAAGATCCATCAGAAAGAGATCAACAGCAAAGATTAAATGTAGAAAAACTGTTCGAATCGATTTTGGAGTGAAGTAATCCATTCTCGTGGCTTATGCTGAAACTTGCCAAGAAGACGACCCATTCTTCTTGCTTGATTTATGTACCTTAAGCCAATGCAAGAAATCCCTGTTCAGAAGCTCCATATATTTTCTTTACCTAGGCTTGTCAGTGAGGATTAATTTAAACTTTGCAGGTTTTATTAATTCGTCAGGGAATAAAAAAATAAAAATAAATAAATCATGAATCTTTTAAAAATCTAAATTAAATAAGAGAAAAATATGATAAAACAATAAATTGCGATAAATTCATAAAATGTTACGTACCAACTCGAATTTATTGTAAGGAAATTCCAAAAAAAAAAACTATATATATAACACGTCTTCATTCCATAGATCCTAGATAATTATAAATAATATTTTAAATAATAAATAATATTACTGAAAAAGAGAGCTAAGAGGCTTCACTTCGGCGATGCAAAATTTTACAAATTAAGTGGATATTGAATCCAACATTATTTCAAAGCCGAATAGAGAAACCACAAGAGTTTCGTGCCGAATATAGAAACTACAAAAGTTTCGGCGGATCCTAGCATAAGCAAACCTTTCATGACAGGGGCAACTCGTAGTAAAGGTGGAGTGAGCTCTGATCACTATCCTTAGTATTTTGCATCGCCGAAGTGAAGCCTTTTGGCACTCTTTTTCAGTAATTCTTGATGCCTTTTGTGATGTGACACCTTTTTTTTTAGCAACTCGTATGGTAAAGTTCTGCATCATTTCAACCTTAGTATTTACATCTTGGTCTAGTTCCCACTGACGAGACCCCAACAAAGGTCGAAACCGGTCTGGGTAGTGACCCCCCTATAATGTATAACATCATACATGTCCGCTAGGAGATGTCTTTTACATAATGGGAAATACTAAGGATAGTGATCGGTTCTCGCTCCACCTTTACTATGAGTTGCTCCTGTCATGAAGGGTTTGCTTACACTTGGATCCGCCGAAACTTTCATAGTTTCTATATTCGGCACGAAACTCTTGAAGCTTCTCCGAAACGCTTGTAGTTTCTGTATTCGGCTTTGAAATAATGTTGGATTCGATATGAGTTGCTCTGTCATGAAAGGTTTGCTTACGCTTGGATTTGCTAATAAATTTTTATTTATTATAATGAATAAAAACTAAACAGATAATAAATCCTAACAGTTTTGTATTATTGTTGAATTTAAAAATATAACAACCTTTAGACATGGGATTTTTCGGAACATTATTAGACTCCAAACTGGTGTGCCAATTCAGACACACCAATGGACACAACGAGCCGAATTAGGATGCCCTCATCAAAAAACAAAATTACAAATTACGGATTCGCTATTTTAGATGAATAAAATACAAATTTGTAAGGTGAAGCTATTACCTGCTCCGTTAGAAGTCCATCAGGACAATCTTTCTTGAATCCTTTGTACCTAAAAGAAAGCTCGTAAGGTTATTTAGCGGAAAAACTAATAAAATTACAACAAATCCACTTATATTATTTAAATAAAATCTTTAGAATAACGCAGAGGTGAATGTCCTCCAACTACACCTTCGAGAGTTAACAGTTCTAAGTCCAATATTTTTATTTTTAGATCAGGGCTTTAATGAGGTGCTATCTGAATTTTATTCACATGAATGGGGTCGACGGATTTAATTATCGTCGCTTAGTTAAACAGAAAATATAATGCACTTATCAGCGGAGATCTCTGGAAAATAATGATTACAATCACCAATTGACACAACGTAATTTCAAGGACAGTTTTAAGAGTACTCACCATTGCTTGATTTCCTTCTCGGTAACTGAAAGAAAAGAAAAAAATAATTAAGAACGTCGTCTGGTTTTTTTAGTTATGATGTGTTCATAAAAGATAGCCCGAAACAGTAATACTTTTGACTGTTCTTGCAAAAACAAAACTCAGTGAAGTTGAGAACGGCAGATGTTGCTGGTCTGCTTGGCCGAGTAGTTAGCATATCTGGTCTCCAGCCAAAGGGCTGCGGGTTCGAATCCCGCCGTGGACATGGACGTTTGTGAATGTCTATAAAAATACTAGGTGGTGATGGTGGGCGGTAGATGGCGTTGGTGTAGTTCCAGTTCGTTGTAGTTGGGGAATTGAGTGGTGGAGACAGTTGTAAAGTAGGTGCCCATCCTCGATGAGTCTTTGCACTCCTTGGAGGTGTCACGTAATAATAATAATGAAAACAAACCATGCATCTCTAATTACCACCGAGCCTCAATGATTATGAAAAAAAAGTAATGGACTTCTAAGACAATAAATAAAGTATTGTACGAACCATTCCCTGCTTTATAGACTGATGGAAGTGAAGTGATTATTTAAATTTTAAGAAAAACAAAATAAAGTAAAAAAAATCATCTAAAGTAAAAAAAAAATAACGCTTTCTATTCGAGAAAGGGAGTAGGATGAGGAACTTTTTTCCCTCTAAGCAACTTTTGAAGATATATGGGCATCCTATCTCCGTCCTTCAAGTTTCACCGATAGTGAGCCCAAACTATCAATGAATCAACAGTTTTCAGGGGAGAGAGAGAAAAACAGCATATACAATTGTAGCCATATTCTGGCCCCAAATTTTAATAGTCGTATTATTCTCTGTACTGATGTGAACTCTACGGTCAATTTCTTTGAGAGTGGGGGGGGGGTGACAATGTTAAAACCAGTTTCAGCAAGAAAAAAAAAAACTAATTATCAGCGTCAAAGACCTAACTCTGGAAAAGGCTCAAGAAAGGCCCACAAAGAGTTCCTCTAGTAGCCAACGACTAGAATCCAAAACATTCTTAAAGGAACCTAACGCTTTCGCTTCAAACACTATTTCCATAGGGCTATATAGGCACTGGCACCTTTAAAAATTTTATGAATATTGATATTATTATTATTATTAGCAGACACTTACAGACTTACTGAGGGAGACCAAACATCACCTACACTACTGCCATACCTTCTCTTGAATTCATATACACTATCTGCACTCTTCTCTAGAGGCCAGCACCAACCTATCACACACACTTAATGACGAAAAATGCAACCTATCACTCCTTCCTTGACTGCATTAATTCTCAATCTCGATGGATGCCCTCTCTCCACCGTCCATAAAATGAAAAACTCCATCCGGTATCCTATATGAACCTTTCATAAGTTTGTCTCTGTCATATCACCGCTCTTTCTCCTGTTTCTAGTGTCTGCAACGCATAAAGTCTTAATCCGTTCTCATAATCAATATTCCACAGTCCAATATCATCTTTAACAGGTTTCTTTGTTCTCTCCACTGCGTCTCATCACCTTGGAAATCTCCTGATTTCCGAGGTGATGAGACAGTTATAGTTAATTCCCGTTCAAATTCAGCTACTGTGCGAAGGAATACGAACAGAAGCCACCTAAACGACATCGTATGGTGATATGGCACAACACTTACCAAAACTGGTTCTATGCTGAGAATGAAGGGAAATGGTAGCCAAGTTGTGGATGTGGACTGACATGAACTAACACGAGAACTTCCACAACGTACTGCCTGTAAATTCATTTGTCGAGCCATTCACGAACTATATTCCCACCTACATGGTGATGTGCGCATACGTCGGTCTACAAAATTCTTTTGGTGTCGAACTTACAAAGAAATGCCAGAACTCCACATTCTCATGCAAATGTTATCGCTGTGAGATAATAACACAGTGTTTGCCTTTCTGGTAAGACAAGAGTTCTCGTTCCTGATAAGGTATACATGGAAAAAAAGCTGATGAATGTAGGAAGTGGAAACCAACATGGTTAAACGCAATTTGGGTAACTGTCCCAAATCGAACATGCAGAGTGTCCAGACATCGGATTCTGTAACTGGCAATTCTTCTTCTTCACATAAGCCCAGTAAGAGGGATAAACAACCTACCTGAATACCGCTGGTGGAAAGTTAATCAGCAATTCTTCACATACCGCAAAGTATCTATTTCTTCTGGAATGCCCCCCCTCTCCTCCCAATATGCCAATCCAAGGAAAAGCTTCTCGAATTCATAAGCAGTTTATACTGAGATGGAATCGGAGAACAAGGCACGATGCACGGCATTCTAGGTCAACAGATTTTCTCCCTCACTTCTTGTTTTTGTGTTGATACAAAGCAGATGCCACGTAACAAGCGGCAAAAGGTGAAAGGTGAGCAAGCGAATAATCGATTTTTGCGAGTTGATCTCCTTCCATGAAAAATCTCGACAGAGGTCATACCATCATAACATTTCACAATATTATTATTGCGTGTACCATCGTAATATTTCTCAAGCTACAAATGCCCGGATGTGGATTGATAAAAGCCACTCAAATTTAATGTCTCTGAATCTGTGACCGAGAAACGTTATTATTTACTGATGGAATCATATTTATTTACAGGAAAGTGTACATCACCCAGTGAGACACCGCCACCACCACCCCCAGCCTGTTTGAACGATGCTTCCTAAAATACAAAGTCTCGTATTTGGAACAATGCGATTTCACTATCTGATCCCTATTGCTATTGTACTATAGTTTTACAATCTCTCCTGGCATGATTTACGTAATATTAGAAAAATAATAAAATCATCCCACCTTGCACTGTCACTTTTACTTACTTTCTCATAAAACGCATTCATCTCACACTACTTTTCATTATCGCCAAACAATTAACTAAACATCTTTTAATTATAAAAGTAAACACATGTTGCACGAATGAAACTCATCGAGCGGCACCCTTCAGAAGGAAGACTAAAGAGGAGCATGACCTCGTAGGGATGGTTGGCACCGACAGGCCAAAATATGACTACAAGTTTCATGGTGGAAAAGAAAATTCTGAAAATTACACATAACACGCTCCTTCTTAAGCTTTCAATGTTTATGGTCGAGTAAGAAAATGGGGTGGTTGTCGGCCGTGAAATATTTCCCGGATTGGTTGGTACAGCAGATGGCGCTTCTGTTCTTCAACCCAAATGCATTTGCATGTTCAAATCCAACTGTAGCATGTGAGAACCTTGCTTATTGGACTCTTCAGATAGTCACTTTAGCCCTTTAGCGCGGGCCATACTAAATGTATTACAGGTTAGTGACATTCCATAATACATTCTGTCACTCGGTTCCGGTTGAGTTGAAGAAAACTTCTACAAGATAAACGAATGGGTTCAAACCAAACAAGGAACTAATCTCCTGAAAACTGAAGCTGAAGAAACCGGAAGCACCCGCCCAGTCTGAACTTATTCATAGAATCGACAAGGAAGCGATAATGGCCAAACTTTCACTAAAGTGAAAGTTTGGCCATTATCGCTTTTTTATTTAAATTATCGCTTTAAATTTTATTTAAAGCGATAATGGCCAAACTTCAACAGCTCAGTGGTTATTGTTACACCAACCGATGCACGAAATGTTATCTTGCGGGAAATAGAAATTAAAATGGAGAACTGTGGCTGAACCGATCAAATATCCCTCCACTGTTTTCAGTTTATGCATCGCAGCATACTAGAACCATATGAGTAGGTATGTCCGCAGGACTGCAATCTATAAAACCAGTATCATCGTTTGGAGACACAAATTCTGCGCAGCATATGCATTGAATGGCGTACCTCAAGGGCACGCCACATTTATAACGGAGTTCAACTTCAGGAATGCTTTCTGGCCGTTACTCCACAGGATACGCCTAATAGACAGCTGCTCCTTGGTCGGAACCATGGCCGTCTGCAGAAAATTTTCCAGGGGACAAAGCTTCTAGACAAATAATTACATCAATAAATTTTTATTTAATATTTTGGCTTTTTTTTTTCCACGAGTAAATCCCAGGGAGGAAAGTGCCACGTTTCCCCCCCCCCCCCCTCTGTGGACGTTCATGGTCCGAACCTTTTGAAGTCAGTAATACGCAACATTAAACAATATTGTCTAGATTACACTGAAAAAAAAAAAAAAAAAACTGAAACCATGAATTATGTCTGTCTCCAGATTTTCCATAGTAAATCTGGTAACAATATTGCTTTGTACTTCATATTGCAGAGTCAGACTTAGAATTCGCGCTTTTCTTTTTTGTGATTTTTTGACTCAAACAATCACAAACTCAAAGTCAAAAAATCACAAAAAAGTAAAGCGCGAATTCTAGGTTGATGATGTTTATTGAATTTGCAGTTCCTATCACATAATAAAGCTCAGGGGAAAAAATTACGTGCATTCATTGACTTGCCACTTTCCACTTTAAGGCTTCAAAGAATACTCATAACGTTTTCTTAATTACAAAAAAAAAAAAAAAAAAAGTCACACAGTATATAGATTTTTCATGAATTTCATCTAAAGGATTCGATTTATGGATTCCATACCAGTGACAGACTTCCTGACTCGGTCACAGGACAGAAATCAGCTCACGTAATATGTGCTCCGTATACACGCAGTTTACTTCCTCAATTTACATTATCCAATATACGCAGTTTGCAACGCTAGGAACAGTGGTGCGAAGTGCATTTCTTGGAAGAGGCGGCTCGCTTCCCTGTTACTGTCTTTTTACGGAAGCATTTTCGAAAGAACAACATTAACGTTGTCAGACATTTTATTCAAAATATTTTTATTTTCTTTGCTGCTTCTACACAGTTGATAAAAGAAATGAAATGGAAGTTATACTTTTTTTTAATTAAATTTTTTCAAAAATATGCGTAGTGTCTTGTGATCAGTCTTAGAGTATTTCCTTTTTAGTGATGCTGACTGATCGTAGGAAAAGGGCACATTTTTTTATTTCTTTTATGATATAACAAGGTGTGTTCTGCGGTTCTCTTCATAAATCTCGTTTCTCTGCACATCTACTTCCAGAGACGATTAATAATTGGCTTAATGAAATAAGGGATGAAAGCTGGTTGTAACTGCCAAAACGTTTACAAATCACTTGTCTATCCAAATTTCACGCTTTTAAATTTCCATTGCTTTACCGATTGAGGGCTTCACATCTTCCACTTTTATGTATTCCTTTCAGTAGTCAAAAGTCCTCACCTCTTAAGGAAGAGGCAGAGACTTACGACTGCTTGTTTCCAAATTCTCAACAGCTTCACACCTTTTAAATAACAAAATTTGCCAGTTTTCATATTCTCCAAAACTCCAGTTAATCTCTTGTTTCTTGACTTTTAAATTCTAGGCCTTCCATGTCTTCAGAATTTAAACCCTTCTTAATCCAAGTTGCTCAGATTTTTAAGTCTGTTTCTTCGAGCATTTTTCTGCCAATTTTTGGCAGAAAAATGCTCGAAACGTATGAGCTGCAAAAATGTTACACATTTTTGCAGCTCATACGTTTCAAATATATTTTTATTCTATTTCCTTCCTTAATCCATGAACTTTTTTCGTCGTGCAGGTGATGGCCATAATGTTTCCGAACAACCGATTTCACCAACCAGGATCAAACCCTACACTTATTAAGTGATTTCTGCAATAAAATTCAGTTAATCAGAAAAATGAGAGGTCATCATAAAAATGCTACGGATTTGCAACATTTGTTGATTCTCTTAAAATGATCCGGTGAAAATTTCGAGTTTTTCTTGCTTTTCAACACCCTAGAACTTATTCTAACCACACATATGGTTAGGAAGGACACTTAAAAATTTTAAAAATTTAAATTGAGTTGATTGCACGGTACCATAACATTCTTTTAATCACTGCATTTCAGCTAGTACGTCGATATAATGTGATCACGTGTAAGTATATAAAATATCGTTAACACGTTTTCATTTCCTATAGGAAGTAGGCGAGGCTGTTTTAGTTCTATCTAACTTTTGAGGATTTTGAAGGGGAGGGGAGTTTATTGTATACCGGCAGCCGACCAGAGATAACTGGCTCAAGACTATCACTAATTTTAAATGGCATCCAGTAAAAGAGAAGAGAGAGGCAGATAAGTGCTGCCATCTCGTGATCCCTAACCCTAATGCTAGATTCGAATTGAGAACAGCTTTCTTTGGGCGGCCTAGCGCTATAGATGCAACGCACTTCCACAGGGCAGCACAAGCCTATTCACAAGTCAGTGTATTATTTAAATGTATACCAAAGTGGATCAGCGTAAGAAATTCTGTAGAAAGCACCATCTCTTTAACGCCTGCTCGTTTCCCAAGAAAAAGAAGTAGGAGAATTTTTTTTTTAATTTTCGAAATGAGTAGACAGTCGATCTTCTCAATTTATTATTGTCGTTGTTGAGTTCATAGGCACTAATAATTTTCTAAACTTAGAGGCATCGAAAGTACATTAGACATCTGTCGCCATTTCGTGTTCCAAACTCTGATTGGTATTACTGCGTGGAATAATGTGAGTTTTACAGCAAAGATTTTTGGAGTGGCAGAATTAGAATCCTACCTCTGTTTCAAAGACCAGCTAACTCGGAAACCGACGGGAAAAAAAAAAAATTATTATTATTACGTGACACCTCCAGGGAGTCATCCTGGGAGGTCACACTGCTCTACTTCGCTAATGCATCTCATCCTCTCCACTACTAATTAATTCTTCAATTACGACGACAACTACTACCATCAACGCCCATAATTTATCACCCATAAATTAAAATTCCTACGATAAAAAAATATTATTATATTCGGCGAATACAGTTAACCGATTAAGAGTTCTGGTTTTGTTTATTTAACATCATGGAAGTTACTGCGACACTTCGTATGCTCTTTGTGATTTATTATTCATTTATTCTGAAACGATGGCTGGGGTTGTTTTGAAGAGCTGGAAGTAACGTCTGACATTCAACAAGCTGACAATAAATCTGAAAAATTACCCGTCAGGTGAAAGTCTTTGTAATCCCTTTAAGAGAAAAGAAAAATGAATTTTGGAGGAAGCAAAGTGGAGGAAGAAACATAAATTTGCATTACTTTGATTATGTAATAATCACGCTACTTAATCCATTCAGAGAATGACGTTTTCTTCTGCTAATATTTTCTTTAAAAGCACTTTTATTGTCGCCCCCTGCATTTTAGAATCCGAAACCAAATATATGTTTCAAATATTTAATTTAAAAAAATCTACTTCCTGAAAGTGCAGATGGATATTAGAAATAATGATGATAATCTACATATAAATTTAATAAGCCGACTTTTGAAGCTTACCTGCCATCTATCGTACTCAAAATCGTATCAAACTACGCAGAAATTGACGCCATACGACACTATACATTATTTACAATTGTTTGTGCAACAGTTGCAATTGTAATACAACCTTTAACAACTTTGTTTACAATTCTAATACTCTTACCTTCAATTTTGCCCAGTTTTTTTAGAATATTTTTTTTTCTTTTATGCTGAAAATGACAAATTATTTTCCTGGTGGCTTGATCTTGTTTATGCCATTAATTCTTTCTTTCTGTGTGTGTGAATGGTGCTCAGCAAGAGTTCAACACTCTTTAAACTTCGCCCTAACAGCGTACACGTTCAGGAAGCAGACGATTCGAGTAATGGCTTCAGATGCGCTGCCAAATATCTGCGTTTATTGATAAGTGAAATTACGGGCCACTTAGAGAGTGTTTTATTGCTTTATTTTCTTTCTTTCGTGTTCGCTGTTGTGATAGGAAATTCTTCGCCCGCACGCGACAGGTGGTGTTCTCTTCTGCCACCAGATTATCAGGCGCGATGACGTCACGCACGTCGAAGGATAGTTCGGGAAGATTCCATTAACAAAGCGGGCGGTGTATCGATCCGATCTGCAGGCGGGCTTGCGCCACTAAAGGGTAGATAAATGACGACTACTCTCGGTGTCACTCCCTCTGCACGAACAGGTGTTTTTCACTGCCGACGCTTCGCTATCGCACTGGCGGTAAAAGGTCAGGCCTTGTCCTACCTCGGGTCAAGCAAGTGGAAAACACCCGGCGTTCATTAGTTTCGGTGTCGCTACGTACGAAACGCGTTAACGGCGACTGTCTTTGGACAAATGTTTATCGCCGGTGCTGTCGCTGGGTTTTTTAGCGATGATGGATTTCTTCTCGGCGACATTACTCAATGCCCATCTCTCTCTCTCTCTGTAATACTCGGCGGGATTGTTTTTACGAACTCTCATGTACGATGTTGTTGTTGTCTACGAAACTGACGTTACGCTATAATTTGGGCGTCGAGTCCTGGAAGTGCCACAAGCATCGTCTGCTTTTTCACGTGAACTATGTAACGTTATGACACGTAATCTTACGTTCGTCTGCGTGGATAATTTCCTAAAGGTTCGCGAAGTGAAGGAGAAAGAAATATTTGCTTAAATGTAATAAGCAGGAATTTTGGGAAGATTCGAGAACTGAATGCATTGTTATAGAGGGCGCATTTCGTCAAATATGAACGCTCCAAGAATTGTCATTTGCGGATTAGCAATTACATCGTAGGCAAATACGATCTAAAAGGAACACAGCTTTGAAAGAGGTAGTAAACGATGATAACAAAATAAAATAAACTGTGGAGTAACATATCTACGTTTCGAATAGCAAAGCGCGGGCAATTAGTATTACTCTGCATGTATTTATTGATAATCGGCTATTTATTTAAAAAAAATAATAATAAGCATTGATGATCAAAAATGCATCCTATTTTTCACTGATTTCAAAAACAGTGCAAATTTAATCTTGGCAAAATCTGCTGAACGCTCTCGACGTGCACTGAGTGCTACAAAATGACTGTAATTGAAAACCAATTTAACAATTACGTTTTGAAATCGCAGTCTCTTTGAGCATTCCCGTTTTTCAGTCCTTCCCAGTCAAAATAGGATTTTTTAAATGAGAGAAATGCCACAAATAAAACACAATCATATGAGATACTGACTGGTAGTTGCTCGATTCTCCGTGTGCGCTTGAGGCCAATGTCAAAGGTCTATCCAAGGCCCCAGGGCATTCAAATAAATGTCATCCAGAATCTTGAAATTGAAATCCTCGAAATACGACATAAGAGGGTTTACACGACGCGAGAAAACCACTGTTAGTAGAGGCGTTGCAATTTAAACGCAAAATAAAGTAGTCAATCACTATTTATTTATTTGTGTTTCTTCTGGGCGATGATTATCCTTGAATTAGCCAAGAAATGTGACCTCGTAGATTAAAATGTCTTTTATTAATTGGCTAGCAGGTAAAAATAAAAAGGGACATGGCGCAGCATAGCTTGAGGCGCATACTACTGACGCCCTCTGGTTTCACTTTGCTGACAGGGCAGCACGTGATCAACAGAGAGTTGATAAGTTGGCCATTTCATAGGAAATTCGGCTTTAGCGTCAGAACAAATATTGGATTTAGATTTTATCGATTATTTTATGCCATTTCATTCTTTTTTTGTAAAGGTTTGCTTACACGAAAATTCTCCGTCAAACACTTTGAAACATGAAAACTTGGATCGTGTTTCAAATGCAATCGTGTTATAAAGAATTTCGTTAACTAGTTGAGAATTCTGGATAAATGTTCAAATAATGTTACTCGATTTAAAGAAAATATAAAGAAAAAGAAATCCGAGCACAGGAGACGGATATCTATATATTTTTTCCCATTAGCTAGATCGTTGAAACCAGCCTCAACCTTTCCGAATGAGTGCCGAACATTTCCGAAAATTTTGTCCCTATCCCCAACCCTTAGCAGTGTTCGAGTAGTTTTTATTTATTATTATTTATTATTTTTTTTTATTAGTAAGTAGTTCGTAGCACCAGATCTCAGTTTCATGACTTTCAATGAACGTCCATTCTTCGGATGAGTTTGATACTTTGGAATATGAAGTATTTTGCACAAAAAAAATAAATAAAACTTTTTACATCGCCTCGTTGGCATTTCGGAATTCCCTTGGGCACCGAGAGAATATTGAAAAGGAATACGGAAAAATCTCTTTAATAATAAATAACTATAAAACTGGTGAAAAAAAAAATACACAAACTGAATTTTTTTTTAGATTTCTTCAAGCATCGATAGATCTGAACTAGCGGGGAAGGAGAGGGGGGGTCTCAATTGTAAGGAATAAACTCATCGTTCGCTTTCTGAAATTTAAGGCAACATTTCGGCCAAATTAAGAAACTTATTAAGTTTATTTGATACTTTTTCTTACTCGATCTTTTTACATTTATGTTTATAAGGATACAGTAGGATATCCAATCATCAGAACAATATTTATTTATCTTATTTTTATTCACACACACACACACACGCACACACACACACACACACACACACACACACACACACACACACACACACACACACACACACACACACACACACACACACACACACACACACTATGTTTTGTTAATGCTAGATGTTGAAACTAAAGTCATAAAAACTCTTTTGCTTTCATGATTCTAAGGAAAACACCTTACAGTAGAAATTAATCTACTAAGAATTATACTTGGCATATTATTTTATAGAAATTATGAAAATTTATAGTATTTTGGTCCAACTATTTTTGGCTATAATGATATTGAGCATGCACAGCATACTTGCTAATCCTCAACTGTATATGGCAGCCAGTTCAATGAACCAATAACATGTCGTCTTCATAAATGAGCTCCTACATAAAGGCAGCCATCGCGTTTCTTTTTTTATGCTGTTTTTAACAATGTTCGTCTGCAGGCTTCTTTGTCATGTAGTCATTTTGGGACCATTCATTGGAAGCATATATATATATATATATATATATATATAACACTTCCGTTGCTGGGTCTACACTTAGAAAACTCATCTGCAAAGAAATCCTTCAAGGAACAGTTCTCAATACCGCACGAGTGCACCGGAACAGAAGGCGAGTTAATTTCGCCCCATTCAGCTTTCAATACGCCCTTCCCTTTGCCCCATCAGTCATGTGTTTCTGACACTACCTGCGTGGGAAGCAATCACAGTGGCGAAGGGCAAATGTAGCAATGCGCTCTTGTGTGTGTGTGTGTGTGTGTGTGTGTGTGTGTGTGACGTTACTCAAATACTTCAGCAGAAAAAGAGAAACAAGGGAAGACAATGCCTGAGGTCTTTATCAGATTCTGTAGTTCTTCGGATTCCTCTATTGTGCGTCTAAAATGAATTTATCTTTTCATTGTGTGTTATTAACTTTCTTTTTTTTTTTTTCTTTTTTTCTTTTCGGTACTCATAAAAGACGTGGAAAATAGCTAAGGAGGTATTGAGGCCACAAGCATTCATTACATCAAATTACGTTAAATAATTTTCAAAAAAATTAAGTCCGCATTGATGAAAATATATCACACAACAACAAACAGGAAAGGGGAAATAGCAGAGGGCGCTGCAATATGCAACCATCGGTGACTAATTTCCGCTTCGTGGACGCATTAAAATGTGAAAACAATGGTGGTCATCAAATAAATATTCGTTCAGATGGACTGCAGTGAATTGAAACGGATTCAATAATTCGTGTACAAACCAGAGTTTGGTAATCTCCACGTTCTCTTATTCGGAGATGAATGTTCGGATGTTTGCATCAATTGCACAATTGCACTGACAAAAATGATCAAAACTATCACTTTTCTCATTAACGAATGCTTTAATTCTACTATTAGCTGCCAATTAATATTTTTAATTCTTAATTTCAGGAGTCACTTTAAGGGTTTTTCAAATCGTGTATCACTTTTAGTCTTCTTGCTTTAATACCCTTCGCTGCTAAATGAAAATATTTTTATTCCCTCTAAAACGTACGTCCACAATTAAGTGTAATATTAGTACTATTAAAGTGTACAAAAATATTTAAAAATAAAAAAACTAACACAGAATAAGCATCTATTTAAACATTACTAAATCTAAGCAGTGAAAATATCACGTTGTTTTCAGTCCTTATTCTTTCCTTTATTTTTTCTTCTTTTAGTTCATTATTTATTTTCAGGATGAATATCGCCATGGTGATGAAGGAAGGAGTTGACCAAAACCCCCTCAAATGTTGAATAATAAATACAAAGGCGGCTTCAGAGCCCAAGGCCACGAGGGATATATAAAAGCGCAAAAGTGATTCTCTCTCACCCGTATAACTGCTCAGATTTAAACCCTTTGGGAAGGTCTGGTCTTCATGAGAATAACCAGGCTGAGAACATAACACTGAATACTATTATTAACAGAAAATTAGACGTCTGTTCCTACAACTGTAGGTTGTTATTACTAGAAGCAGAAGAAATAAAATGAACATCATTGGATTGAGCGAAACTCAGAGAATTCGAAGAAACAGTATCGGTTGTAAAGAACAGACATCTGCTTTGTATTTATGGTGAAAATCCGAGTCCCGCCAAGGAGCAATTGGATTTCTCATTAACCGCTCCACAAAAGATCCAATAAAATAGATAAAATACGTCAGAAATAGCATTGCGGAACTATGTTAGAATAAATAGACGTTATAAACTAAGAATTGCACAAGTTTATGCACCAATCCCAAACCACGCAGAAAAAAGAAAAAGTGGTTGGTCTAGTATTTAAGAAATACTCGGTCAATCCCTAAATCACGATCTTCATGGGAGAGTTCAGTGGTAAAGTAGGTGTAAGCTATGCACGTCTAGCATCAATTGGAAAATATGGACTTCGCCAGATGATTGAAAATGAAGAAAGGATTGATAGAATTTGCTGAGAGCAGAGGTCTCTACAAAGGGAATGCTTTCTGCAGAACAGGAAAAATCGGAAATGGACGCAGCGAAGTTCCACCGCCTAATCGGCCTCCTTACAATAATATGCAAAATTTTTACAAAGACCATTGGCAACAGAATACAAACAAACTGGATTTTTCCCAACCTCCAGAACAAGCAGGATTCAAAAAAAAAAAAAAAAAAAAGCACTGTTAATCATATACACTATGTTGGAAAAAGTATTTAGACATCTAGTTGTAATTAGAGAAAATGCATTTTAATTACATTTCTAGTACTGAGTGGGACCAACTTTGGCCTGAATGACAGCAACTATCCTTTCGGCATGTTTTCAATTAATTTCTGATATGTTGCAAAAGGAATATTCTTCCATTCCTCGCACAATGCTACCCCTATTAGGGATGACGGCCGATGTGGTCTGGAGCGAATTCACCGTTTTAATTCGACCCAAAAATATTCCATGGATTGAGGTTCGAACTCTGAACTGACCAGTCCAACATTTCAACGTGTTTTGTGACAACCAATCTAGGACTCGCTGGGATGGAGCATTGTCGTGATGAAACATGCAAGGATCATTGCCGAAATATTTCTACAGCGTCAGAAGCATGAATTTGTCCAAGATGTCCAGGAAGCCATCTCGTCCACCTCTAGACCAAGCTCCATCCAACTGAAATACCCCATACCATTACCGAGCCTGCAGCAAACTCGACGGTTGGAATGATGGAGTCCTGCCGGAACCGTTTCCTAGGTAACCTTCAGATCCAAACATGACCATCAGAGTGAAATATTTGGAAGCGTGATTAGGCCATCTGTAGAACCCTTTCCAATCACCTAAGGTCCAGGAATGGTCTGAAAGACACCAGTCCAAACGTCGTTTGACGTGGAGGGGGTGGTAATGCGTGGCTTATTCGTAGCAGCTCTGCCAAATGGTAACTTAAAGGCATGAAACTCTAAGCGGGCGGTTCTAATACCGATAGATGTCCCTGCAGCATTTTCCAAGTTGACTGCGCGGTCCGCTGTGATGACGTGTGGGATGTTCGAATATTAACTTTCCATCTACGAATGACATAAGCAACGATGGATTTCGGTTAATGAGATGGGCAGCAATGCCACGGACAGAAAGATTACTGACTTGACTCAAGTACCACCCCATGCTGGAAATCTGCCAGTTCAGCTGAACGTGACATCTTGACATCGAGTACGATGCAAAACACGCAGAACGTCCCGCCTTTAATTACCAGACTCATGCACCCTCTCTTAATATTCGAATCTAGTCGGATTCGAAATTTGCATGGCGTGTAAAGCGCCCAAATAATTCTGTCAACGCCGTATATATAATAAGACAATCATTGTAAACAAAACTTCTTAGATGCGACCTTTATTGACTTTTAAAAGGTATTTGATGGAAATGTTCGAGATATCTGATCACTGCAAGCTTTTTTGCTGAATGAACAGGAGGAATGAAGAACGCGATGGTCAACAAAACTATGGATACGGTTTGCGAATCGGTTCAGGAAGGTCTTTTATGGATTAATCAAGGACTGTCCACGAACAATATATAACTTTTCACAGTCAAGCCAACCGCACTTCTGGTAGTGTACCCTTTTCCCACAAACTGGGCAGGCATATCTAGTGATATTGCTACCAAAGGGGTATCTTTCTTAAGAGGAAGAACTGACAAATAGACCTCGTAGTAGACGTTAGTAGAAGGCTAGAAATGTCTTGTCCCGATTGATATTCAGAGTAGGACTGTAGTTCTGTCTTGCCAACTGTGCATGCAGTACAGTTGAACTGATACTCTTCAAGGACGTGCTCAATACACCACACGTTATTTAAGGGCACAACGCTAAAACTGTTCCTCATGCAGGCCGCTACTAAATGAGATCGAATCTAATATCAATAAATTCAACGGTTCCCGACCAACAAGCGAAATTTCTGCCATCAACTCCTCTGTAAGATGATGCTTAGAGAGAGTCTGAATATGGTGGTATGTAGGAGGAACTGTAGAAGTGACTCGTGGATAGAAGACTAAGTTCCCTCTGTGTGGAGAACTGAATGAGAATCTCCTACCTCCCATTGCATGCGCTCATTCTTTATTTAACTTTTGTTCCTCACGTATAATGAAGGTCGACTTGGTAAAAGATAGTTTTACTAGAAATCATAAAAATATTTGCAAAAATTAATTCTGAAAAAAAAAAAAATAAGAAGATAAACACAAAAACTTTTTGTTTTTATCTTTTTAAAGTTTCTATATCCACTTTAACGACATTCATATGGTCTTCAATTTAGCCGCTGGCCGTGTACCACGTATCACCTTAACAATTTTCATCCACCTCAGTTTCCCAACATAAACCTGATTCAGTTACGTTTACCACGAGGATGACACTTCTGAAGCCATTAGAAGTGAACACCTCATATTAGAGAATGCATAACCTCGATGTTTCTGTTTAGTGAAGAAATTTTGATTCACCGAGACTTTAAATCTCTTCCCAAAATGTATTGCTTTCATTCGCGGTCTGATATAGATTTCCAAACTCTGATAGCCTTTGAGCGAAACTGAAATGACTGATTAATTCTGACAGTCCCTCATTAAAGCTCAGTTTTCTGTACAAGAAACACTCACTCCATGAGGACATTTTACACGGGCAACTTCCATAAACAAATCAAGCGACCAGAAATAAAACTCGATTCTGTTTTCCAATCCTATAGATCAAGCAGGCAGGGATGCAGTGTTGCCATTAGCAAGGACCTAACAGAAATGTTTCATCTACCACCTAGAAGAATATCAGACACCATCAATACCCTACCGACGGTTAACACGTAAAAATCCAACATCCTTTTAACCATGGAACACTCCTCAGTCATTTCAGACGATGAACTAGGCGCCTCTCTCTCTCTCTCTCTCTCTCTCTCTCTCTCTCTCTCTGTCTCTCTCTCTCTCTCTGAAGGATTACTTGATGCTGTTCGAAAAGGGCAAACTGATTATTTATGAACTCCTTTCTCGCAGATCCACTTCAATTCTTCTTGGATAAACGCTCATTTTCTGTCTTCTTCTGCCTCTTATAGAGGTTATACTTTTATGGTGAATGCTCTGATGCTCTTCCGCCATCCTTCCCTAACTTATTTCCAGAACTGTAAGAACAGAAGCTGCTGCTGGTCAACATCCATTTACTGTACACCTCCAAACCTATTGAACCAATTTCTGTTCCTCTTTCATTTCTTTTCTTTGAAACAGCCTACATACGTGAGAAAGATCACAGGCAATAGAAGATCTGTGAAACGCTACTGCATGTATCAGTGGATTGCTCTCCCTTTTTAGATTTCACCACAAACGCCAGAGCTCTTCAGGGTTCTGTAGATCTTCAACATCTCCAATCTCTCCCTCTTTCTCCCCAATTACATAATCACCATCTTATGATGGAAAGTCCATTATAAGATGAGTTTCTTACAGCGTACTCTACCCGACCCTATGAAATCTTGGAGATGCTTAAATCAATGGTACAGGTTACTCCGATCCCTCTGGATCTATAATAAGGAATGATATAGGCAGGAAGATCTGCTTTGAATCTAGAATGAAGAAATCTGTACTACTGTCGTTATTCAAATTACTGGTCTCCAGGAAGAGGAGTTCAAGGTTAGTGATATCGTTCATTATTTCAGAGAAAACTGAGGTGAGAGACAGGGATTAGTTGATAGTTTGATACCACGCTTATATCTCGATTTTTTTTAAAAATAGCCCACGGGAGATTTGAAATTGCAAGTTGTTGGTTGGAGAGTGCATAAGTTAACCACCTCCTTGCTGTCGGGTGGATGCCAGCTAAGCATGACTGAGAAGAATTGCTTGAAATTATAGCCGAAGCAAATGAAGATATGCGTACGTTTTGCTGGCCAGTTTTTCCTGTTTGCAAGAAGAAAAAAAACCTTACCACATATGTATAACGTCAACTAATTACCTTTAAGCTGAAATGTCCTTTAACTAAATGACTTATCTTTGGTTGAAAAACCTGGGAGGTTTTTCAACCAGAGGGCATCATTGATGTCCACGAAGTTACGGAGGCTCCCTAGTGTAAAGACCACATTCGCAGATGCTGACTTGGGAGCAGAACTTTTCAGCACAATTCGCAAGTGCGATTGAGACACAAAACTCTTTTAGTATTTCGGTTAACATTCTTTTGATTTCTGTCTTTGCTAAAAAGCATGTAGAGTATCGTTTTTGCTGTGGTTAGAGGTGACTTACCTTGATCGTCTGTGCAGGAGAGGAAGGAGTAGAACGATGGTAAGAGATCAGCTTTGTCTTTAGGGATTATTACAGTAGTGTCGTCCGGGTGAAGCAGAAATGGAAGCACAGCGGACAAAAGACCTGTGCTCAGTAGCCTGTGACTGATATTTGTCACAGATTGGTGACTGATGTGTACAGAATTGAGATTTGCATGGTTGTTTTGCAACTGTTGAGTTCTTTAGTGGTGGCCAAGAATAGATCTGGAATTTTCGTCTGAGTTTTTGCGAAGAGTTTTACTGTTTGGATAGTTCGATTGCAGCAAATAAAGATTCAAGTATAAGAAGCCAATAATCTCAGAATTATTTTCAGAATTTCGTGAGCTGCACCGAGAGAACAGAAGAATAATCAGAATAGAGCGAGAACATCGTAAGCCTTCGAATGCCAAAAAGAGGGGATTCAAGTGTTGACATTCTCTAGCATGGCATATTAGATCATACAAATATGTACGTGGTACCATGGTGACGGGAGGAATTTTGAACAGTTAAGATGGGATTGCAGTTGTTGTAGCTGCTGCATGAGATTCGGTCAAAATTGAAATGTCACGTCGAATCTGTGATGGGGATGCGTAGCATTTACGTTTGCATTCATGCCTCGAATGATCGTGATGTGGAAATGATTTAGGGTGGGATTTTTTTCTGTCTTTTTTGTGACTCATTTTTAGAGATTTTTGAACCCCGTAACAGTATAATTAATCGATTTTATTAAAAAACGAAGAGTGTGGACATATATTGAGAAGAGTTATACTCGAAGACTTGACGCCCATGGACAGAATCCAGTCTTCATATCAAAACATGGCAGAATTGGTGGCATTAGAATTATGTCACAGCTGACCAGGAAGTTTCCAGGTGCATTGCCGTGATCTTTTATTAACTAACAGTTGGCTTGCTTGAACCGCTTTGCTGGCGTATTCTCGAAGGGAAAAGGCAAGGTCAACAATGTGCTGGCATGCCCGTGAAAGACATCCATCGCTGACACTGCAAAGTAAAAGAGATGGAGGAATAGACGTCGACATCCCTGCTTCGCAAACTACACTTGACATCAGACACTTTCCTTTATTTTTTTGGCGCTTTGAGCGGCAAAAAAGAATAAACAACATCTCATCAGCTCCAACAGAATTTGTACAAAACATGCTTGGTATGGGCATAAACATCATCGCATAAAATACTTGATCCCTGAAAGAACACCCCCCCCCCCCCACTCCTACGGATACCCAGATCGGACAACTGTGGAACAGGAGCGACGAATGAAGGCAGAGATGCGTTGGTTTCTGCGCTTCTCCATGGGGGACAAACTAAATCCCCGCACTGACAGGGGATGAAATATGACTCAGTTTTGGATCCGCAAACAGAGCTGGCCTACTGTTCCCCCTGTCAGCGGAAATAAACAGAAACGCTGATAAATTACGGGCAACTCACTCGCATTGTGCACTGACGTAAAATTGGGCCGCCTCCTTAAAGCAAGTCCGCGCCATTTATCTCGCGAGGTGCGACTGCAGTTTCTTAAGCTGCCAACAGTCTTCGGTTCAGAACGGATAACTTCGGAATGAACGAGTGAATCGGCGCGGATTTTCTCAACCTGCATTTGCGAAATCAATTAAAAACCGGAGAGAGAGGGCAGCGGCGCGTTGCACGGAAGCCACCAGGAGATCGCAGCCGCAGTTGGCGGGGTAGCTACGGATCAGGCGATTGTAGTTCGCAGCACTTTATCCCCAGAACGCGTTCGCTGGGGATGCTCCGACACTGCAATAATATGACGACAGTGTCTAGTGGAGAACCGGTTGACGGCAGCGCGCAAAGAGAGAGAGGCATCGACGGAAAGGTCAAATGCCACCCAATCAAGGAGAAGATATTTTGATATCGCCAGTGGGATAACCACGACCTGGAGCGGAGTTTCGTTCTTCACTTTTTCTCCTCCTTCCCTGCGGAAGGGAGGACAAAATTAATCAAGTTGTACGCAGTGCAGACGAAGAAGAATAATTACGAAGATTGTCACCCTCAGAGATGACCCTCGTTTCACTGCGACAGCAGAAACCCTGTCTGAGCTTAAATAGTTTACCTTATTGAGAAACTAATCCAGAGGTAGCGAAATGGCCGTCGAAATCAGTGATGTACGATTATTTGTTCATAAACTGCTTCATTTTCACATCAGCAAAGCAAATGATTAAAAAACAAAAAACTGAACAAACAAAACCCAATTACTTCCACTCTGCTTCAATTAAACTCCCCAAACTTTATCTTACGTTTTCCTCATACAGTGTGTGCGGGGGGGGGGGAAGTATAGCAGTGCGTTACACTTAATCTTCTTAAAGAAACATTACGAAGGTGGTCTGAAATGTTCTCGGCCTAACAATGAAAAAACGAATTTATAATTTCAAAATAATTTCTATTTTTCAATATAATCTCCCTTAAGACTAATACATTTATTCCAGCGCCATTATCCCGTTCATGTACTGGTTCTCAGTAAGATCTGCAGAATACCCCTCTACAGCTGCAATCACCTCTTGATTCGAAGAAAAACGTTGACCAGCGAGGAAGAGTTTTAGTTTTGGGAAGAGACAGAAGTCAGAGGGAGCCAAATCTGGGGAATAGGGTTGATGTTCCAACAATTAATAGTGCAGATCCCTTAATTTTCCCATTGCCAAAACACCTTTGTAGGTAGGTCCATTGTCCTGATGAAAGACGATTTTTTTATTCTGCAAACCGGATCTTTTCTTACGAATTTTTCCGTCTAGTCTGGTTAAAAGATCGGAATAATATTCCCCGGTTATTGTTACCCTTTTCAAGATAATTAATAAACAAAATGCCTTTAGCATCCCAAAACACCGATGCAATAACCTTTCCTGCTGATGGAACCGACTTTGTCTTCTTTGGCGCTGAACAACCGACTTCTCTCCACTGTTTTGACTGCTGTTTGAATTCTGGTGTATAATGGGGAATCCAAGTCTCATCCACAGTAATAAATCAATGAACAAAATCAGTTTTATTCTTGTTAAAACGCTTCAAGAACTGTTCAGAGATTTCCCTCGTATATTGCCGAAAAATCAAGGTATATATTTAAGAAATAAAAATACACTATAATTTGAAACTAATAATTGACAAAAGCAGCAACAGACAGCTTAGGGATGAAGAGTAAATGGAAAAAGAGGACTTCGACACTGGAACAAAGAAATATTTAAGATAATAAAGAGAGAGAAAGAGAGAGAGAGAGAGAGAGAGAGAGAGAGAGAGTTCCCACAAATGGCTGAATTTCAAGACAGTCGAAGCAAACCAGAGCACAAAAGAAAAGTACAATTGCAAAACGAGAATTAAAGAAAAAAACACACAACAGAGAGATAGAACAATTTTGTAACTGAAGTGTAAAAGGATATACCAAAGTCACAACCAAACTAATAAAATACATGAATAAAGAAAAGTAAAAATGCAAACAATACATTTAGAAAAAATGGATTTTATGTAACAGAAAATGATGCAACAGAAAATATTATAATATCAGAATTCAAAAATGCAATAGAAAACAAGGAGAAGACAATGTAAAATGCAACTGCACAAAAATGCAGATGAAAAATTGAATAAAAGAATTCTGAAATTTTTAGCATGGTTTGGATTTCTGGAAAACTCCAAACTCTTGGGAAAAAAACGCTGGTTATTCCCATTTATAAAAATGGAAACAAAGATGACTGCAATAAGTATAAGAGAATTAATGCGCTAAATGCAGGCTGCAAAATAAATGGAGAACATTAAAAGAGAAACTGAACACTATTATCAAGAACGAGCTACTAGAAGAACAAAACGTTTTTTGAAAAGGCCGATCTTGTATGGACTCAAGTTTCACTCTAAAATGATTAATTGAAAAGAGAAGAGAAGTTTAAAACGAAACATACTTGGCCTTTATTCATTATAAAAACGTCTTTGACAAAATTGGTTCACAAATATTGTTTAAAATATTAGTCCATTTAAATATACCAAATCAGCTCTTGCAGTCTTATTGAAGAAATATACACAGGAAATAAACTAGCAGTCAAATTACAACAAATAACAGAATGGAAGGATAATATATCAAGAGGAATATGGCAAGATGTACCGTCTCACCTCTGCTTTTTAATATTCATAAAATTATAACAATCTGGAAACAGTGTAATCCATTTGGTATACAAATAACCCACAAATGAAGATAGATACACTGTTGTTTGAAGATGATCAAATTGTATTAGGTACATCAGAAGATGATTTACAAAGATCATTAAAATCATTAAATGAAATCTCAAAACAATATAACTTGAGAATATCAAAAGTAAAGACAAAAATAATGGCTTTCCAAGGAGAAAACCCATTAAGAAGTAAAATAGTGATAGGTAATACGATATTAGAACAAGAAAATACTTTCAAATACCTGGGATGTGACTTATTGCATGAAGATCGAAAAGATAATAAAATATCAAATTTATTAAATTTGATATTTTAATATTAAAGTAAATGGCATAATAAATAATAGATTTAAGCCATTTCTAGTACATAACGTCCTGTCTAAACCAGCTTTATTATTTCTTAAATGAAATTTAAGAAATTTAATTTATTATTTCTTAAGTTAAATTTAAGAAATAATAAAGAAAGAAAGAAATTTCTTAAAGGAAATTCTCAGAAAAACAGCTGAATATATACCAAGTGGGACCATTAAGCAAATCAAGAAATAAATATAAACAAAACTGGTAAGAACATCTAAATCGAATGGACAACAGGAGACTATCGAAAATACTATTTGTATTTCTGGGCAGTTTTTATATCAATAATACGAGATGTATATGAAAGGGAAAATTGGAAAGCCATGGTAGCGAATGCATCAGACGGGAACAGACCACTTGATCTAAAATCCATGATAGGAGGAAGGAGAAATATACTATATCATAAAAATGAAATCGCAAAACAAAAATATTAAAATATCATAAAAAAAATCAAAAATCAACTAACGCCTATGTTGTTCCCATATAGGGAGTAGGCGGGGACGTTTACCCTATCTAACTTTTGGAGACTGAGTGGGCAGTTCAATCTCCACTGGTAGCTAATCAGAGAGATAGCTGGCCCAAGGCTATCACTGATTCATCGGCACGCAGTGAAGAAGGCGGCAAATTGGTGCCGCCATCTCGTGGTCTCTAACCTTAACACAATATTTTTAATGTCTGAAAAAAATAGTGTGGGTTCTACGGTCGATTTTCTTGAGTTCACGGGATGAAAACCCCGAGTTTCCGGAAGAAAAAACCCGCTAGCCTGTGCCAGAGATCGACTAACTCGGGAACCGGCAGAAAAAAGGCTTAGAAAAATTTCCTCTAGTCAGCGACTAGATTTGAACTACCAAATCCTTTCTTCGTGCAGTCAAGCGCTGTAGAGTGCAAACGCCACTTCTACTGAGCTACACAGGCTGTTCAAATATATAAAATAAAAATTATCTAAAAACGAAACAATATAATTTAAATTTAGGGGATATTAGATCCCACATTGTTTTAAAACCGAATAAGAAACTCAAAGATTGGAATCAGAGAGTTTCTTGCCGAATATAGTAAACTATAAAGTATCGGCGACCACTAGCGTGAGCTAATGCAAGTGACCCTAGTACGTAGTACAATACTGGAGAACTCGTAGCAAAGGTGGTAAAGTTCTGATCGCTATTCTTGGTATTTTCCATAATGTAAAAATATATTTCCTAGGAAATGTATGCTGTTATTACATTATGGTGGGAGGTCACTACCCAGACCGGTTTCAGCCTTTATTGAGGCTTCATCAGTGAGTAGCTAGACCAAATTAATACCAAAGGTATAGCGAAAAGAACTTATATACTCTGCTGTACGAGTCGTCAAAAAGGTGCACCCATTAAGTTACTTAAATATAAAGAGCCAATAGGCTTCGTTTCGGCGATATAAACATTTATATCGTTTATAAATTTATAAACAATGTTTATATCGCCGAAATGAAGCCTATTGGCTCTTTATATTTAAGAAACAATATAAAAATATTAACTGACATATTATTAATAATAGGAGGTACTAACAAATCCCTCGACCCACCCACATCGGGTTTCGTAACTATAATTATAGGATAAGTGGTTAGTCCTAAGCCTAAATGTATATTTTTGTGTGTGAATTGCGGTGTTTTCTTAACGGGGTTGCTTAGTTTCGGGCAAAGAACCAAGATTATAGGAATGAAAACACTGCAACCTCCATCTGTGACTCGCTAACCTACTTCAAGTCGAGAAGCGCTGATCAAGATTCTTCGCGTCTCTTCTAGAAGGAATTCGCACCGAAATCTTTGAGAGCAAAGAGCCTCGTCAAACTGACTGAGCTACGGAGGCTTTTAATTGATGAATTACAAAATACAGGTAACCCTCGTATAACGCGGATGTTAGGTTCCACAGAAATGCCGCGTTATATAAATCGCGTTATGCGAAACTCAGATCACGTAGAAAAAGTAGGGTTAGGTTCCGAAATCGTTTTTTTTTTTTAAGATTATATAAACAATGACATATTCAACCAAAAGTATTTTTATTTAATTCAAGTAATTCATTTAAGTTAAGGAAACAAACTATGAACAAATACATAGTATAAAAGTATAAAAATTATGAATTGTACGTACACTTCATTGCACATAATATAAATGTTTTAGGAAAAATAAAATAAAGCCCATATTTTAATCGTCATTACGATCTTCAAAACTAACATTTCGTAGATGTTCTTTATTTACGATTGGCAGGACGTCTTCATCACTTGAAATCTCTTGGACATCATTTACATAATTCTCATTGCATACTTCGGCTGGTTTAGTTATCAAGAAGTCAGTAATAAGACCTTGCTTGCCACTATGCTGCAATTTTTTATTAAGTTCATAATATGGAACTGAAGAAATACCCAATTGTCTCGTGAATTTTCCGGAGCGCTCCATTGAGAGATCATTATCCGTAAAATAACTTTCTTGCCAAGTCCAATCCTTCTGCTAACTTCTTTAAACTGAATTCTTTAACGGATTCATCGCAATTTTCAACAAAAAATACTTTATATGGTAAATAATTGACGTACATGCGCGCTAAACTAAACTAAATAACCAAAAGACAAGAAAAATAATTGAGCAATATACTAGTGGTGGGCGGTAGATGGCGCTTTGTGTGTTGATGGTAGTAATGTAGTTGGAGGATTAAGTAAGGAGAAACTGTGAGTTGTAGTGGACCCTCCCACGATGAGTCCTTGGAGGTGTCACGCAGTAATAATAATATGAATGCTGGAAGGAACAGGAAGTTCCTGGGAACCAAAGTGACCAGTCAGAGCACAGATTACTTAACAAGCACTGTGCATTTTATTCAAAGTATTCAATGGTTTGAAGCAAACGAAGTTGCCAGGTTACTCCATCTGGTGGTCATAGTGTAAAGTCTAGCCGACTCACAGGGAAATGAAAGTCACAGGGAGATAAGAGTCCATCTTACATTATCCTGAGGGGGATTGACACGCAAATTGAGTTGCTTGAGGACCTGAAAATTACTGTAGTTCCAAAACTCGTTCTTGATACCACCAAAAGAATTAAATCGGGTGAATCCGTAAAATACTTGAGTGAAATGAAGACCAGGAGTTTGAATAAGATGTATTTGAAGATTGTCCGAGTTGTCAACAACAGCGTCTTCCGTCCATCGGGATTTGTGGTAAAAGTTTGATCGATGAGTTAATTAAAAAGTGAAACTGTGAAGTCAACAGTTGGGACTTTTCAAGTTCTCATGCGATCAAATCTTTTATTTGTAGTGTCAGAAAAAAAAAACTTTTTTTTTTGCTAAATATGTAAAGAATGTACCGATCTGTTAAGGTATCCAATCTCCAACCAACAGATCCAGGGTTTGAGTCCCGCTACGAACATGAATGTTTGCAATTATCTTTAAGTGGAAGATGAATTTCATCTCTTAAAGCTTTCATCTCTAAAGGTTTGCAAACTCTCGTGAGCGGAATTCCCATTAAATATAAATAAATAAAATTTTACGTCTTTATCTATATAGTAAATTTAAAATTCCTCCATTACTCAAAAGGGAAAAAACTTAACCCCCCCACAAAAAAGATCTTTCCTTTATTTACTGCGATATTTCACTGTTTTTCTGGCTGAATTTTCTGCTTTGTGGATAAAAAAAAAAACAATTTTACAATTCGAAAATGTACCTGTCTACGAGACTGGCTAATTCACTTTGAATTGAAAAGTCCCTTATATTATTTTCGTTTATTTCAGATTTCGGATTATTTTATTCCTAAGGAGGATTAGAACCTCCGACTTTCCAGGAAGGATGCGCAGCTTTGATCACTAATTGGTGAGCCGCCAAGTAGCAAAATCTGGTTTCTGAAGACCTCGAAAAGCTCTAGAAGGCAAAGAATTCTGAGATAATTTGGTAAGTAATCATATATTATGCGAAGCCCAGTGAAATAGACTGGAAATGTAAAGAGCAACCATAGTTTCTTCAAAAGTTTCGATGGCGTGCTTCCCAATTGGTCAGTAGATCTGTGGCGGGATGTCCGTGGCAGAGTTCTTGGGGTTGGATTGTTCGCAATTATGATTGATGCAACTAAAACTACGAGACTAGTGTGTGATGGGTGGATGTATTTCGTAGATTCTTCTGGTCAGTTTCTGTGTTTTGGAGGGTGAAAAATCCGATTTTCAGAGAAGGAAGACCCTTCTACCCTCTTATGAGACGGGATACTCGCTTCCAGCTGATTTATGCCGCCAGAGATCTCTAAATGGTAACAGTCTTTATAAATAGAGAGAAGACGTCAGTTTAAGAGAAAGAATAACCGACTTCCTGATCCCCAAAAGCATTCACTCAACAGACATTCTTAAAAGTCCACCAGCACCACGAAAGAAGTTAAAAAATACAAAACTCTTTTTTTTCTATTGCGAGGAATTCAAACTACCTGAAGGCTTGTCGGAAGAGTCACACGGTAACCCATGTAGCCATTTGAAAAAAAAAAAAAAAACGCTGTATGTTCACGGATCCGCAATTGCACTTTATAAATCATCTCTTTTCAACAACCTATAATCTCTCTCTCTCTTTCTCTCCATACTGTTTAATGCTACTTCAGTTATTCTTGCATGACCATCTTCCAATACTTTGTCATCGTTCTTCCCTTTCTAGCAATCCAATTGAATAAATCTGTGCACAGCAATGCACATGTGGGTTCGATCCTATCAGTCCCCTTTCACTAATTGTGCAGCCCTTAGTAAAAGGGCTGCACAATTATTTGCAGTCGCCACGATGAGAGATATCTTTGCTGATTATTCGGTAAGAGGAACTTTAAGCTCTAAGCTTTAGTTGTTTTGTCTAATTTCAACCGACTTCCAAGACCAGTGCTAATTCCTTTTAGTTTTCCTGTAAATTAGACAAGTGGCTAAAATAACATCCCCTTAATAAATCATATCTGCACAAAGAGATCATTTCTCTTATCATTCCAACTCTAGCCGTAACCCGAAGCACCTTCTATTATTCCATAAATATAGACCAATCCGTAACGAGATGCTATTTTCTCATTCTTTCTATTCCTCTGGGATTTTTCCAGTTGCTAGACTTGTCGTCAATCAACTGTCCAAGTCACCATTAGCTTACTCGCGCATTCCCTTGAAATACGTGGGATATCCCATCTGTCCTATTATCTCATTGGCATCAGATTTACTTAACATATCAAACACTCCACCTTCCTCCTCTTCTCTCTCTCTCTCTCTCTCTCCCCGAGTATTTCTACCATGTTTTTCGCTCAATTCAATCGAGACTGCATTGTATGCTCATCATGCATTTGCTGATCTTGTTTCCGTTTGTCCTTTAAATAAAGGTTTTTCTTCTCCGCCTTTTTCGAACAGATCCTTCCCGAGTACAAATGAATATGTAAAATGCGAATTGCATTTATAATTCAAAGGGAAGACTCCCCCCCCCCCTAAAATAAACGAAAAGGAAATCAGATAACGGATGTACCGAAAGGGGCGAATGTCACACTTTCGACTGCTTTAAATACAAGTTTATTTACTCATCATTTGCACTGATCTGCCAATAATTAAGAAAACTCATGTTTATTAAGAAATAAAAAAACGAATGTCTTGCTTTAATGAAAGTATTATAATTTATTACAGCTGTACGTAGTAGAATATTTTAAAAATCCGTTATCTGAAAAAAGAAACAGAAGTATTTTCTTCCTGTGATTAATTTTTTTGTTTATTTTAGATTAAAACGAAACCTAATCTCGCGTCGACTAGTTTGATCCGCGATTGTCACAAACTCATTACTTGGAGAAGAATTAATTTAATGAACGTGATTTTTATATTTTAATGAAAAAAAATGCTGACTTTGATTACGAATAAATTGAAGAAATGATAATTGGGATTGTCATTGGTTTTCAAGGAATATTCCAGCTTTGTTGTGCTTCACATCCACATGCGAAACTCTGTTGTGCTTCACATCCACATGCGAAACTCTGTTGTGCTTCACATCCACATGCGAAACTCTGTTGTGCTTCACACGTGGATGGGAAAACTAAGCTACCTGCGACAAGAGGGCAAATATCAAGTTGACTGCATTACGAAAGCACCTGCTGCTTTTATATAGAGGAATGCAGCAAGAGTGTGCATAATTTGTGCAGCGTACAGAGTTCTTTTTATGGGGGAAGTGGGGGGGGGAGATATGAGCATGGGTTAGATACTAAAGATTTACAGAATTATAGCTGTTTGATTTTAAAAACAGAAAAGAATTGGTAAGTCCCAATGATGAAAAAATCATGGGTAAATATTAATAAAAGGCAGACGAGTATTATCGGGTAGAGTTTATTGAGAATTTATGTACTTCTCCAAAACCAGCATCCTTACCCTTAATAAGCAGTGCCGCTGGTCTGTGTACGACTAGTTCAGCTCCCTTTATATCATTCGGACTAGTTTATGCGAGCTGCATCATCCTAAATACATCCTTAGCTCTGAATTTCTTCTTTGGTCTGGTAGATCATCTCTTTCATCCACCTCCACAGGTAGAGTAGAAGGGTTGTTTATAGATCTGGCTCTCTTTATTTTTTTCCAACTATCATGTCTCATCCACCAGCACGGACGCCATCACCGAATTGCATTTCACTCGTGGGGAAAATGTGAAAGGCTCGAGTGGCTTGAACGTGCATACGGAGCAGTGCAGCTAGTCAAAGGCAACTCTTAACAGTAACATCAATTTGCATTACAAAAAATCGTAGCAAAATCGTAGACCTATGAAATGACCTTCGGAAATCAACGACCACTGACTAACCTAAGAGGTCACCATACTCCACACTGAGACGGATGGGATATTCGAAAACAACTTTCCATCTCGGAGGTCGAACTGAGATTCATCACAGAACGAATTGTGTTTGGCACTGAGCCAGTTACAAAATTCCTGTCATTGGGTTGTGACGTAGACTTGCTTCGAGGTACGGAACACGCTGCACGTGGTGTAGATTTCCATGTAATATTCCGAGTGGCAGTTCAATTTAATAACGTGCGAGTCCTTCTCTGCGTTGACATTTTCTCGCTCAACCCCATCTCGTTGAACTGAGTGCTCGAGTGGAATACGATCGCCATGAACTGGCCTCTCTCGAAATTTGAACTGTCTGACAAACTCTGCTCAGCACACTTCGATTCTGAGTTTGAGTTAGAAAAAACTTCGCTGGTTTCATTCGACAACACATTTCCATCGCAAAATCCATAAACATTCACATCACAACGGCATTTGCGACATTACAGAACTTGAAGCAATACGTACGTCAAGCATCAGATGTGGGACACAAATCTTTTTTTTTTTTTTTAACGAAACCTTGTTCATGTGAAGTATTTTCTTCCAAAACACTCCTGCTATAAACATCCGAAGTTCTGCACATTCCTTCTGACTCATCCTGCATACCTTTCGTTAACGCTGTCTGATATTCTGCGCAGATGCAATCGATGTTTGTCCCTACATTTTTGGTTAGGAACAATGTCCGTGACACTGTACAAGGTTCAGATTAGCTTCACCAAGAACTGCCCCACGGTACTTTACTCTTCCACTTGAATATACGTTTTCCTTACAGATTGTCGATATTTATTATGTTTTACTAAAATGCACTCACCACCAACACTCTTGACCTTTTTTCAGTTGATTTTGAATGTTTATCGCCAATTTACCTCACAAATAATAATTTGTGAGAAAAAGAAATCAACTTGACTACCTGAAATCAAACTGCAACCAAGTTGAGATATTTGGCGACTTGTTCGAACAAATCTGTTTCAGAAAGGGCATTTTGCTGAATACGGTAATATGTGGATCTGGTTTCACATTTGTTCAGCGTTGTCTTGGTAGTGTTGCACCGATTAATACTTTTTACTTAAGATGGAAGAATTGTTTATTTTTTTGGGAATCTCCTTGTTTAGGATTTCAAGTGAATTTTCTCTATGTTAAGCTAAGCTGCGGTTTTGAAAGTCTCTCTCTCTCTCTCTCTGTATATATATACTCAATGTTACTCCGTGCCTCTTAACAGAATGCTCAATTTCCCACTCTAATTCAGAGATGTCTGGTGTCAGAGAATGGCGACAGATCACACCAAAGCGCACGAAAGAATAACGAATGAAATTTTCACAATGTCTTTGCTTTTCTGTACAACCTTGTACGGTTTCAAGAACGGACTACGTATTGCGTCACTTCAAAAAATAAATAGACAAAAAATAAAAACAAAAAAGTAATAATGAGCTAGATTTTATGATTTTTTTTTTAATTATTCATATCGCAGCAGTTCAATGATTAGGCTACAAGTGACTTGGTATCCGGACAGTTCACCGAAAAACAGTTAATCGAAAGACAAGTCATCGAAAAAGCAATTCACCGATGAGCAGTTAATCGAAAACACAATTCATCGAAAAATCTAATCGCAGAAGTTCAATGATTGGGCGACAAGTGACTTGCCACAGAAAAAGATCAGGGTTGCAATCCAGTATCTCATGGTAAGAATCCTCAGAAAAAAGATAAATAAAAAAATAAACTTGCTCGTGAACACAATCATTACACACAAATTGGATGATTTAGCAATGGCCTAACTGCCATTTTCTTGAAAAACAGATTTGGAAAGCGAATTGCTTTCGTGGTATTAGGGGCCGCTCCTAACGATGTGAAAAGAGCAGAGTGAAGAGAAAATTTTCGGCTTTCGAAAAGTGCGAAGGATCCTTCTCCCCACCCCACCCAGGGAGTACCATGGTCTTTGGGTTTCACTATAAGAAGTTTTATTCGTTAAGAATTTCGTATCTAAAAAATAAATAAAAACTTTTTTTCCTTTGCTTAAATGATCAAACAGCAGTTTCAAGAGCTGTAGTGCAATGAACTGCAAGCCTACTTAATAACTTCATTGGTTGAAATATATTTCGGTCAACCGATATTGCTAATTCCACTTCACTAGTCCATCTGACGTATTGACATCCACTCGCAACTTACTTCACTTTTTTAACCTTTTTTTCTCTCCCATTTTCTTTACTTCAAGTTTGGGTAAATCGAATGTTTCGTTTGGTCTTCATGAACGACTCAACCATGACATCATGGTATCGTCGAAAAGACAGCATATAGAAAGAAACTGGATGAAATGTATAACACGCTGAACTCGTGTTATACATTTCATCCAGTCAAAGAAAAAAACTGTCCAGTTTTTTTTTTTTTTAATCTGATTCAAAATAATCTGCTTTACTAAACTGCGTATGGACCTTGGAAATACCCATCAGATTTCTTTTGTTTTACTTACGCAAGTTTGCCCCGAAAACTACAGACGAATAGGTAACATTGGAATCTAGCAATTCACATCATTCTAAAAATTCGCCATCGTTCCAATTTGATTTTTCCTTTCGGATCATTTGTAAGGGGAAAAGCGGCGCCAAAACCTACCGAAAATTTATAATGGACAACTGGGCTGTAGCTGGTTGGAAAGACTCAAGTTCGAATTCCGACTAGCAGACAAGGAACCTTTCCGAGAGTTTTTAAGCTGGAGGCGAATTTGTTGGTTCCAGAATAGTGAGAGGGTATTTTTATCTCCTGGAAAGTGGGTTTTTCGTACCACAAAACAGGAAAATCATCCATGAAACATGCAATTTGAATACATAATAATACCTAGCCTCGTTGCCTTTTGCTTTAACAGTAATTCTAATCATTTAGATATTAAATCGAATTTGGGATTTAAAATTCACTCTAAAAGATGTCCAGAAAATTCAGTTTTGGATGCAGCTGGTTAATCTGTGTAAAGAAATGATTCGAACTAATATTGATAATTCAGCAACTGATCTAATGAAATTTAATAAAGCCTGGTATTTAGGATTTCCATTAAAATTTGGGGAATTATTTAAATTTTGGTTTCCATCCAACCTGGCAAAATTAGGCAAAACAAGATTCTATCTCTTCGATACCTTGTCACTTGGATTTACAATGAGAATATAAAGTCATAACTGAACCGTTTTAATGATGGGATATGCCAAAAAAGTGTCTCCATTTTCCGTTGATGTGAATGAATGGTCCTAACTGCAGAGGAATCGATTACCTAAAGCGTTGTGTTTACGATGATACCCGAAGACATCAACTCTGTGTACACGGTGTGCTCGTGCGTTTATTAGAGAGAATGACTTCGAGGAACCTTTGAATGCACTCGTGTTCTTGGCCAATAGTTCATCGTAACGGATGCTGCAAGTCTTCGACGACTACGGAAAAGGCGTAGCAGCCTTGGGAGTTCAGACACCCATATTGACACGAAGAGGAAGTTAATGTCGCGGTGCATGCTTGATCAGGAAGTGAAGCGAAATCGGCTGTCGTAATCTAATCTACGCCGAACAGAAACATCTTTGCCTGTAGCGTCACTTGCGACAGGATATCAAAGAAGAGAATCGGGCACGTACTCGCTGGTCCTACGTCGAAGAAACCGAAAATGGGAAAACCCACCAACGTTACGGGAATGCACGTGATGATGTCTCTGATGATTGTGTACGAATTTTGTATTCGTAAGACGCACTCCAGGACTTTTATGACTACTTAACATTTCCTGATTTGGAACTGTTGATTCAAGGGTTCAAGACCAGAACAAGAGGGCAGTGTATGCATAAGTTTTTTTTTTTTTAAGTTCTTAAAGGAATTATATAAATTTAAGTTATCATATTTGGATACCCATTCGTTTTTTATTGCGAATAGTTGGCATTAGGAATGCACCGAAGTGTTGCATGAGTGAAGATCGCTGATGTGAAGGTAACTGATTAGCACAGTGAACCACGTTTAATCTCTAATACGTTCAAAAAAGGGTGTCCTGTACACATTTTGGCTTTGAGATTAAGACCCTTATCAACTTATTTAATGCACAATGCACAGTAAGTAATAACTTACTAAAGTTATTTTTTTTTTACTTTTTATACAGAGTACGCTGTCATCTTTTTGATCTGTGGAATGTATTTGACACTCTTCTATCCATCATCCTCATTTTTTTTTTTAAATTATGTTTCAATGGGTAAACTTCAACAGCATTCATACTTCTACTTATTGAAATGGATTCATGCATGTCTGGAAGAAGAAAAAAAGACTTTCAGGAAAGGGCTAACACGTATGCAGTGATGACTTCGAAAACTCCAATATTTTAATGTTTGAGGGAAATTCTAAGATAAGGGAATGCCTGGATTTATTTCTAGACAAACAGATAAACGCAAATAGTCCACCGGTATTAAATTAATCTAAACGATCTCATTCTTTTTAAATAGGGACAAATATATTGCAGATAATCTAATCAAAGATGCTCAATCCTTAACTGGTACTTTTTTTTTTTTTAATATTAAGGAACACATAAAGAGGATTACGTCCCATTTTTCTACCACAAACCTCGGAAGTCGAACTGTCATTAATTCTGAAGGAAACAAATTGTAATGAGGCCATCAACACACTGGACTGATTATAAAAATAAATAAAAAACTTTTAATAAATATCATGCAAATATACTTCTTTTATATATTATACATAAATCATTTTCGACTGAAGAATTCATAACAGATTTAAAAGCTTTTTTAAGCTTTTTTTAAGCCTTTGACAACAAAATGGGACTTTTATGTACACATATGGTTTCATTAAAATTCATCGAAAAAAAGTTAATCGAAAGACAATTCACCGAAAATTTTAACTAAAATTTCATTAAATTGGTCCAGCAAAAGCGGAATTGGTAATATCATTTCGAAACTTTTTTTTCGAAATTTGAATTGATTGACAAACTCTGCTCAACACACTTCGATTCTGACTTTGAGTTAGAAAAAATGTGATGATAAAAGTGATCCATTTAGAACAAAAACTGAACCGTGCAGACAGCTTCTTGTGCCGACAACTTCTACTAATCCCGCTAAGTCAGAGAGTTATTGTAATACATAATTTGGACACGTGATTTCTTTGTTGCCCCGAATATAGCTGAACTGAAAACTGGAACGGTTCGACATTTTCTTGTAAATGTTTCAAACAGCGAATCTGATTTAGATTCGCTATTTGAAACTTTTATTCATCCCATAATAATTCTATTTGAATTATGGGATGAGTAAAATTCATCGCATAATAATTGCTGTATTCAAGTTGCATATTATTACTAGTAACAATAATAATAGTAATGGAGCCTGCGTAGGCTGGGCTTTTCCTCCCGGACCAGGCAAATCAGTCCCATGAACAGACACGAAACAGTTATCGGACAAGAAAGACAATAAGAAGCCATATTGTTCTATAATTCTATAATTATTCCCTATCAAAATAACTTGCTATCTCACTCTGCACCGTTCAGTTTTTGTTCTAAATGGATCGCTTTTGTCATAACATTTTCGAAAAGTTAAAGTTTTCGACGAATTGTTCATTTGATTAATTGCCTTTTCGATGAACTCTCCGGATACCACACACACACACACACACCAAGCGTAGAAATTAGGAAATGTACATGACCTCACAGTTTGCTTCTCTCCTTCCAGCATATTTAGAGAATAGGCAGCGAACACGTAGTGTTTCCACTCTCGACCGGAAGTGGATTCGCAAATCCCCATTGAGGGATACTCAGTACACGAACGTTGTGATAATCCTGCCTCGATCGATCTCCAGAGCAAGAAGATTGGATTATTAAACCTAAAATTGAATCTAAAAATAATTAACATAAAATCATCAAACTCTAAGAATTTGATGACTATAGGTTTAAGAAAGAAAAAAAAAAAAGACATTCTTCTAAGTGTGCTATAAAGCAACTACCGCACAGCGAGTGGAAAAACAGACTTCCGGTTGACGATTTATCGGAATGAGGTCATTACAGGAATTCATCATGAGCGATGATCCAAATTAGTTTGACTGCGAACAAACAACTCTTACTGCTCCAAGGTCTGCTAAACGTCCTCTAAATTTGTCAACATTTCCTTTTATTTATACAGAACACTTAAGATTTCTAATATATGCAATCCTTGGGGGGGGGGGAGAGACATTAAAAAAATCATTCTAATTGTAGCGTTGTTGAATGCTGTGGCTACAGGAAGTAAAATCGAAATACAGCGATGACGTAAAGGAAGTCCATCGTATCTGCGTTTTCCTGATAAATTCTGTGGCGCAGTGAACAGCAACTCTCTCTTTTCTCATTGCATTACTTCTACCGTACGTTATTTTCGTTTATGAATTACCATGTGAATTCTACCATGTTTGAAAAAAAGTTTCTCCGGCCATTCATTTTGTGTAAAAATAACCGACTTACACCAAAATAAATGAATTAAGAAACTTTGATATCACAGATGAAAGCGAGGCATGAAATAACTTTCAAGTGCTCCCTCCCCCCTCCGATAAGTAGCCTTTAAAACTAAGAATGTACTATCGACATCTAGAACAAGAAAATACTGTTCTCTGCCCCGAAGAAGATTCTTATTGTGAGTGCAGGATCACCATGGCAACGCAGAACATCCTGCGTAACTTGGTTGCAATTTTTGGTCGAGTACAATGTTTCCGCTACCACTGTATACCAGATCAATCCTCTCTGTGCCAAGAGGGGGGGGATTTTTTTCTTTCTCTTTCTTTGTCTTTTTACATCAGCGCTGGAGAAGTTACAGTGAAATCAGTCTTCCAGAAATGCATCCACAGCGTATTCTGCAGATAAAACTCTTCACAAGATGATTCGCGAGTATCTATTTTGAACTCGAAGACTTAGGAGAGAAACATTTCGGAGATTTATGTGTATGTGTGTGTGGGAATGAGTGATGGAACGATTCACGTGCAATCCAGTCGTCAATAAAGAATGACACGAAACCAAGAATTTTTGGAGATTATCGTTACCAGCGTTGCTCTTATCCACTTTTCAAGGAGAGGATTAATTTTCTCAGGAGTTAATGAAAACGACACTTCAGTAGAAGGTGTCTCTCTGTCTATTCCTACACTGGGATGTTTGTGGTCTTGCATTCGAGAAGGTTATAGAAGAGCGATGTCCAATGTTCTTTCTAAGCTGCGCGCCCGCACACCGGCCACAAAAGGGACAACACGCTTGGTAACTGCGCGCTCAAAATTTCCTTTCAGAAGTTACAATTTAAGGTCAATAAATTTTGAACGTTCTATCAAAACGAATTATACTCATCGCTTATTCTAACTTAACGCAATCGAATTAGTTAGTTTTAGCTTGTAGTTCACTTGTGGGCGAACTGCAGAGGCATGTTTGTTTAAAACTGCGAAGTTCTAGTTCTAACATTTGTAGCAAGCACATTTTCTTAAGAATGTCTACTGTCTAGAGACTAGTATGCAGTCACTGGTACAAATGGTGTTAGCTTTTTGTATATGTGCACGGATTTGCGAATTAATTGAGTGCTCGCAATTTTACAGGTTACAACTATATAAAAAAAAAAAAAACATTAATATGAAAAATATTACATTTGCAGTTTAAGTGCGTTAAACCCCCAAAATGTTAAATTTGAAAGGGAAAATAACTGCAAATTCGATTATGTTTGAGTGGTTGGCAATGTCAAAGAACAACATGCACGGGCTACCTCACATATTGAGACTGGAAACTTGCACATATGGGCCGACAAAAATTAGACGGAATATGGCGATGGCCTCCTCTTTTGGGCAAGAACCAGATGACCATAGGGATATCGCAGATTGGATCAGTAACATCTCCGGAAAAAGCCAAAGCGTCCTGCAAAAGACTGATGTGCAGAATTATTCTTACAGGGAACCAATTACTATAGAATTATTGTATTGGCAAATTATTGTGTATCAACAAAATTGTGCTCTGGCAACATACTGTAAAATATTCTTTAGAATGGCAATTCCGTAAAACAGCCGAAAATACTGTGACCGTGGTTTTCAATACAACTCAATAGATGGTTGTCCAACTGGAGAAGTTTTCTGTGTTAATGATTCTGCCAAAATCAGTCTTTTGCATTGCGGCGCGACAACCGTTTGTATTTTAGACAAACAGATTACGTCGACCTTCCATGACACCATAAGGGCTGTCGTTTCAACCCCCTAGAGTTCTCACTGGGCAGTCTAAGCTCTTGCCCCCGCATTGCGGGATTTCCGATATGGTTGTTACGCCACTGCCTCCATAGAAAAACGATTCCGTAGATGACCATTCTTTCAAGCATTTGTATTGATACACAATAATTTGCCAATCCAAAATTGTGGGACGATTTAACGTACAAGAGAGCTGTTCTGAAAGGGAATGTTATGAATTAGTTTTCTCCATTTTCCATTTGAGTCTACAAAATAATAAACCGAGTGATGTCGGATACAGGGGTGCCTTGGACCCAAAGTGTCACATTTTAAAAAGTTTTGGGGACACTCGAAGATGCATATTTCGAGCTTGTCCTCCTGTCAAAACACAAATTCCGTCAGCACGTGAGGACCTGTCAAATAACACGCATCAGTTGACCGAGAGGAGCTGCAACGTTCGCCATCAGATTAACGACCCCCCCCTCATATCGCTGTCAAGATGCGAACACAATGACGCGAGAAGACAACCGGAAAGAAGTACTTACAGTATGTGTCCTGGATCAGACGATTCACCACCTCCCTCTTGAGTTTGCTGTTTCTCTTCCCCATTGTCGGAGATCCGCGACGGATCTGTCAAATCCCGTGAAACCAGCTGCTTCTGCTCTGCGAACGAGCGCGCTGTGCGTCCTTCGCAGTCACCTGAAACTCTCGATCCCAGCGCGCATCCCTCGCGACGCAACTTCGCTTATCAGCAAATTAGGCAAAGAGGAGATTAGCCGTCGGAGCTGTCGAATGTTGAGGGATTAACTGCAACCCCTCGCATTGAAATCACTGGGGGTTCGCTTAAAAAAAGGACCTTTTTTTTTCCCCCGCAGAACAAAAGTACCTTTTCCGATATCTGGTTGAAGCACGCGGTTCGCTTGTCACCTTTCTCGTAATGGCGAACAGAAAAAGAGACGCAGTTGAATGCGTTCGTGGGCGACGTTAAATCGAAAGTTTTCTTTCCAGTTCTTTTGGACTGCTGCAATGGATTAATCCGAGTTCCAAGGCTTGTTTAACTTATCTTGGAAATCAGCACGGATGTCGTGACGTCATAAAAATTCTCTGAATTCCAAATTTTGTTTTGTTACTCACAACACAAATTGATGAGCGAGGTTCAGTCCTTTAGTGGACGCGAAAAAGCTAAAAGATTTCACAAACGGGGACAGTTTTTCTTTCTGTATTTGAATATGAAGACATCGGAAAAAGTTCAATGTTTCCGGTAAAAAAAACAACTAATAATTCAACTTATGTGGTCATATGAACCTATTGTCTGCTCACCTAACGCGCCATTTTACACTTTTATTATATTTTTTATTATATATATATATATATATATATATATATATATATATATATATATATATATATATATATATATATATATATATATATATATATATATATATATATATATACTGTATATATATATATTACAAATACTAATGCCAACGAACGAGTGAATTTGTGGGTGGGAGCCGCTACTGATAGGTAGGCGCTAGAAAGGATCTGTAGATCTTTAAGGCTCCTTAAGGATATTAACAGAAGAAAGTGAAATAATTGGACACATTGACAGGATGGAAGGAGGACTTCTCAATACAGTAATACTCTTAGAAGGTAAAGTTCCCAGAAAAGAGAAAAGGGTAGACCGTGAATGAGATGGACGGATGGTATGTCTGGAGCGACTGACCTTCAGAGAGTTGAAGCCTCCAGAAAGGCATACAACAGGACAACGCAACCAGCACTGGGTTGCCACATCAGCGAGAATCTGAGTGACCATACGGCATCTGTTGATGTCCAATGACATCAACATCGCAGCTGTCAGCATCTTATCACTGTGGTATGTGAACGGTCATCCATTTCGTTATTACAGTCACGTGACAATTTTACATCGCTCTTCACGATGGTAACTCTCGTTTAACACATACGGAACATAATAGAAGTTATTTTTCCCATGCTGTTGGTCAACATGGATATGACTAAATAACCAAAGAAACAGCACACACACACACACACACACACACACACACACACACACACACGCACGCACGCACGCACGCACACACACACACACACACACACACACACACACACACACACACACACACACACACACACTTAGTTAAATCTCCGGGCATTTTGTTTCAAGCATCAGCAATATTATTCCTGATGGACATGACATGTTAACAAGCTTCGATGTTGTTAATCAGCTTACCGATGTTCCTGCTAATGATCTACTTGCACTGCTACAAGGTAAATTCCTTGAGAAGGTTATGGTATCCCTCAAACACTGTATTTCATGTGGATATTTCAAATATAAAAACACAATATACAAACAGAACTGTGGTCTAGTCACGTGTAGTCCTTTTTCGCCAGCTTTAACAAATCTTTATACTGAAGCAAGGTCCTAATTTTTCGTCTGAAACCTTGGACTACCTTCACTTCTGCTTTTTCATGAATACCTGAATTGTTTACACCCTAACGTAGAATTCACCTATGAATCAGAATCTAATGGTTCACTCCCATTTCTGGACATGCTGACAAATATCTACATGCCTCTTCCCATCATTATAGACCTGAAAATTGGGTGTTATTTTCACACTAAGCGTAAAAGCTCGCCGACTCATCACTGACAAGGAGGAAAGAGCCAAAGAACCTCAACATTTAAGAAACACTTTCTTTCAAAATGGCCAAAGTGAGTACGCCATCATCAGACTGCTCAACCAATATGAAAAATTTCCAATAAAGAAGAAAACAGAGGATTTATCACGCTTCCATGTGTTTGCTCTGTTTTCATAAGAAAATACTTCAGGAATATAAAATCAAAGTAGTATTTACCCCCTTTATCAAGATGAGATCACTACTAAGATGCACCAAACCTCGACATAGCTCACTTCAATATCCGGGTGTTTACCGGTTATGGTGCGATTGCCGGTCATCTTATTATGGACAGACAAATCAATTGAAGAACACGTTCGAGATATCGAATACCATAGAAAGGAAGTCTTAGCTTGGTCATCACACGTACTCCCTTCAGCTGACCCCCAAGACGCTTCTCAAATGAGACATCAGGGATTATGGGATAAATCAGAACTATCGCTGTAATACAACAGAAAGAAAAATATGAGAATCTTTGGAAATAGCATTAGATCCTAAACATTAAATATTAACCAAAGTATCAACCTGTCTGAATGCATCGTAGCCTTCATTAACCAAGAACGTTCACGTGACTGCGTAAACACACAGAACGTGCGGAACAATCAGAAATAATTTTTAAAAAATAACATCAAGCTCTTCTGTATGACTTCATAACAGTTTTCACCTTTGTCAGTCCTTGCTGTTTTGTCTACCAGTTTGTTTATTTACACCCGAAGAAGTCCTGAGCAATTGGGATGAAACGCCGTGTTGTTAATTAAAATAAACGTTCATAATCTTGAAAGTTTTTTGAAATCGTAATTCTTCTTTTTTGATATCATAGTTCATAATCTTATTCCGATGTTCAGCCTCATAAACTCTTCGTCACATACTCATGAACCGGCAAAGTCGACACACTTTGTGTGTCGACTTTGCAATACACACTTTGTGTATTGCATTTTCTTCCCAATTGGTCCATTGAGGCCATCCGACTCTTTCGCACGTTTCTAACTTATTTTGTTCGTAAGTTACAGACATAAATAAAGAATATTTTTAAACACACCAGAGGGCGTTACTCCTGCATCAACTTATACAGTACGAGATGATTAATTATTCAAACAACTTTGTTTTTTATTCTTCGTTTCAGAATAGTGCGCATGTGCAGTGATGGATTGGCTGTCCATTGGGAAAAGTTCCTACACGTGAACTTCGCGAAGTTAACATCCAGGTTGTCGCACATCTCTCGTGCGATATTCACTTTAATTGAACTTTAAGATACGATAAACTCAACATAAAAAAGGGTCAGAATATACCCTTAAAGATAAAAAAAAAAATAAAGAAAGAAATAATTCTTATAAATAAGAGAACTGTCCATAACTTTTCAGTCAGTGAAACAGTTCCAACAGCGATGATCCTTTTTGGGTCTCAGTGTCAAAACAGGGGTGCAGCGCCACCACAGTGAATTCACATTCCTTTTAACGGAGTTAGGTTGACGAATGAAATCGAGCGTTTTTTATGTGGAATTTTGTTGCGTGCTTTAAAGTTAGCTCGGGAGCAGTGGTGGCGCTGCAATTTTCAAAATATACATACACACTGTGAGTACAGTGTATACGTGTTTGGATAAAAGATAAAAATCATGGTAAAAATTAAAAAAATAAATAAATAAACTTGAAAAAATATTGTTTCTTATCGATAAAATTATACAGTTTGGTATAATTCAAAATTACTTAAAAATAAAATCCATTATCATAACCCCAATAATGTTCTAAAATAAAAACTGTAACAAATGTTATGTCTTTAATTGTAATGTCCAAATATTTAAAGAGACGGAGTGAACACGATAAACATTACGAACACTCTACTACTACTAGCGCAAACTGCATATAAACAACAGTGGAACTGCGCGACGGACAGTGCCGCATTACGCTAATAGCACGCATCTCACTATGACGTGCATATGCTTGCGCGCGTAGCAATATGACAGTGTGGTAAACACAGTGCTGCTGGCATCCTTCGCCCTCCTAAGTGCTACAAGCTGGATTTTTATTATTTTTTATACAAAATAAGAGAATTGTGTAGGATTGTTGATGATAAAATTAAATATTACGAGCAAATATAAATAAATTAATAAATATATTTATATATCGAAACAAATTGGGGGTGCTGCAGTTCCGCAGTGCCTATGCAGGAGCCGCCCCTGCTCGGGACATTAAACAATTTGCCATTAGGTGATGTTGACGTCAATTTAACTTTTTGAAGAAGTAATTCCTCGGCATTTAAGTACGGTATAGTCTCACGTCGATCAAAATGTTCATAGAATCAATAAGTATTCAATAAGTAATCAATAGGCATGTACAATAAAATTAATAAAAATAGAAAAAAAAACATTCTCCCACTCAAGGTGCTGCAGGTTTATCATGATTCGTGAATGGAAGCCACAAAAAATAAAAATGCAAACACAAAGGAACCAGGCCTTTCATCTCCCCCCTCAACGAACATTTCTAATATCAATGGATATTTCCATTAGGACCACCAGCTGGTCCACTCCAGCGAAATAGGAAAACCGCTCGCTTATTTTGAGTGTTATTTTGAAACCTAAAAGAAACACTCAATACTGTGAAAGAGGAGGAACAACAACATGGCATTTTGTATCGTTTACAATTATTTCAAGTGCCAAGAATAAACCGCGAATACGGTTTATAGGAAAGTCCAGAGATTATTTGCCCTTTCAATTATTTGTAGCGAATTAGAATAACACGCTACGATTCCACTTGACTCGCGTACGAAGTGCATCGGCTCTATCGGCGATGCTCTTTGATTTGACAGTTACGAGTTCGAGGGCTCTCTAGGACGTTAGGAACCTTTATACGGCTTTTCCACTAAAGTCACGTGAATTAGTCGATCTCATATCGTTGTGGTGGAGTTTCTCTCCAGCACAACTTACGAACTTCATCAGTGCGTGGAAATATTGCTCCGCCGCCCGCTATCCTTAAGAGCCCATCATGATGCACGAGCTCTCAATCTCTCTCCACAGTTGTTGTCCGGGATAAATTTGCTCGGAGCACTGATTGTTCTGCCCATCGTTAAAGTAGACCAAGCAGTCGTTTAAAGGCCTGATTGATTAATCCGGGGATGATCCACTTCGCTATCTTCAAATAGGAATTTATAAAAACTGCAGGAGATGTTTTTAGAGTGAAAACAACACTCTCGTAAACGATCAGCGTCATAGTCTTTGAATGCAGACAGTCCGGTTAAAGGTCGTTCGCTGGTTTTATGACGGACGCCAACTGATAAACGTACTTCACCAGTGCCTCGGAATTGGTCAATTGGATTCACGATTCTTCTCTGTTTGCTCTGTTGAGAGCGAGCGCTGAATACGTTGCCATAATAAAGAGACCAGTCATTAAGCACGCACGCACGCGCGCGCGCGCGCGCACACACACACACACACACACACACACACACACACACACACACACACACACACACACACACACACACACACACACACACACACACACACACACACGATTTACTGCTGTGTGCTGAGATGATCAGAACATACCACTCAGTAAGGAGGGGAAGGTGTTTTGTGTGTGTGTGAAATCTGTTTACTGCTCACTGTTGGCTTTTATAAGGAGAAGATCAACATTCCGATGACCTACAGCAGTCTTCCCTTAAACTTTTTCAGCTTCAGAACTCAGCGTGAAAATATTTCTTTTTCGCTGAACCTTTATGGAAATATTCATAAACATTATCGAAAAGGAATTATGACAATGAACTGCTACCACAAACTATTTTAATCAAGAAAACTTGTGACACTACAAATAATAAAGCAACATAATTGCTCTAGGAATGAGACAACTTAATGAAAATTAGTATTTTTCCATTCACCGACGGGTTTTTTATATATTTTTGGTAGTTACATCTAAAACGAGTAATAAGTGTCAGCATGCTTTGCGGAACCTCCCAAAAGAAGGTTTGACACAATTCTAGGGTTCCACGGAACAGTATTTAAGAAAAATTGGCCAAAAGAAATCAAGAATGCAAAGCGAATCACCACCGCTTTCAACAATCATTGGGAGCAGCCAAGGTCTTCTTTTTCGTGGGATTAAAGCCCATAACTTTGCAGGAAGAAAAGAAAAGCACTTCTGCAAACATAAGACGGGCGCATCCCATTTCTTATTTTGTTTTTCTTTGCGCCTCATATTTCCAGACGGAATTTCTTTTGTCTTTCTGGCCAGTGCGCAGATCACCTAAACTGAGCTCTGAAAGTCTTTAAAATAACTAAAAATCAAGAGAAAAAAAAAAGATCTTTTTGATAATAAATTGCATTACTCAAACAGCCCTCTAGCACAATAAAAAAGAAAATATGCTATTAGTAAAAAAATAGCAATTTATATTATAATAGAAATTTATATTAAATATAACTTTCATATCTAATTTTCCAAAAGTGCTAGATAGGTTAACTTGCAGCACTTAGAGTGCTCTCAAATGTTGATGTGTACCTTAAATGCACAGAAACTGTAGTTTATGGGGAAATACTGATGGAGGAAATCACATGAGAGAGAGAGAGAGAGAGAGAGAGAGAGAGAGAGAGAGAGAGAGAGAGAGAGAATGAATCAATCAAGAGGAGAAGTTATGCTGATACATCAGGAGCGAATTCTCCATGTTTGCTATGCTTGCTGCGCAAGCTCATTAATTGAGAAAGAAGTAATATTTATTTGTTAATAAATGCATTTATTTATAAGCATTCCATTTAGGCTTTTATTTTTGTAGACAGAAGACAACTTAAGCTTGCGCGGCAATAATTGAGCTTTGCGTTGTGTATCGAAGGCCGATGCTTGCTCGTCTAGTGAAAGCTACCTTCGCTTGCTCGGTTGTAGGAGCTTCCAGGTCCTCGCAGCAGCACTGTGATTTCATGAGCGCGCATAGCCATTTCCGCTCTCTTCATGTCGTCTTAAACACAGGCCATACGCAGTCAAAGTAGCTTTAGCCAATGAGCTTCAGCCAGCCTTTACAAGTGTGCGTGTTGCTTGGGAAAATTAAGTTAAAACCAACTTTTTATGACAATATTATTGATCAGTCATAAAGAAGAACCGTAGGGTAGACTTTGTATTCAAGTAGCTAAATTGAAAAAGATAGAATATCATTTGTAAAATAAATGTTGTATTTGTATGATTAAATGTACATAAATTTTTAAATACATAGTTTTAAATGGTCAGTAATTCATTCTTCCGCTAATCAGACTTCAATCACACCTCTCACTCCATGAATGACAACAACAGCAAGCGTAAATTTCAAGACCAGCATTCGCCCCCAAGTGGTACATTTAATGCCATAGTAAAAATAAACGGGTCCTCATTGATGTTTATGTTTTAATTTCACTTGAAAAGAACAATTACAGATGCTAATTTAGCTAGACAAGGATAATGAAGTAATTATAAAAGAGTCACAGAAAAAGAAGGTGCCGACAGCCCTTAGTTGAAAAGAAGTTAGGATTATTAAAAAAACAAAAAAACACGATATCATTCTCCAAGCCTATCTGAAATTTGTACAGGAAAACAAGAATTCGAGCAGTTTAATGGCAAAATATTATAAAAATATAATTCTTAAATTGTCGTTGATGTGATATCACAGATTCAATTAGAATTTTAATAACTCCTTTATACAGCCAAGTAGCTAAGGCAGTGGAACCATTTTAGAATGTCTGTTCACTTCATGTTCTTCTGGTCAGTTCGTCAGTGTTAGTAATGAAAAACCCAAGTTTGGGGGTAGGAAATTAAAACACAGCTATCTCCCTATAAGACCGGATAACTCTCCTGTAGTTTTTGTCTCCTAGACTGCATTCGAACCCAGGTCTTTCCTACAAAGGGCAGCCTTGATATTGACTCAGAATTATAATGAGGTTATTAAGGGAAATGTATTTAATAGAATTATTCATTCTTAACAAAATATTACTTTTGACATTCATTTAAAATACGCACTATTCTGAGCATGATGAAGAGATGAGTCTAACACGAAATGCTTGGTGAGATTGAGGTGCTGATACAGTAGCTGAGCGACGATCACGACCGCTTTAGATGACATCGCTGCAATGGAAAATATGAAGTGCGGCATTCGCTTGAATGAGGTCATTAACGGCACCATGATTAAGGGTAATGAGTTGTGTGTGTGTGTTTCGTGACCAGAATTTAACACTTCTTTCGAAACATTCATTTGGATAATGGCAAACGTTTCGGACAACTGCCAGCATTCCGCAAATTGCAATCCCACGCGAGAGAACAAGGGCGTGTCGCCTGTGGAGCTTCTGTGCTATGCCTCCTACCTTCATAAATATGCAGACTTGTTTATTTTCACCGACAATACGGTTTAATTTTTTTTTCATTTATTTCTCTTTCTTTTCAACTTCTTCGCCGGGATGGAAAGGAGGAGGAGGAGGAGGGCAGCCACTCTTCTAGACACTGCGACGCCTCCAGGGGATTATAGAAACGAAACTCAGGACAGACATGCACGATAAACAGAGAAATATAGAGAAAAAGTGTAGGCATAAAATATGTGCGACCTCACCAGCTCCATCTGTCTGCAGCATCATTTTCATGAGGAATTGTTCCGTAAATAACTTTCCATTACAATAATCGGACCGCGCGGTGGATCATTCTAAGCTTCTGTTGCCATGGTTACCGAATGATCGGCTATCAACAGATGCGTCACTTGCTTCTCATTAGTAGGGTTTACAGTTGATGAGCGGATGCGGAATGAAGCGGACAAATTAGAAATTATGGCGGATGTTCCGAGGATTAATTGACATGAGGCAGTAATATAATCCTTTGGGGTGAAAATGGGGATATTTCGGTTCAGAGGATGATAAACACGCAGTTGGACATGCGCCATAAAAAGCACTTGATTTTTCAAAGTTTGCAATTTCTAGAGTCGGCTTGTGTTACGTTGCATTCCTTATGGAGGGTGTGGGAGAAGGACAAAGGTCATCTTCGGGCAGTTCATCTCTTGTTGCATAAAACATTGTAATTTCAGTACCTGTTTGTTCGTGGCTCCATCTAGGAGGTGAAGAGAAAACATGAAACGTTTGGTTGGAAGTGTTGTGGTGTATGCTCAGTTTTTGTCCAGCGTTGTCAGAAAAGAATGCCATTGGACCAAGAGAATCTCTCTCTCTCTCTCTCTCTCTCTCTCTCTGCGATAACGCTGTTTACTTGCTATTCCGCCTGTTCTTTACGAGGTGCTTTTGTGACTTCATCGGGAGATTGCTAAAATAATTCCAGACTCTGTTGTTTCGTTCTTCGCCTGCCATTTTTTCACGTGTACTGACAGGATTAAATTTTCTTATCTTTAATGAATTTCAGACTTGGAAAGAAAAAGAAGTCGCCGAATTCCAGGAGTATAGTGTGAGGAGGTTTCTCACAAACTTTAGTGAAATGAAGGAATCATTCTAATTCAAACAAAGCCATTATGCGGAGAGTCATGTGATTATTTTCATGGCGAAGTTCTTCGATCCTGCACACATTTTGATTTTCAGTCGATGTTTTCGTTAATAATTATCACCCACTTTTCAATCAAAAAGTGAAAGCTAATCGAACCATTAATTCCTTTGCGAAAACCACTTTTAGCACCTTGAAAGTCTCTGCGGCACTTGGTCCAATCGGAGCCCAACTGGATGCGTTCGCTGTTTGCTGACATTTTTGATGCAGTCGCGAAGGGAATAATTTAAATGCATTTCCTCTAAACGTTGCAAGCTAATGTGAAATGAGACAAGAAAATGGCTCAACATATTATACGTATCGTAGAAATTTCATCCTAGAGGAACTTTATATAACAGAGTAACTGCAATAGCGCTGTCACATGGCGGCCATGCCAGATAAAATCAAAATCCTTTGCTCATACTTCTCATGAGAAGCCTGGAATGCAAAAATATTAATACGCATATTTTTAAATCGGAATTTTGTCTGCAATATACGAGATTTTGCATATAAGCCCTATCAAATCCGTGAACACCTTTTATTCCAGTATAGGGAATAGGCAAGGCCGTTTTAGCCCTATCTAAATTTTGGTAACTGAGGGGAAAGTTGAGCCACCGTAGCTCAGTCGGTATAGAGCAGTGATGGCTAACCTATGACACGCGTGTCAGCACTGACACACTTGAGGGTTTCAGGTGACACACCTTGGATGTTGAAAAATATTCTGATGAAAAATCTGCGATAAATGGTGTAAGATCGCTCTCGGTTAAGACGAATGTAGGTTTCTGTTCAGTGAAAGAATTATATTTTATAGTTAGCCAATTTCTATTTTATTTTGTAACTATAAACAACGAGCGTTTTAAGTTTACATTTTCGTTCTTAATCATTATATTTTCTGCATAGTCATATGATATTATAAAAACTTATAAAAATTATTATCAATATTATACGATACAAACTTATAAATACATGCTTTATCTATTATAAACTTAAAAGTTTTCATTTGACTTCTGTGTTAAATTACCGCTACGAACGTACCGGTAATAAATCTGGCAACCCTGCTGAAAGAAGTAGTGGTAGTCTTGCATGGTCTGCCACTTAAGTAATTTGGTTGCTGGTGTATAATTCATTTCCAGTAATTGTTATTTCTTATTAATTATTACTGCTTAATTACCGCTGTATATAATTGTACTCTTTTTTAATTTGTGAACCTTTTTACAATGGCAACTAGAACTAATAAAAAAACTAAAATTATCACAGAAAGGAAGTGCAAGAAATTTCCAAGATGCCTGGACTGAACAATATGGTGTTATTGATAGAGGCGATAAAGTTCTCTGTAAATTGTGTGGTGAGCTATCTGTGAATAGAACTTGGAATGTAAGAAGACATTTTGAAACTAAGCACAAATGGCTCCTAGAAAAAACTTTTGCAGAAGGCAAAGAATACATATCGCAACATCTAAAACTGACAGATTCACAACCAGGGACTTTAATTAAATTTGTTTCAGAACCTTCAAATTTAGTAGCCGCAAGTTACAGTATTTCACATACTATTGTTGAACATGGTAGTAAAGGTTGTTCGATTGGTAGAGCCTCTGTTACTAATGGCTCGCAAAAACTTAAGCAAGTTTGAGCGCGGTTAGTAGTTGGAAGGGGTTCAATCGTTCGATGCTGTTGGCACACTCTCCCTTGATGAGCCTTTGGACTCCCTGGAGGTGTCACATAATAATAATAATAATAATAATAATGGGAAACCATTTAGTGATGGTGATTATATTAAAGAAGATTTCGTGAAGTGTGCACCATTTTTATTTGAGGACTTTCATAAAAAGGAAGCTATTGTAAAGCGCATGAAAGAGTTATCATTAAGTAGAAATACCATTAAAGACAGAGTTATATCAATGAATGCTAGTATAGAAAATCAAATAGAACAAGATTTGAACTCATGCCATTCTTTTTCCATTTGTCTCGCCGAAACTACAGATATTACCTCATCAGCTCGATTGGCTATTATTGCAAGGTATATTCACGGTGATTCTATGCACGAGGAATTAATAAAGTTAGAAAATTTACCTCAAAACTCGACAGGTAAAGACATATGCGACTGCGTTGTTCCGTGAGAAACAGATAGATTTAACGAAAGTATTTTCGATTACAACTAATGGCGCGCCTAATATGGTTGGCCGTAATGTCGGTTTTATCAAACAATTTACAGAATATGTGGGTCATCCCCTGGTTTGTTTCCATTGTATTACACACCAGGAGACACTGTGTGCGAAATCGGGCTTAAAGGATTTGGATGATGATGAGAATTGTGACAAAGGTAACCAATTTTATTGCTGCCAGGGCTTTAAACAAACGAGAATTTAATTCACTTTTAAGCGAAGTTGAATCAGTGTACAATGGTCTATTAACGTACAATAATATTCGATGGTCGAGTCGTGGCCAAGTAGTTGAACGGTTTGTTGAATGTTTAAATGAAATTAAATTATATTTAAACACGAAGGGCATGGAGCACGAATTTTCTCAGTTAAACGATTCTGCTTGGCTCAGTAAGCTGATGTTTTTCACAGATTTTTCATTGCACCTGAATGAACTTAATATACAATTGCAAAGTTTCGGAAAATCTGTCGATGTTATGTTTGGCACGATCAAGAGCTTTCAGAATAAACTCAGAATATTTCAACGTGATTTAGAAAGTAACAATTTTAAGTATTTCCCAAGAGTGAAAATTTGTTTTAACGAAACCAGTCCCAAAAATCGTTAACAACGTATCAAACAATCTACCGAAGTTCTAAAGTCAGTAACTGAGCAGTTTTCTTCTAGATTCGAGCAATTTCTAATGCTGGAACAAACAATCCAATTCATAAAGTATCCTGATGAAACAGAATTCATGGTCTTAAATTAGATGGCTTTGAGTGGTTGGATTAAAAAGATCTAGAAATGCAACTAGCCGACTTCCGGTGTAATCCTATCTGGAAAAGAAAGTTTATTGCTCTTAGAAATGAATTAGAAGAACTTGAGCGGGAACGTCTGCATGATACCACGTGTAAAAATTCAGACTGTGAAATTCTAAGCGTGTGGAAAAGCCTTCCCGAAAACTTTCATGCTCTCAAAATCTTTGCAAAAGTTCTAAAAATTTTCCTCTTCTACAAACTCTTGTGAAACTCTATTTTCTGCCTTAAATAATATCAAATCGAAAGGGAGAACTAGATTGAGCAATGATTTGAGCGCTGCCTGTGTAGCATTGAAATGTACACACTATAGCAGTTCTGGATTTTAGGGAGACATTTAAGTGTGTGAATGTGTGTAATATGCCCAAGCGAGTAGGAAAGACCACGAATCAGAATGGGACAGTTAGTATAAGGCATCAAAATAGGGATGGGACAAATTGGCTTCGTCAATTCTTGTATACAAATGCCAGAAGTATTAAGAACAAGAAAGAAGAATTTTTGGTCTTGGTTGGCACTTCCAGACCACAGGTTATTGGCATTAGTGAAACATGACTGGAGTGACAGGAAGAATAAAATGGGGGGGAGTGTGTTATTGATGATAGCTGATGAGTTGCAGCCAAGTAGAATAAAAGTGGAACTGCAGAATGTAGAAAAGAGCACATTTCAGGCTATTTAGTGTGAGATTGAAACTATCAGAACAAAATATACAGTTGGGTGCTGCTATAGACCAGGTGATGGAATAGATGGTGGAGATACTATGCATAAACAAATTGATGAAATTAGTAGAAGGAGGGTAATTATTATAGGGGATTTCAACTATGGTAACATCGATTGGAAGGAGGAGAGGACACACGGGAGGAAGGAATTGGATTTTATGCGGTTATTAAGGGATAACTATCTGCGACAGCATGTAATGGAAAATACTAGGGGTCAGAGAGTGCTTGACCTAGTAAGTACATCTGAGAATTTGGCTGTAACAAATATGACCACATTACCACCAATTGGTGAGAGTGATCATAGGGTCTTGACTTAGGAGGTGGCTAAAGGTGTGGAATTTACAATTAAGACAGGGTACATGTGGAATTATCGGGCTGGTAATTAACCAATCATACTCCTATGACAAGCTTAGGAGTATGATTGGTTCAGTGCCATGGCATGTACAACTGCAAGGGCTAGAAGTCGATAGTGCATGTGAGGCGGTTAAAAAGTGTTTGCATGAAGAAATGGCTGACTGTACCTAGAGTACGAATAATAAATCAAGTAGGAGCTAAATGGATGATAACACCATTAAGCTTGAGCTGCAAAAAAAGAAAGAACTATAAAGTTCATGTGACCGGCAGGCACATGAACGGTATAAAGCGCAGGCCAGAAGGGTAACGAGTGTGGTAAGAAAAGCAAAAAAGGATTACGAAAGAACATTGGCCATGCAGGCAAAAGAGAATCTCAAACAGTTTTTTCGATATGCTGCAAGTAAAAGAAAAAATGTATATGGCAGAATGATATTAAAGAATGCCGATGGTAGGGAGGTAACTGAATCAGTTGATATAGTTGAATTACTGCGTGAGCACTTTGCAAGAATATATCATCCAAGTGGTGGCATTGCAGAAATGAATGAACCAGTAGATTATACGGGAATTGTGGTGAATGAAGTGGAGGTGAGTAGTCTATTGCATAACCTCAATGTCAATACATCTGTGGGATTGGATGGTATACCAGCTCGTGTAGTACGAGAAGCAGCTAAAGAATTGTCAGTACCCTTGACCATTTTGTTTAATCTGAGTCTCGGGTCTGGGTTAGTCCCGAGGGGGTGGAAAGAGGGGAAAATAGTTCCACTGCATAATGGAGGTTCCAAGACTACTGTTGTAAATTACCGACCGATCAGCATATCAGGAATCGTTGTCAAGGTCTTGGAGAAACTAGTCAAGAGAAGAACAGGATTGGATAGATGAAAATGGGATATTGTATGGGGGACAACATGGTTTTGTGAAGGTAGATCATACCTCAGTAACTTGCTCACGTTTTATAACACAGTGACGACTGAACTGAATAAGGGTAATGAGTTTACAGTGATTCTACTGGACCTTGCCAAGGCCTTTGACAGGATGCCACATGGAACTATAATCAGTAAACTGGAGCAGATGGGGATGGATATAGGGTTGGTGAGATGGATAGGAGGATGGTTGAAGGAGAGATATCAGAGAGTGGTTTATTCAGGAGTAGAGTCCAAAAGACGGCTTGTGACTAGTGGTGTGCTCTAGGGTTCTGTTCTTGGACCACTGCTGTTTAATTTGTTCATTAACTATATAGGAAAGGATCTGAGAGGAACAGTTCATTTGTTTGCTGATGATGCGAAGTTGGGTAGGGCAATAGTGAATGCAGATGATGTCAAAATTTTGCAGGATGATTTGGACAGTTTGGAGTACTGGGCTAGGGAAAATGAATGTCAATTTAATGTGGCAAAGTGTAAGGTTATGCATTTTGGAGTGAAAAGATTAGCAGCAGTATATCAAATTGGTGGAACCGTACTTCAGGAGATTGATGAGGCCAGGGATTTGGGAGTACTGGTGGATAGGGAGTTGAAGTTTAGAGGAACATTGCAAAAGTGGTTAAATCAGCTCATCAAATCACTTGGTTACTGAAAAATATTTTAACAAGTAGAGACAAACAGGTTATTGTTCCTCTATATCGAGCCCTGATAAGACCTCATCTGGATTGCTGTGCCCAGATATGGGCGTCAGGGTTTCTTCTTGATGGGGAGGAGGTGGAGAGGATTCAGAGACGAGTGACCAAGATGATAGCAGGTCTGTGGAATGAACCTTATGAGAACAGGTTGAAGATTTGTGGGTTGCAAAAATTGGTCAATAGGTAAAAAAGGGGTGATATGATTGAGACATTCAAATTACTGAAGGGTTTCTATAAAATTAATCCAGAAGATATTTTTCCGAATAGGACTGGTGATGGGAGGACTAAGGGGCCAAACATGGAAGCTGGGCATGAATGTGGTTAGCAGGAGTGTTAGATCTAGGTTCTTTACTTTTAGAGTGGTAAATGAGTGAAACAAGCTGCCAGAGTCTGTTGTGGGTGCTATGACAGTGAGTGAGTTCAAGGCGAGGTATGATAGATACTGTGTGAATGTCGAATAGTTGTTCTTGACATGATATGATGCTAGGGCCTCCCACGATGAGTCTGTCGCCTTGTTGGAGTTGCCAGAAATAATAATAATAATAATAATAATAATAATAATAATAATAATAATAATAATAATAATAATAATAATAATAATAATAATAAAGCAACTTTCTACCAGTACTCGGCAACAGAAAAGTCATTAAATGTAATGTAGGTTTGTAATTTCAGTTTATTCAATTAATTGTATAATATGAATTCATAGATTTTATAGCAATGTCCTATTAAATAAATAGCCTAATATGATATGTATGTCACCATCTATGATTATGTAGTTAAATTTATAATGCATGTATGCAAGTGGCACGTAAACAACGTCAATATTTAAAAAAAAAAGATGTTTGACACACCTGGGTAAAAAGGTTTGTCATCACTGGTATAGACGAAGTCCTTTGATCGGAAAGACCTGGGTTCGATTTCGTCAGTGAGGTAAGGAACCTTTATCTGGTCTCTTTATAGTAAAGGTGAGTTAGCCGGTCTCATACGGAGGTAGGGTTTTTTCACCCGAAACTCGGGTTTTTCATCCCCCAGAACAGGCAAACCGTCTCCCTTGAACCCACGTGGATTACAGTCATGAATACGTCCCAGCCATACACCTGTCCCCAGCCCGGATAAAATTGGGGGTTTGGGGAAAGTAATGGTGAACTACCCTGTGAAAAAAATCTCACCAGGAATACTTTGTGGGCAATGCCTACAGAGTCACCTATTGTCAGAAACTACTGAAAGGGAAAACCAAACCAGGGGAAAGTTCGACCTCCACCTGAACTCCAGACATAGCTGAACTAAAGGATCACTAATATTAAGCGACATTCAGTGAAAGCAAACTAGTACACTGGAAAACAAGTACTGCCATATCTTGGTACCTAACCTTAACACTCTGTGTTATTCTCTGGGTTCTAAGGTTGAATTTAGGTGAGAAACCCGAGTTTCCGGAGAAGGAACCTGATTGCTCGTGATAGCGATCGAGTAACTCAGGAACAAGTCGAAGAAAGGGTTAGAAAAAATTCCTGTAGTAGGTGACTAGAATCGAACTTAACTCTTTATCTACATGGCCTAGCGCTTTGGACGCAAACGCCACTTCCACTAAAGTATACAGGAAGAGATCACAATCGCTATGGGCATTGTAAGATGTTTAGGCATCTCGAATTCTTCTCAGTAGAAACGATTTTGCAATGGTATTTAAAGTCGAAAAGACCTTTATTGAGGTAAAAATTCTACACACCCATTGTGCAAATGCCGATATTGAACTTTGAACTGTGTTTTCAGTGAATTTAGACCTCGTGCTTCTGACTGGATGAAATTACAGAAGAGGTTGATGATAAACGATCACACACCATATCACATTGGACTGAAAACACTGAAAAACAGTTCTCTAGTAGACAAAAAAGTAAATCCTGGAAAGCAGAAATTCCTAGAAGAAAGCGTAAGATTAATTCAGAATGAGAAAATTTCAGGGTGGCGCTATACTTGAAAGATCAGGTCTGGTTCGGTCCCAACTTTTTAAGATCTGATGTCCAATGACCTGACCTTGCAAATTTTTTTCACAAGAATCGCCGTGTCACTGATTTTGGAGTTAAGGTCAAGATGACGCCTTTTTCTCTGGTTCTTAAGAGTCTGCATTAAAAGAAGGATGGCTCAAGAATCCCCTCTTTCTTTCCCACCAAAGACGAAAACCGCTAATTTAAATCTGTGTCAAGAATGCAATCAGACTCTCAATTTTCTTATTTAAGTAGATACTACTTTCATTTTTTTTCAGGGTAGATATCATGTTTGATATCTACCCTGAATAAATAAATGAGATTTTTTATTTGTTTCGGTTTTATTACGATATTGGCAAGAAAAGAATGATTGATATATTTTTAAGAATAATATTTGATTGTGGGGACAAGTCATCCACGATGGAATTCTTTATTACGATTCTGTTTTCATATTGATTTTCTAATCCCCGGAAAATGCTAAGAAGTGAAGTTGATTTGGGTTGCGAAAAGAATTCAAAGTATTTGCACTTAAAGATCTTAATTTCTGTTTTTTTTTTCTGTGTGTGTGTGTGTGTCGCGAGGAAACTCTCTAAAAAGTGCACTGTTGATTGAGTTCCATTTTGTTTATCAGTGATTGCTTTGATGTGCATCATCAAGGTTATTACCAGTTTGGGTTCTAACAAATGTCGACAAGAAATCAAATTTCGATTTGCCTCGAAAGATGGAAAACATTCGACCAAATTTAGTCTGAATAGGATTTACGGTTAACTTATGCAAGCAGAACAAAGAAGGATTCGATATTGGTAATAATTAACTGGTAATAATTTTCATTGTAGAATTACACTAAGCACCGTGCAGAATTATCGTAAAATAGCGACCAAATTCATTCTTAAAATACAGTTGAGTACAACTTATTTGACAAAATCTGTTACTGCTGCCATCTATTGGACATATTTACTACCAAAGATGATTATTATTGCAGTCAGCTAACGTTGCTGGCAATGGAGGATTCCTATCTGTTTATTTTATTCAGCCATGATAGGCTGTAAACCTATAGTACATTAGCAGCAACAACGTGGATTGACTCAGATTTTTTTTTCTTTCAATTTTTATAATCTATATTTATTTTCTTCAATTCGGATTCCATGCTCAAAGTGGACAATGAAATTTGCTTACGGTGGGATTCGAACCTGCAGCCTTCTCAGTGGCGCACTCAGGATTTAATCTTGGAGGGGGCCGAGCGCTCAGGATTTAACCTTTGGGGGGGGGCCGAGTTGAGTAGACGTTATGCAAATATACACTACACATCGCATACGACCTATAACTGAGCATCTGCAGTGATCGCCAATTCATAAGTAGCACACAACATAAATAAAAAAAAATGAATTTTAATTAGGAAAAGATTTTTGGAAATTTTTCTAGTGTTTTTTCCTTTTCTTTGGGGGGTGCCCGGGCCCCTTGGTGGTGGCCTACAGGACATCCACAAGGTGACGGATGAGGCCTTGGATTGGCTTTCCAGACTGGACATTGACCTGTAGTTTTCTTTGCTGTTCAGGCTTCTTATGTTGATAGTGCCGATCTTTAACTCTGGTGATGTTGAGTTCGGGTGGGTTTTAGGATTTGTTCCAGTAGCGGACTTTTCGCTGTTCGCCCTGGTTCCCTAGCGAAAACAACGGGGACCTTGTTTAACCGGACGACGCCCAGCTGGCATGAAATTCTGTTTTCTCCTTGATTTAAATCTTTAAATGTATTTGATCCAATTCTAGCATTGAAATCGCCCTGCAATGAGTGAGTAATCTTGTTTATTTGTGTTCTGAATTACGTTTTGGAGGTTTTTATACAATTCTTCTGTTTCAGACTTTTTTCTTCTTCGGGTGCACATATTCCTAAGATTGTAATAAATTTCTTATTTATTTTTAGTCTGGCCGTTCTTATTCTTTCAGGGATCCAGTTACATGATTCAGTTTCCATTGAATCATGTAACTTCCACTCAATTTTCATTTATTGCTGATCACGATGGCTAGAGGTTTTACACAGTTAGTTTTTAGAGTGTCTAGACAAAGTAATTATATAAATATACAAAATAAATAAATTTGTCGGCCAGGTAGGCCGAGTAGTTTACAACCAAATGGAAAGTTGAAACTTTGATATTTTTGTGATTGCGTTTAGGCGGGAGGTGAATTTCATTGTTTGGTGTTAGACCTCCTCCCTGCTTACTGGGGATCTGAAGTGGCTTAAAATGTTCCACGTTTCGTATCTAGAGCAGGGGTTCTGGACTATGTAAAAAATAAGTAAAAATACAATAAAAATATAAAAGTAATAACAATAGAAAGGAAATCGTAGCCCACTAACTGTTCTGATGTATTGGGTTGACAATCTTTGTGGGAGTCAGATTAAAAAAAAAAAGAGGAAGACACCAATTCAAGGGAATTTCAACATTCGGATGTAGAAAGTGTTGCATATTTGAAAATGCCTTTGCAGACAACGCAGTCCATAAAAATGACCGATTGCAGACCGACTGTAATTAAAGAACGAATGTGTTGAACTAATTTAAACGATGAACGTGCGCGATAGTTTGCATATTTTCATTTAAAAAAATCAAGTGATCGAAATGAAGAACCTTCCCGTATTGTGGAGTTTTCATTATTCACCAGGAGTTTACGATGAGCTTTTTAATGTAATCGGAACGGTATTTCCAAGAATAAAGAACAGAACGAAGAGAATCATTCCGTTCGAGTTCAGCAGCAACGAATTTCTGGTTTACAACAGCGAATGAATTTCTTCCCCATTCGATGATCTTTTTAATCACGAGACCGTGATTCCACTGAGCGTCTCTGACATTATTTGAAGAAAGAAAGAAAGAGAGAGAGAGAGAGAGAGATCTGTAAAAGGCAGTTTCCATTTCCATCAAATCTGCATGAACTGGAACCTTTAGCGGAAGGGAGATGCCTTCTTGAAGACATCCCCCCCCGCCATTCTTTATGAGGCCGATGCATTAATTGCTGGAAGTTGTGTGTGTGTGTGTGTTGTCTGGCTTTATCTGTTTCGGGAGACCCGAAATCCCTGCCCCCTTCATTATTAGATCCCCGCTAGAGCGCTTCAAAGGTTCTACGTGTCCTAGATGGGATTTTCGAAACCAGATCTTAGAAATCGATGGAGAAATGCTGTGTTATCCTGCGAATGTGCTCCAATGACCCTTCGCCTTGGTATCGTGTAATTTGAATTCGTGTTGTGTTGACTGTGTGGTGATAGGGGACCAGGTTTCCATAGAGTGCCGATACCTTTTGTTTCCAGTTTTCAGCGCCCTTCTCGTCTGCACAAACGTTCATGTTTATGATACAAAATGCCATGATGTGCACAGTCTACTCTAATGTGTAGCATTACAGGAGATTAACATCCAAGCCAGAAGAATGGGTTAGTTAATACATTACTGGCGATAACGGATTCGGAAATGACTAAAAACAAACATTTGTAGTTCGTATCTCGTGAAGCATTTTAAAAGCTACACCGCTAATTATGAATTCATGATAAATATTCAGATTTTTTTATCATTAACTAAGCGAATTATTAAAATCCCACGTCTGTATTCCTTTCATATAATTACTTAAGACTTTGCATCATCTCACCTTTCAATTATACATTAAGATGGATGCTGTCTTACTGTCGTGGGACTTGACTTTTCTTGATTTCACTTATTGCCAGAAGAGGGCGACTAATTCTTCATATTCTGCCAACTGCGCATAATCATCAGACAACCTGCTAGTTTTGCGAGAGGGAGTGAGGGGAACCAACAAACAAACGAGATTTCGAGAGTAAATATTTCTCTTCACACCTCGAGCACTTGAATAATAACCAGTCTGACTTTAGTCAGAAATGCACCGTCGAATTCCTTCAAAGACAGAAAGAAATTTCACAATATTCTCTCTCCCTCTCTCCAACTGAATTTGAGCTAGCCAGTCTAATTACTGAGATGGAAAGCTTCTTCCATCCAGAAAGAAGCTTGGAATTTTCTCCTAGCAAAACCGACAATCCTATTTGAATAGAAATGAAAAAAAAAAAAAAGCTCTCAAGACATAATGCACCTGACTCGTGGTTGTAGTTTACTTGTAATATTAAACAACAAACTTGATACGAAGCTAGTTAAGTCAAGTGAGGTTGTATGATGTAAGATTGGATGGTATACCAGCTCAAGTTTTACGTGAAGCGGAGAGAGAATTGTCAGTACCCCCTGTGTATATTATACGAGGGAGGTCTGGAAAGTTTTGATACAAACCCAGAACAAAAATGATATTAAAGCAACTGTATAACCACAAAAAAGAACATGCGAGGATATAAAAGCATAAATTACCTTCCTAACTCTGCTGCTAATATGTTCTTTCTTGTGGTGTTGCTTGAATATCATTTTTGTTCAGAACTTTCCAGACCTCCCTCGTATACGATTATAGATTAACATATGTTATATAATATGATGCAATTCATTTACATAATAATAATATTAATAGTAATAATAGTATTATTATAAACACTAAACCCTTGGAAAGACAATCTGCACGTTATCCCGGAACTCACCATTTTACAGCACTGCTTAATGACACACACATACTAATTCTAACGGAAATTTCTATAAACGACACAGAGTCGCATGCGTACATGTTAACAATTTTCAACGCCACACCTGATGTAGAAAACATAGAAGAGGAGGTGGTTTTATGGTCTTTGTTAAAGAAGGCGGGGGGGGAGAAGGTCTGCAGAATTTCGAACTAACTTTGAACATGCGGAAACATTGCTGCTAGAAGTCAGTGCTAACAAAAATTATTATTAACGCAATATATTAACATCCAGACACAAACACTCAACATTTCTTCCTTGAGCCTGGATAAACGGTATCACCATTCGCACAGCAGACCGTCTTATTCTATTAGAGTTGGAGACCTCAACATCAGTACGTTAGATTTACTTTACTATCGGACGAACAACCTCCTACATAAACTTTGTAAGTATAACATTAACTTGACAATAAGCTACCCAACAAGAGAAGAAATGGGAAACACACAAAATCATGAATCGATCATATCAACATAAGAGCGCCTACAAACTGATACACATCTTCAGTAACAACAACAAAAACAGAGCATCGTTACCTAATAGCCACCACTTTCCACTGCACTAGCACCAGTGGCTCCACAGCAGCACAACTCTACAAAGCAAACCAGTCTGGACTATCGTAGCAAAAAACATTACAGACGACCTCATAAAAAAACGCAGATCGGAACAGACTAGTTAGTTCAGAGGATCCAATAACCAATAACTTTCAATGAGAATATTTCTCCGTTTTACAGAAATATACAAAAAGTGGCCAGAATGTATTTAGAAAAAAAAAAAGCAAACGGACACAAACACCTGGATAAACAGCAAAACACCACGCAGTTTGATTCCAAAAACCAAAAAAGTACAATCATGTTATTAGAAGATATTACGGAGGCCAAAGCGTTGGACAAAAACAAATTCGCCAAAACTCATGCTATTAGATCTAAAAAAAGTATTGGACACACTCAACCACCAAATATTATTATATAAATTGCATGCTATTGGAATTCGCGAAAAACTACACTCATGGGTTAAGAATTACCTGGCAAAAGACAGAAATTGGTAACAAAAAGAGTTCCAACTTACTACATGTATACAAACCGAACGCGGAGTACCTCACGGTGCAATATTATCACCCACTCTTTTTAACATCTACATAAATGCTATTCACATTTTTCCCACGCAGAGCCAGATACATCGGTATGCAAATAGTACTTCACGGCTAACAATACTTAAAGATATCCTCACAGCCCTCTCCAAAGCATAACAAGACCCGAATGAATTAAGGGGTTCTTTCATAACAATTATCATAATAAATAGAATGATAATAATGTTAATTATTAATAACCCAAGAGTCCCATATCCAGTACCAATTACACTGTGCGTCCCACGCATCATTATGTTATCAATGCCAACAATTGCGTTTGTCCTGAGACTAAGCCATAACACATGCTAAATACGTAGCCTTCCCATCGACAGCCACCTTACATGGATCCAACACATCTAATAGCTTCAAAAGAAATGTCGCATCATTGCAGCCAAATTGTTTTAAGTAAAGGACGTGATACCAATCAACACTAAAAAAATTATTTATCATCGTATATGTGAAACAATACTAAGATACGGGTCTATGCGAATAACAAACAGTCAACTGTCCGAATTAGAATCGTTACGCTGATTTCCTGGAGAAATGGTGTTTTTTTCTGCAATCATTGCTTGGAGAACCAACAGACATGAAACGCTGACAAATCCTTTAATGGCCTCATACAAAACTTTAAGTTCATCAGACCTGAGACACTACGTAATCATTTTTTTAAAAAAAAACATTTCAATAATGATTATCGTAAACATGGAGACACCCATTGCATTACGAGGCCAACCACTACTCTCTGCATCACCAGGCATTCCAACAACAGATACGAAAGAACCATGAAAGAGCATCGTATACCTGGTGTGATCATTAATCTTCCACACCACTTAAAAAATTGAACCAGCTATCGAACACTAAAACAAGAACTATGGAAGTAGCACCAGCACAATTAGCATAACACAACCGTAGAACCGAAAGGCTATACAGGATCAGCTATCGAGGAGATTGAAGGGAAAACACACGCACGTAAATCACAAGCAGTAAATAAACAATATTCCCACTGGCTTCACAAAAGCTCAATCTAGCCTCGAAGACGGTTGGGTTATAAAGCCACACACTATAATCCTTTCACAACAATTAACTTTCAGGTCACATTACCATAACCGATGTCACCTATAGGAGAACGTTTTCCCTCTTCTTGACCCTTAAAGACATTATTTACTCCTCTGACAATCTGTTTCATCTCTAGTTACTTAAACTTCACTCTCTTTGCATATATCATATTTTAGACAAATAATATTTTTGTCTTAGTCCACATCCATCAACATTCCTTATAACTTTATAATTATTTATCTAAAATGATTTTGCACTGCATCATGCAGTGCATTCTGTAACATCCTGTACTAAACTGAAAATATAAAATGAAAAGTTTGATTTTTTCGGGTTACTAATCCGTTGAGTGTGGCCCATGTTTGCTTCATGTTGTCGTTATATTCCAGGAATTTTTGGAAGTAGTAGCGTCTTTTTGCCCTACGAATTTTTGTTGTTAGTTTATTTCTTGTGTTTTTGTATAAGGTTTGTAAATGCGAGTTACTGGGTGACTTTTTGAGTTTTTTTCCATAGATTTTCTTTTTCAGTAATAGTATTTAGTATGTCGTCATTTATCCATGGATTGTTGTCTGTTTGTCACCTCGTTTGTGTAGGTTTTGTTGCTTTTTTGTATATTTCTGTGAACTTTAGTTGAAAATTCTCGTATAATGTTACAGGATCGTTTATTTTAAGTAGGGAATTCCAGTCTGTAGTGTGAAAAAGTAGTGATCGGCAATTTTTACGTTAATTACTGATGATGTACATGTATCGATGGGAGCCCGTATGTTGATATGATCAATGCATGATTGTGTTAGTGAGTTGTTGAGTATTTCTTCTCTTGTTGGGGTGTTAATGGTAGGGTTTATGTTGTACTGACTTAGTATATCAAAATATGTGTTAGCGGTTGAAGAAGCGTGGTCAAGAGTATTTATATGAATGTCTCCTATTAGGATGAGCCTGTGTGTTGTACGCGATTCGATGCCGCTTAGCCATGTTTCTAACTCGTGAAGAAAACTGAGTGGATTATTATCTGGGGGTCTGTATATTATGTTTATTGTGTATCTGATACTACGTTTGTGGCTATCTGTGATTTGCAAAATTAGTGTTTCCACATGTTCGAAGTGAGTTTGTTTTTCTGTCACATTCTTCTTTGATAAATGCTACCTCCTCTTTTGTTTGGTCTGCATAAGTTGTAGGTTTGATAATTATTTATGTTGTATGCGTAAATTTCTGAGTCGTTTATTGAAACTTCGGTCAGTATTAGCGCATCTATGTTTATCATGGTATAATTGAGCTGTGTTATCAATGTAAGCCAGTGTTTTTTTTATATTTCTTATGTTTGTGTGTATGATAGTGAAGTTGGTATTGGTGGCAATTTTGTCTGACCATTTCTTCAAAGAGTCAAAGACCTTGAAGTTTATGTTGTCTGACTGGATATGTTCGCCTATGTTTGAGATCTCCATTATATAGTTTTTAAATGAGTTCTAATCTTATTCTTAAGGCTGTAAAAAGTTAGTGTTTTTTATTGGTAGGCTGTGTAAGTCGGATTCACTTGTAATTATGTATACTCGAGTGTTTTCACTCTTTCGCAAAAATATCTGGGAATTCTTTGTCCACAGGAACTTGTAGTTTTTCTCTGTTTTTATCTTCCTTGCTTGGTGTAGAAGATTTTTGAAGTATAGAGTCTAGTGTTCCGTTATATAGATTGGTGTTGGGAGTTTCTTATCAGTTAGGATCGTTGTTGTCGGCCGTGTTTTCTTGCTTGCTGTAAGAATGGAGTCTTTCAGATTTCTGTTGGTAAAACGAGCGATGATTGGTGGCGGTCTCTCTTTATTTTTTTGTGGGCCTCGGTTGATATAGGTGATATCTGTAGTTTCGATCTGAATTCCGATTTTGCTGCCGATCAGTTGGATTATGTTGCTTAAGTCTTCTGTATTTTCTTTTGTTATTCCCTCAATTTGAAGTTCTTTTTTTCTTTCTTTTTGTAGCATGTGTTCCATTTGACACTTGAGTGTGTTTACTTCTTTCCGCAATTCTTGATTTTCGCGTTGGAGTGTTTCTTGCGTTTCTATCGCTACTGTCTTTATTTCTCGCACGGTTCCTAACATTTTTTCAGAGGTCTCGTTATTGAACTGTATGTAATGTTTACACTCCTCGAATTTTATGTTAATTTGTTCCATGTGTGCATTTAATAAGTCTTTCACCATGAGTTTAAATGAATCCAAGTTATCTGTAATTTTAGGATCCAGAAGCGGCTTACCTTGATGTGCGTCGTTACTTTTCTTTGGTGTCTGGTCTTTGTTCTTCGTTTTCTCACGGCACTGTTGGCATCGCCATTCGGTCCCTTTCACGGCTCCTTTTGCTTTCCACGTGCTTTCTGAGATCCCTGAACAGTGGACGTGTTGTTTTTTGTTACATCCGGAACAATGCGGCCCGTCCCCTTCATCCCTTAATGGCTTACTGCATTTCCTACAGCTCATTTTGCTTGAACTTCGCTGTCTCGGTGACCTTTAGCCTTTCTTCCCGTTAGCGACTATCAGTGGCGCACCCAGAGGGAGGGGGCAAGGGGCCCGGGTACTCCCCAAAGAAAAGGAAAAAACACTAGAAAAATTTCCAAAAATCTTTTCCTAATTAAAATTCATTTTTTTTTTATTTATGTTGTTGTGTGCTACTTATGAATTAGCGATCGCTGCAGATGCTCAGTTATAGGTCGTATGCGATGTGTAGTGTGTATTCGCAAAATGTCTACTCAAACCCCCCCCCAGAGGTTAAATCCTGAGCGCTCGGCCCCCTCCAAGATTAAATCCTGAGTGTGCCACTGGCGACTATAGTGCGACAAAATAGTATAGTCGCACTGAAAGTATAGTGCGACAAAATAGTATAGTCGCACTGAACGTATAGTGCGACTTTCAGTATGATGTACAGAGCATCAAGTGTAATATGCATTAGCTGTAAATATGTAAATACGCTGTACGATGAAAATAGAAAAATTATTTTATACATAATGTGTAAACATGTAAAAAATGCCTGTAATAATCATATGTATGTATGTAATTTTTGAGATATTATTATTGTTATTATCCATTATTCAAAAATTCCATGTAATCTTCATTGTTAATATTAGAAGAACACGTGTTGTAAATATATATACAAAATAAAAGTATTATTGTCAAAATTTTAATTGAAACGTAGAAAATGAATCAAACATGCAGCACTTAGTGCTGAATTTTGTAAAAATTACAAGCTGGAATGTCACTAAAGACGAGTATTGTAATTGTGTAAATATTTTAGAAATCAATAAAAAATATTATTATTATTATTATTATTATTATTATTATTATTATTATTATTAGTTAAAAAAAAGATAGAAGGAAGTCAGGGACTCATCGAGTTCCTGATTTTATATTACATTAACTCTCCCGGAGTCAGACTTGCAAACAGAATTTTCCAGAGACTTACGGAAAATCTCTCCTGCCTGTGACATATTAATCATACCGAATCTTAACCTCTTCGTAAAAAACTCGATTCTCCAAGTAAAAGAAAAAAATACTTCTCACTCTTTTATTCACCACTTCCTTGCCCAATTTCCCAGAAGACAGCTCTATGCAACCCCCACCGGTAACTTTCCTTATCCCTGATATTCCTCCCCCTCTCCATATACAGTGTATATGGAGAGGGGGAGGAATATTGCCATTTTCAACTGCCAATCCCTTCCACCAATTTATAATACGTAACATTATAATTAGAAATATAAAACTGCTTCTCTGCGTTATTATTTTATTCGTTTTATTTTATTTTTATGTGAATGATGATTATTATAATTTTACTTTATTCGAAATAATTTTTGAATTATTTCAAACTTTCTCTGAGTATTTCCGAACGTGTATGAAGTATGATAAGCAGTTTTCATGCGCTTTCGTGTCCATAAATGAGAAAACACACATTTTCTTATTTATTTGTTTGTAGTTCTTTAAGTGAAGGCTTTACGAATAAATAAATCAACATACGTAAGACAAATTTGTAATTAAGGCTCTGCATTTATTTCCGAACGTGGACAGCTTTCCTAATGTCTTGAAAGATTTAGAATTACTATAGCTTGAATGGAAATATGATTGCTATCGCAGAAAAACTTGGATTTTTGAAATGGTTTCAGTAATAATCAATAGATGGCACCACAGTACTGATCATTATAATTTTGAATCTTCGGACACATCTTTCTGTTACCATAGAAACGATTACTTTCTTCTGCAACTCGAAATAAATATAGTTGCACTAAGGTCGCCATTACTGAGATAAAGCACAAAAAGCTCGAAATAGCTCTCAGGGAATATATAGGTGGACTCTTCTTTGATTTATTAGATAAATGCCACTGTATTTAGATATCTATTAAAGGAACGGATAACATGCAGAGAAGACATTTCCACTAACTAGAAAGAAATATGAACAACGTATCCGAATATAAATACGTATCAGTAAATCATGAAGTAAAAATGATCATTAAAACATTATAAATCTTGTATATTATTGAAATGGTAAAGCAATTTTAATTTGCTTCAAATTGGTAAAAATAAATAAAATAAAGTGTATGAACTGTTACTACGCAACCTCAGAACGTCAATAAAAAAATGAAAGCACGAGATTCACTTCACAAGTGTATTAGTTTCCAACAATAAATTTCATAAAATAATAGAACACAGAATTCAGTGCAAGTAAAAATGCATTTTAGTGCTAATGCACTAAAATCCTAACGTTGTCCGGAAAATGTAGTCGTAGATAATTTTAAAATATCAAAGTTGCGTTAAAGTTATGAGCGTTATTCAAATTGTTATAATAGGAGAGCACTTCTGTTTATTTATGTTAATTTTGTAAAATATTGTAAAATAAGCAAATGGGTGTATGAGTGGTGAAAATGCAGACTTTATTCTCTGAGGCAGTAAATAAGACTGGGATTGGGAGCACATGGCGTAAACTTAATTATGGACCTGTGAGGTTTATATCCTTTATGTATACTAATGCCAGAAATATTAGGAAACAAGGAGGAGGAGTTTTAGCACTGGTTATTTCTTATTGGTCAAACGTTATTAGTATTAGTGAGACGCAGATGAATAAGGATGATGTGATTATAGGCATACAGAGTAGGGGGAGGTAATGGTAATAGTATTTTTACTGATGATATTAGATGAGTTGCAAACTAAACGAGTGCTGGTACAACAGGAAATCAGTAAAATAGAAAACAGTCCTTTTTGACATTGGTGGTGAGATACAAGCTACACGACAAAGTGTTTCGTTGACTGCTGTTAAAGGCCAGGGAATGCAAGGGATGATGTGGGCGATACGTATCAGCAAATAAATTCAATGAGTAGAGGGAGGGTAATTATTGTGGATGACTTTAATTATGGGGATATATTTGGAAGGGGTAAAGGTCATACGGATGGAAGAAAATGGAATTTATGCAGCTTCTGAGGAATAATTATCGAGGGTAGCATGCAACAGGAGGTACAAGGGGATACAGAGTGCTGGACCTTGTGATTACATCTGAGGATTTTGGTGTAACTAAACTGGAAATATTGCCGCCAATAGGCGAGAGCGATCATTCAGTTTTGACCTAGGAGGGGGCTAAGCATGTGGAATTTTAAGTAAAGAAGGGTTTGATGTGGAATTACAAAGCTGGGAACTACGAGAAACTTAGAAATTTGCTTGGAGGATACCATGGGAGGATATACTTTTTTTTTAAAAAAAAAGTGTCGGTAGTGCGTGGGGTGGTAAAAGGATGTTTAAAGGAACAAATAGCTAACTGCATACCAAAATGTTAGGGAATTAATAAACTGCCAATTAAATGGATGGGTTTCAGAAGCAATAAACATAAGTTAAAAAGAACGAGAAGCATGTGGCAGAGATTCACAGATAAAGGTGACCAGCAAGCCAATGAGCAGTTCCAAAGCACAGGCAGAAGACTGGCTGGTATGACAAGGAAGACAAAATTAGATTAGCCGAACGAGCCAAGTGTAATCCGAAAGAGTTCTTTCAACATGTGGAAAACAAAAGAAAGAATGAACGCAGTAGATTGGCTCTGAAGAACAGATGGTGGTTACCGAAGTTACCGAAGCAGACGAACTAGTTGAATGATTGAGCGATCATTTTTCAAGAGTGTACCATCAAGGTGATGGTATTACAGCAATATATATGGCAGGGGTTGATGTGGAAGTAAGGATTGAGGGAGTCGAAGTGCATTGGATCTTACAGAATCTGGGCGTCAATACAGCTATGAGTTTAGACGGTATATCACGGTATTTAGACGGCTTGTGTATTAAGAAAATGTGCCAGGGAATTGATATTCCCTATGATTAAAGGGGATTTCAAGTCTGAAGTATTTCAGAAGTGCATTTTAGTTTGCAGTTCAGAAGTGATGGTCAAAAGTATTGGAGAAGTTGGTGAAATAAAAAAAATCAGGAATGGGTGGATACGAATGGGATATTGTATGGGGGTAGCGTGGCTTTGTGAAGAGTAGGTCATGCCTCAGTAACTTACTTTCTATAATCGGGTGACAGCTGAGTTGGCTAAAAGTAATGGCTGCACGGTTATACTGCTGGAATTTGCCTTTGGAAGTCCAACAGTATAACCGTGTAGGACCTGGCAAAGGCGCTTGATAGGAAATGGCATGGAATCATAATACATAAATCACATCAAATGAGTATGGATATGAAGTTGGTGAGGTAGATAAGAGTCTGGTTGATGGAGAGTTACCAGATAGTAGTGTTTACAGACGCACAGTCTTGTAGAAGACTAGGAATATGCCACAGGGATATGTATTTAGGATATTACTATTTAATTTGTTTATTAACGATATACAAAATGATTTGACGGGATATATTCAGTTGTTTTCAGATGATACAAAATTCAGTAGAGCAATAGTCAATAAAGATTACGTTGATATTTTACAGGATGATTTAAACAGGATGGCAAGAAGAGTGAATGCCAAACTAATGTGGCAAAGTGTAAGGTTATGCATTTTGGAGTGAAAAGATTTACCAGCTGTGCACCCTATTGATGGGAATGTGCTCCAAGAACTTGATGGAGTTCCTATTCATCACCACTCCCTATTATAGGGAGTGGTGATGAATAGGAACATTGGAATAAGGAAATTCAGAGGGCATATTGCAAAAATGGCTAAAACAGCTCTTAGATCACTTGATTACTGAAGAACACCCTGACATGTAGAGATGACAGGGTTATTACTCTTCTATAAGGCTTTGATAAGGACTCATCTGGATTATCGCGCACGGATCTGGTCGCCTGGGTTTCTTTGGGATGCGGATGAGACAAAGCGGATCCAAAGGCGAAGAACTAAGATGGCTTCAGGACCTCACAATATTCATATAAATTGCTTAGGGTGTTCATAGGATTGAGGTGGACAAAATATTTTATTACATCAATAATGCGAGGAAAACTAGAAGTCATCCATGGAAATTGATTAAGTATAGTTAGCAAAGGAATGGAGACTAGAGTTTTTGCTGTGTGTGTGTGTGTGTGTGTGTGTGTGTGTGTGTGTGTGTGTGTGTGTGTGTGTGTGTGTGTGTGTGTGTGTGTGTGTGTGTGTGTGTGTGTGTGGTGTGCGTGCGTGTGTGTGTGCGCGTGCGTGAGTAATTTCGTGCTTTGTTGGTGAATGATTTCAAGGCAAAATATGAAAGATATCGTAAAGGTATTGATAACTGTTGATTAATGTTTTTGAGATGGACTTCCCGTGATGAGTCTACGGACTCCATGGAAGTGCCCTTATAATAAAAGAAATAATAATAATGTTACAATGCAGAGAAGGAAGGTTGCTTTACGTTAGTTATAGAAATAAGAAAATTAAAATGAAAGAAAAATGGAAACATTCAGAAACACTATTTGCTCGCATCCCTTTATTTGTATAGCAGATAGCTATTGTGTTTCTGAATGTTTCCATTTTTCTTTCATTTTAATTTTTTTATTTTACAAAAGATGTGAAAAAAAAAACATCCGTTGAATCTACTCCCGATAATCTTTTCAGAGCACTTCGTCAGCCATTCTTAAGGTTGCGGTACTCACTTGCTAATAGTGATGTTGCCAATGTCCTCTCCAGATCACTGGATGAGTTTTGATTAATTCTGATAGCGTATATTTTATACAAATATTACTTAGTATATTACCTTAAACAGTATTGTTTTTTAATTTGATTAGCGGTAACGGCTTTTAATGATTAGCCCAACTACAAAGCATCGAAATCCCGCAATGCGGAAGAAAATCAGGTTGGCGAATCCTATGAAAGCGCTAATAATCGGTGAGGGTTCCATGAAATCGGTCTCAGGGGATCCATACGAAGGTATCGAGACACCCGTGGAATGACTGCTGAGGGAGCGCAGCCGAAAAATCGTTTACTTCAGCTAGCTTCTCGTAATGATGCTTTAGCGAATCTATTCCGACGGGATCTATTTTTCAAAGGTAGTTGAATCTCTACAACGATCTAATTTTGCCTATTAATGCACACACACATTCGTCGCTAAAAACCGAAATTCCAACAGTACATGCTTTCTTTTATCTCTTTAGTCGACGACTCCACACTAGACATCTTTTTGCTGTAATAAATCTGCTTTACCAAACTTCATATCCACCAATGTTCTACTCCAAGGATCCTTTTTATCTGCATCTGGCAATCCTCCCCCAGAGTCAATTTTTTTTTAAAGTGACTCGACTCATGAAAGGTTGAATGCTTATAGTCTACACTAGTGTCAGTGGGTAAGCATTTTTTTAATTAATTTATTTATTTTTGTGTTTATTAATTAATTCTCTCTCCGCAAACCTTGCTCTAGAGTCCAAACAGGAAACTTTTTCAAGACACTTCAGATCTCCAATAAGATGGGTGGTGGTGTCACACCGAGAGGAGAAATTCATCTCCCACATAAAGACAATCACAAACTTCCATGTCTATGGCGGGATTCGAACCCGAGCCTGCAGTTGGAGAGTAAATATGCTAAAACCACTCGGTGAACCAGAACGACGAGTTTGTGGTAAATTTTTTCTTCTTTCCTTCTCCCTTCAAATCATTTGTGTGATTTATTTATAACTGAATTCTTATAATTAAGTAAATACTAATATTTTATTTTATTCTATTATAAAATTGAATATAGCTAAATTTATAGTTACTTGTAGCCTCCGTAGAAATGTCGTTTGTCTCCTGAAGAACGACCCCAGGGTCGATTCCAGTTGACTAAAGAAATTTTGTGTAAACCTTTCTTCGTTCGTTTTTCAGTAAGCCCTTTTTCGCAACTGGAAAGTAGGAGTTTCTTCTCTAGGAATTCAGCTTTTAAATCCCGCATTTCAAAAAATAGATCACACAACTTACACTGTTAGAGACAAATTACACCAGTCTTGGAATTTAGGTCAACGTTAACTAGGCTGTAGTTGTCTGCCATATTCTCTCTCTCTCTTCAAAAGTTTTCCTTTATTGAGTAGGCTTTGCTATCCGTGAAGGCTTGAAGAATGGGGACCGGCTGCGATCTACTACGTCTACCTCTTTGCGAAATAAAAGGCGTTAGGGGATTTATTTATTTCTGACATCATCTTTTTCTTATGTAAATCCTCAAGGAATGTACAGGATGAAACAGGGTACAATAATATTATTACACACGCATATCCTATCTATCCACACGTATAATATTATGTATATCAAATCTTTAATTTCATTGTTGGTCCCATAGGAGGATGTCTCGTTTCCTCTCCTGGAAACTTTGGATTTTTTCTTCCATCAAAACAGGTAAATCGACCAGAGAGCACACACCATTGAGACAGAACTACTTACTGTACGGTAGCTTCAATAGCGGCGCCGTTTAATAACAAGACCACGCCGACGAAGATGATTAAGGTTAATAAAATATCGCCCTGTAAATAATATGGAAAGGAGAAACAATTCAGTTTAGCATAAGTGAAGTAAGCGCTGTCAGATAGAAGCCGACTCCATAAAATCTTGAAGATCTTAAGTGCTCATTGGTACTGCCCTGAGATTGTTCACAAAGTTGTGATGTGTTACATCGTTATTTGCTTATTTCTAAGAGTAGGAAACCACCCTCTTAAGATCAGATTGTTTCATTGAAAAGCGTCATAGAAATATTTTGTTGTGTTTAATAGAAAATGATTAAAACAACCGCGTGTGATTTCTGTCCATGTGGCCCTCATTTTTCAAATATGCAGCATCACGAAGGAAGCACTGACGGAATTGAACTCCGAGCTTGTCAAAGATCCACTGAAACTGAACGTTTTTATGCATGCGCATCACAGAACAGTTCTCTGCAGGTCATTTTCCTTTTTTTTTTACATTGGATGGAATAAGAGCAGCTAATCGACCATCAACTGTGTTAACCCCGCTCTTCTTTCTTGCTTGAATTTCTTTCTTTCACGCAACTCATTTAACGAATGCTACGCACTCATCCCAGCTTCTTTCGAAAGCATTTGCTCCAATGATTGTGCTCACTGATTTCCACCAAAGAATATTCGAGATTGTGGAAATTTTAAGGGAACTTCCATGCAGTCAGGTTGTGGCAGTTTTCGAACAAAGCGCATAAAAAGAAAGCATTTAAATGATTTAAAAAGTCACAATGGATTCTTAAACATCCAACTGATGACGATTTAGAAATGCAAACTAAAGGAATGGTGGCAGATCTGATGTACTTCCCACTCCTTTTCACTTCATTGAAGACTTAAACCCGGTTTCGGTAGAATTCCGAAATCCCTTTGTATCATTTCACTTGTTTTCACCTTCCACCTTCAAGGTTCAATTGAATTAATATAAATGATTATATTCTAGTTATTGTTGCTATTATAATATATATATATACATATATATATAGTTTAAATTTCGTATATAATGTGCTTCCATATGAAAAACGAAGGTCTCTTGACTTAATGAAGAAAGATAGTTAATTATTATTCAAAATACCATTTGGCTGGAAAGACCAGCTTTCTATTCTCTTCCCCATGAAGCAAAGACCGTTTATAACACGTTGAAGTCGAGTTCGATCCCTTGATACGAAGATTTCAGGGTTTATCCAACTGCATAACACATGCATTCCAGCCATTGGTCCCACTGATATAGCGGACTGATTAAGACCATTGTGATTGACCACCTTTTCAGAGTTGTAATTAGATGTCTGGCAAATGTATTGACTACGAGGGATCGTTAAAACTAATCCTCATTAAGGGAAATACAGAAAAAAGCAAATTAATATTTTTTTATTGTTCATTATCTATTGTTATTTCATTATGCAGATGGTTGTTGTTATAATTAAATAAATTCAAATAATTCAATTTAATTATAATACTTGTAATATTTGCATTGCAATAATAATGTTAAGTATCAAATTATAGCTTCGTTATTTTATTGTTAAAATTAAATTAAAAAATTCCTTATGTTAGGTGGAGCTGCAGTTCCAGATATTTTGATGGTCTGTTTTATAATTGTTATATGTGATATTAGTACAGTCTTGCAGAGAGTCAAGAAGATTCAACCAGTAAATATTGGTTTACTATTGACAACAACTTATAGAACGTTCCCACTACTCGGCAATGTGTTAGGAAGTATTTTAGCGTCTTGCGAATAAAAATGGAATACGTCGCAAAGAGATATGTATCTCCCTAATTTTCTGGAGTAATGAGGGGCTGACAAACCATTTAACAGAGTGACTATGAAGGAAGAGAACGTACGCTGAATGATTATGTGATTGTGGTTGTGGATAGTGTGGGACGTAGTTATAAGTGAACTTATTTTCAGTTCATAGGTTTCCGTATTAGTAATCAAGCACATTCTGAGAGTGTAGCACAATTACCGCATCCGAGATCATTGCAGCTGACATCACTAAAACATTGAAATCCGAGAGAGAGAGAGAGAGAGAGAGAGAGAGAGAGAGAGAGAGAGAGAGAGAGAGAGAGAGACTGTTCTCTCAACTGGGATTTCAGGACCTTCACAGCTGTAGAGGTTTCTGCCACAACATTTCACACTAATCTCCCGGCTACTGCGGATCTCCTCATACAACCAAACGTCATCTTATGATGCAGTGGTTCGCTTTTCCAGTACGACAAAGCAGCATCACAGTACACAGCGAGAAGATGTGTCCGGGTCTTTACCAGGTGAACAGGATTCACTGGATCCATAGTTTTGTCTGTTAAGAGCATTGTCGGTGATGTTATGGCAGAAGTTCTTCTCAGTTTCGGTTAGAATCTTTGTCATAATGCAAAGAAAAATAAGCCATGTGATGGTTCTATGAAATTTTGTGCCAACACTTCCGGAAACAGGCTTGGAAAAAAGATTAACGAGGAAAGACTGAACAGCAAAGAAATGCGATATGAATCCCACAGATGGCAAAGATTAGCTGTTGACAAGTGCGTGTCCTATAGATCCAATTTCACTATTGAGATGACCAATTTGGTGGAAATACGGACCAAAATTCCTGTTCCCATTATAGAAGAGTTGATCCAGTGGCGAGTTCCCATCATAACCTCATAACCTGTAATTTCGATAAATGCGGTCCTGCGGTCCATTACAATTTGTGAAAAATAAAACGGTTAGTGAATTAAGCTGACACTGCCCATTTTCTAATCTTCCACGATGAGTCTGCCGACTTCATGGAGGGTGTAATAATAATAATAACAACAACAAGAAGAAGAAACAGAAGGATTTATTCTAGCAGCTCAAGAACAGGCATTACAAACTAATGCAATCAAAGCAAAAATTTTGAACATCAATAATAACAGCAAATGCAGATTATGCGATCAGAAAAATGAGACTGTAGAACATCTAATCAGTGCCCGCAGCAAAATAGCTCAAACTCACTATAAATACCGCCATGATCAAGTGGCCAAAATAATTCACTGGGATGTATGCAGAAAATATGGCTTTCCTACTTCTGATAACTGGTGGCGGCATAAAATAGAGACTGTATTGGAAAACGAAACAGCAAAAATTCTCTAGGACTTTCGAATACAAACTGATCGGCATTTGGAACACAACAGACCTGACATCACAATTATCGAACATCGACAGGTTTGGATTATCGATATCGCAGTACCCAGTGATAACAACATTCACAACAAAGAACTGGAGAAAATTACTAAATATCGAGATCTGGCAATCGAAGTTGGCCGACTGTGGCTTAAACACACCAAAGTCATTCCAATAGTTATCGGTGCACTTGGTGCAACTTCAAAGAAGCTGTCCAACTATTTACAGCAATTAAAAATCAATGAAGTGACCCCATATGACCTATAAAAAAAAACATTGCTTTAAACAGTCCATATTTTACGACGTTACCTGACGAACTATTCTTAGATTCTTAGGTAGAATCTGAATTGTTCTGTATCACCAGTCAAATTTTTATTTATATGATATCTTGTTTTGACTGTGTATCAATTATGTGAATAAAATAATAATAATAATAATGTTTGTTTTATTGATTGCTAATATATTTATACATACAATAAACATCTTGTGTGACATTGCACCTTATAATTTTTTACAGAGTTCTTATTTACAGAGTTATTTTTTTTTAATTTTTTATATGATAATATTTTTATTGATCTGCTAAAATATTTACACATACATTAAATAGCTTGAGTGACATTGCAACTTATAATTTTAGAGAATTCAGCACAAAGTGCTGCAATTCCTACATTGGATTTCAATTAAAAATTTAAAAAAAAATACTTTTTTGCCTTTATATTATGTATTTACAACCCATGTTCTTCTAATATTAACAATGAAGATTATACAGAATTTTTGAATATAGAATATACATAATATACATAATAATAATAATAATAATAATAATAATAATAATAATAATAATAATAATAATAATAATAATAATAATAATAATAATAATAATAATAATAATAATAATAATTATTATTATTATTATTATTATTATTATTATTATTATTATTATTATTATTATTATTATTATTATTATTTATTTATTTATTATTTTTTTTATGTCTCAGATAAATTGCATACATAGATGCTGTAGTAGTAATCATATATATATATATGCATATAATATTTATAACATGTTACAATTGTGATTAACAGATACTCGCAAGTTAATAATTTTCTTCCTCGAAGCTTAGTAGAGCTTATCTGAGGAAGATAACAGATGATAGATGGTGGTGGTTTCTTGGTTATGTTCCTATACTGGTCACAAGCCAGGTGTTGATTTTACTGTTTGTTGATACGTGCTTGAAAAACTTCGACTGCTATTACAGTTTAACATTTTTTGGGGAGGAGGCAAATAGGATTGGATTTAGAGATGGGGTGTTTGTTTCTTTGTGTTCTTGTAGTGATAATTTTTGAGAGAGGGTGTGTGCGTGCGGGGGGAGGAGAAACAGGAATTGCTCTAATTTTCATTCTCGCTATAATATTTATATAGTGCCTGTTTCAGCTCTCTGTATGTTCCTAGGTTTCTGTCGTCGAACGGCAGTTTGTTTATCATGTCAGGTACGTAAAAGTTTCGGGTAGCTTTGCCGTGCTGATTGTTGTACTTATATGTTATGTAGTTTGTTGACTGTGGTCTTGTTATTTGATATGTTGTTCTGGTTACTCTATATGTTGGGCTGTAGTAGTGTTTTAACATGACTGTGTAGTGGCGTAAGTGTTTCACCTTAAATATTTTGTGTTTTGTCCGTGCTTCCTGCATAAGAGTGGGTTGTTCCCAGAATATCAGTTTTATCATTTTATCTTGCAACCATTGTAGCCTGTTAAGTCTGTAGTCTGCGCAGAATGCGTATGATGTGATTGCATATCTTAAAATGTTTTCACATAATGCTTTATAGATTAGTATTTTTATGTGGGTTGGGGCAATGTCTTTTAATCTGTAGAGTTTGCTTGCTATTATCCTGAGTTTGTTGTTTAGGTAGTTTATATGGCTATTCCAACTTTCATCAGCATCGAAGTGAAGTCCGAGATAGCGTGCTGTTTTCACCTGTGTGGTGGTTGTGATTTTAGGTTCTGCGCTTTGTGTATAGCAGGATGAATGTCAGATAGTGAGATATTTAGTTTCCAGGGTTTATATATATGCCGTTTTCAGTTAGGAAGTTAGTGATTTGATTGATGTCGTGTTGCATATTGGTGTAAGCGATATTTGCATTGTTGTGAATGGATACTATGGCCGTGTCGTCTGCGTACTGGAAGATTTTACTTTTTAGGGGGAGTTGGCTTATATTGTGTGTGTATATGTTAAATAGAATGGGAGATAGGACAGCTCCTTGCGGTACTCCACAGGTTACATGTACCTCTTTGCTGTGTGCTGATCCTATACGTGTGATGTGCTTTCTGTTTTTCGTGTATCTTTAAACCACTGGAGTAGACGACCTCCAATTCCGATATGGGTTAGTTTCGTTAACAAGGTTTTGTGTGTTAGTGTGTCAAATGCTTTTGTTAGGTCAATGAATACCACTAATGATATTCTGTTTTTATCCAATGCAGCGTTTATTAGATCTGTGAAATCTTCCAGGAGTGTTGCTGTTCCTTTATTTTTTTGAAAGCCATATTGTGTTTTGGGTATGATTTGAAATTTTTCAACGTATGTGGAGAGTTCGTCATGCACGATGCGCTCCATGATTTGGTTGATTACAGACAGCGTGGCGATGGGTCTTTAATTACTTATAATGTTTCTTTTTCCCTGTTTGTGTATGGGTGTGATTAATGCTGTATTCAGTGTATGTGTCCCGTTTCGAAGATTTTATTTAACAGTTTTTGTATAACTGGAAGTAGGTTGGTTGAGTGTTTCTTGATGTCTTTTGGTCTGATTCCGTCTATCCCCGGTCCTTTGTTAAGGTTAATTTGTTGAATTGCCAGTGATTGTTCTTCTTTTGTTACTGTGGGGAACCACATCGACTGGGTTGCTCGTGGACCTAGTGGAGAATGTTCGTTTGTGTGATGAAAGAGTGTTTCTTGTAGCTTTTGGACAGAGTTCACGAAGTGCTGATTAAAATTGTTTGCCAACTGTTTAAGGGATTTGAAATCACAGGCAAAGCTGTGTTTTATTGTTTCTGAGGCAGTGGTTCTGTGTATATTGTCCAGCATTTCATTAATCAGGTGCCAGGTTTCCTTTATGTCATGCTGAGCTGTTGTTAATTTGTTGCTGTAATAGTTTATTTTTGCCGTTCGAATCTGTGTTGTTAGGAGAATCCGTTTTCTTTTGTATTCAGCTTTTAAAGCGATATTGTTCAGTGACTTCTTAAGTTGTTTCCATAGGGCATCTTTTCTTTGTATGTCTGTTAGTATGTTGTCTGTTATCCATGGATTTTGTTTCGTTTGGGGGCGTATTTTTATTTTTTTAATGCTTTCTTATATATTTTGTTAAATGCAAGTTTAAGATTATTATATACAGCTTCATCAAAGTCTAAAGATGCTATCTGCATCCAGTCTATAATAATAATAATAAGAATAATTTTTGTATATCTTGGATGAGATGAGATGTATTTTCCCAGCTTTCATCCTCGAAGCTTATTTGTGAGCTTATCTGAGGATGACACCAGTTATTATTTATTGGTTATTTTTTGCTGTCTTAGGAAGCTATGAAATCAAATCTAAGCTTAATTGGCTTGATTTCCATTGCAGCCGTTGATTGAGAAATTCGCAGGCGCACAACGTACACGCACGAACAACTTGGAATGTCTTGGTGCGTCGCTGAACTGGAAGCCTAAACAAATATATTGTGTTTCATTGGGTTTGTATGGTATTTTGGGTGCGTATTTCTTGTTCGTAGTATGTCCTTAGAGCTCTTTTCAGGCTATTGTAGTTTGTAAGGTTTCTGTATTCAAAAGGTAATTTGTTTATCATGTCTGGGATGTAGAAGTTTCGCGTGGCCTTTCTGTAGTGGTTATTGTATTTATATGTGATATAATTAGTAGTCTGAGGTCTTGTTATGCGGTATGTATTTCTGACTGTCCTGAGTTGGCATCGAAATAATGCTTTAGCAAAGCTGCATAGTGACATAAATGTTTTGCTGTCAGTATTTTGTGTTCTGAGATTGCTATGTATATAAAGTCGTTATTGTCTCCTTGATCCCAAAAGATCAGTTTTGTCATTTTGTACTGTAGCGACATTAATCTATTTAATTTGTAGGGCGCACAGAAAGCATAGGTTGTTATAGCGTATCTTAGTATATTTTGGCATAGTGCTTTGTATATTAGTGTTTTTAGGCGTATGGAAACTATGTCTTTTAATCTGTAGAGTTTGCCACTTATTGTTCGGAGTTTGTTGTGTAGATGGTTTATGTGGCTATTCCAGTTCATATCTGCATCGAGGTAAATTCCAAGGTATCGTATTGTTTCAACCTGAGTGATTGTAGCGGTTTTGCTGTTCTGTGTGTTTTTTTATGTTGGAAAGTGGATGTTGGGTGGTTATATATTTGTTATCAACTGGTCGAGCCGGTGAATTTCTGAATAATTTTGTCTTTTTTGAGTTTAGGTGTATGGAGTTTTTCGTGAGCCAGTCTATGATCAGATTTATGTCACGTTGCATATTTGTTTGGGCTATGCTTGCGTTATTATGGATGGATATTATTGCTGTATCGTCTGCGTATTGGAATATCTTACCTTTGAGTGGTAGCTGATTAATATCGTGCGGGTAAATGTTGAATAGAGTTGGGGAGAGTACAGCTCCCTGTGGTACTCCACAGGTTACTGGTAGCTCTCTGCTTCGGTATGATCCGATACGTGTGATATGCTTTCTATTTTGAAGGTAGTTTGTAAACCACCTGTGAAGAGGCCCGTCTATTCCAACATGCCTCAGCTTTTCTAACAAGGTTTGACGTGTAAGTGTATCAAATTTAGTTAGATCAATAAAGACTACCATGGCAATTTTGTTTTTGTCTAAGGCGGTATTATTTACGTCTGTAAAGTCTTCCAAGAGAGACGTTGTTCCCTTATTTTTCTGTAAACCATATTGTGTTTTGGGGATAATATGAAAGGTCTATGTGTATGCTGTGAGTTTCTTCAGTATGATCCACTCCATAATTTGATTGATAATTGGCAATGTTGTTATGGGTCTGTAATTGCTGATTAAATTCCTTTTTCCATGTTTGTATATGGGTGTGATTATGGCGATCTTTATTGGTGAAATATTTACACATATAATAGACATCTTGAGTGACATTGCAACTTATAATTTTACAGAATTCAGCTCTAAGTCCTGCATTTTCTACATTGATTTCAACTAAACTTTTTAATAGTATTTTTTCTCCTCTATATTATGTATTTACAACACATGTTCTTCTAATGTTAACAATGAAGATTATTCAGAATTTTTGTATAATGATTTGTTTTGTTTATATAATTTTTTAATTATAAGAATAATTTATTACGTTATTTTTTTCGTGTTACATAAGAGTATTATATTAATGATATTATCACATAATAATAATCAGTATCTTCAGTATCTTTTTTTTTTAATGTTGTATACTTTACTAACTGTTTTATTACATAATGTGCTTCTTTAGTTATATGGATTAGGTGTGGTTGAGTGAGGCGAGTTAATCCCACCTACTTCGAAGCTTGGGTGAGCTTTTGTGAAGAGAGTGTGCGATTTGACCTTCACTATTTATGTTGTTGCTACTGTTCATGGATGGGATGTTGGCATTGTTGAAATGAATTGTTGAAGGGTGTAGGGATGTAGAGAGTTGTTGTTGTAGGTCGTGTTATACGATATGTGTCTCTGTTGTTTCGATAGGTGATATTGAAGTAATTCCTTGTTAATGTCATGTAGTGTTTCAGGTTTTTAATGCTCAGAATTCTGTGTATCGCCATGTGCTTGTCGGATATTTGTTGTTGCGTGTAAGGTATCCGGATGACTGTTGACACGATCTTCTTATACAGTAATTTAATAATATTTAATTTTATATATATATATATATATATATATATATACAATGATCATCTTGAGCAACATTCAGTATATTATTTTACAAGGTTCAGCATTAAGTTCTACATATAATGAGATTTCAATAATAATGATGAAAAAATTATTTTTTTTTTGCAATTTTTTAAAATAACAATCACAGTAATAATTTACAATTACATAGTTCAGAGTTACACAAGTTATATAATATTACTTGTTGTAGTTAACTATTTTTTTTTAAGTTTGAAAAAGTGTGATTGCACACAATATTTACACATGTGCAATATCAAAATATTATATTTCCTAATTTTCACAAGCATACAATGTAAACTCATTATTTACATATTTTTTTAATAATAAGAATAATTTATAGCATTATTTTTTTCGTGTTACATAAGAGTATTATATTAATGATATTATCACATAATAATCAGTATCTTCAGTATTTTCTTAATCGTTATATAATTTACTGATTGTTTTGTTATATAATCTGCATTCTTTGATTATAAGGATTACGTGTAGATGGGTGAGGCAAGTTAATCCCACCTACTTCGAGGCTTGGGTTAGCTTTTATGAAGAGAGTGGGATTTAGACTTCACTATTTATGTTGTTGTTACTGTTTATGCATGGGAGGTTGGCATTGGATGCTGGTGATTTGTGATGTGCATATTAGTGTTAACGGTGTATTAACTTTCTTGGTATATTTTCCAGATTTCGTGTTTTAAAGTTCTGTGTGTTTAACTTTCTTGGTAGGTTGTTGAGTTGCGTGGGTATCTGATGTGATCTCACAAAAGAACCGTATGAATTGTTGAAGGGTGTGGGGATGTAGAGTTGTTATAGGTCGTGTTATACGATATGTGTCTCTGTTGTTTCGATAGATGGTGTTGAAGTAATTCCTTGTTAATGTCATGTAGTGTTTCACGTTTTTAATGCTCAGGATTCTGTGTGTCGCCGTGTGCTGGTCGGATATTGGTTGTTGCGTGTACGGTGTCCAGATCACTGTTGACACAATTTTCCCGTGTAATGTTTCTAATTTTATTAGGTGGCTGTTTGATGTGTTTGCATAGACTGTTATACGGTATCTGGATACGGAATCGCAAATACCGTGATATAGGAGTTATTTTATGTTGGGTGGAATAATGTCTCTTACTGTCTCTATTTTATGCTAGTTTTGCTGCGATGATCCAGAGTAATGTAGGTATTCTTTATGTTTTATCCATATAAGGTGGCAATCTATATAGAGACCGAGGTATTTTGCGTGTGTTACAGGTTCGATTACGGGACATTGGCAGGTATTTTTGTTGTTAATGCAGCTGTATGTGTGACAGTGTATCGATAGTGGTACGGGGCGCATGATTCTTGGGTTGTTATTATCAACATCTGTGTTTTGGTGCCGTTGATTAGAATTGCATTTTGTTAGAAGTACGTTATAATTTCATTTAGGTCTTGTTGTGCTTTACAGAGAGCCGTATTGATGTCTGTGTGAATTGCTAGTAGTGCGGTGTCATCTGCGTACCGAAATATTTGCCTTCTTATGGCCATGTTATGAACACCGTTAATGTATATGTTGAATAGAGTGGGTGATAATATGGCACCTTGAGAAACACCGTGTTTCATTTGTATACCCGGGCTGTCACATGTACAATGCCTATTTTTGGTAGTTGTGTTCTGTTTGAGAGGTAGTACCTGAACCATGTATGCAGTGTTCCTCTTATACCTATTGAGTATAGTTTGGTGAGTAGTATGTCATGTTCAAGTGTATCAAATGCTTTGGTTAGGTCCAGCAGTATAAGGACGGCGTACTTATTTTTGTCGAGAGCTTTGTTTATAGTGTCCACGATGTCTTCTAATAAAGCGATGGTGCTTTTGTTTTCTGAAAGCTGTATTGGTGTGACGTGATGTTGTACTCCTGTAATTAGTCCTGTAGTCTGGCGTGTGTTATTTTTTCTAGAATTTTTAAGGTGACTGGTAGGGTAGCTATTGGTCTGTAGTTCTGACTGTCGCTTCTTTTACTATGTTTGTATATTGGCGTAATTACTGCAGTTTTTAGTTGTTGTGGACTAATGTCTGTTTCGAATATTATGTTAACGAGTTCCAAAAGTATTGGATTTATTTGTTCAAAGTGTGTTATAAAGTCTGTGAGTCTTATTTTGTCTATTCCTGGAGTGGCCTTTGGATTTACTTGCAGGAGTGCTTTTTTCAGTTCCTGTTTTGCTACGGGTGGAAAATACATCGTTTGTTGTTGACTTTGTGTCCGTAGTTTTTTATTGATCGTTGGTAGTTTGTCTTTTTTGAGTTGTGTGATGTTGTTTGTGAAGGCATGATTGAATGAGTCTGCTAATTCCTTTTGGGTTATGTTCTGATCAAAGGTTTTTGCAATAAAATCTTGTGCTGAAGTTTTCTTTTTTCGAGTTATTAATTCATTGAGTGTAGCCCATGTTTTCTTCATGTTGTCGTTTTATTACATTCATTTTTGGAAGTAGTAGTGTTTTTTGCCCTACGAATATTTGTTGTTAGTAGATTTCTTGTGTTTTTGTATAAGGTTTGTAAATGTGTGTTACTGGGTGACCTTTTGAGTTTTTCCATAGATTTTCTTTTACAGTTATACTATTTAGAATGTCGTCATTTATCCGAGGCGATAAACAGATAACATGGGTCGTTGTCTGTTTATCGCCTCGTTTGTGTAGGCTTTCTTGCTTTTTGTATATTTCTGTGAACGTTAGTTGAAAATTCTCTTATAATGTTACAGGATCATTTATTTTAAGTAGGCAATTCCAGTCTGTAATTTTTACATGGTTATCGACAATGCTATTTAGCATGATCGAGTTGTGTCGACTTTTGTTGTGGTGGAAGGAGGGGGTAGGTAACGTAATAAAGCGAAGTTGAGACAAAGTAGTAATCGGCAATTTTGACGTTAATTACTGATGATGTATGGATGAGAGCCCGCATGTTGATATGATCAATGCATGATTAATAATAATAATAATAATAATAATAATTGTTTGTCTCAATGACAAACAATACATATTAAACAATGCATTATAAAACATAAAGTTGAAGCATTATGCTGATAGAAAGAACTGAACTAAACTAAACAAGAAAAAGAAAGAAAGAAAGAGCAAGAACTAAACAGGAAATTAATTTAAGTAGGGGAAGCGCGCGACTTCCATAATTCCAGTATTAATTATTTTGCACATAATATAAATTAAAGGAGGGAGACTGGTTGCTTACTCGTCTTCAAAAAGTTAAGGTTAATGGAGTTCCGCCTACTCTCTGTGGGAAACGAAAGACGTCAGGGCAGCCTTTCTCAATCTTTTTACCCTACAGAGAAACCTTCGAAATAATTTTCAGGTCACAGGAAACCCTGCATAAAAATTATTATATGTTAATGTTTGTTTATTTACATATTATACGTCATATTATTATTATTATTATTATTATTATTATTATTATTATTATTATTATTATTATTATTATTATTATTATTATTATTATTATTATTATTATTATTATTATTATTATTATTATTTTATTCACATAATTGATACAGAGTCAAAACAAGATATTCAAACAACAATTTGATGATTCAGAACAATTCAGATTCTACCCAAGAATCTAAGAATAGCCGCCAGGGAGCGTCATAAAGTATGGACTGTTCCAAGTAATACTGTTTTTTGTAGGTCATATGAGTTCACTTCATTGATTTTTAATTGCTGTAAATAGTTGGATAGCTTCTTTGATGTTGCACCAAGTGCACCGATAACTATTGGGATGACTTTGGTGTGTTTAAGCCACAGCCGGCCAACTTCGATTGCCAGACCTCGATATTTAGTAATTTTTTTCCAGTTCTTTGTTGTTGATGTTGTTATCACTGGGTACTGCGATATCAAACGTCCAAACCTGTCCATGTTCGATAATTGTGATGTCAGGTCTGTTGTGTTCCAAATGCCGATCAGTTTGTATTCTGAAATCCCAGAGAATTTTTGCTGTTTCGTTTTCCAATACAGTCTCTATTTTATGCTGCCACCAGTTATCAGAAGTAGGAAAGCCATATTTTCTGCATACATCCCAGTGAATTATTTTGCCCACTTGATCATGCCGGTATTTATAGTCAGTTTGAGCTATTTTGCTGCAGGCACTGATTAGATGTTCTACAATCTCATCTTTCTGATCGCATAATCTGCATTTGCTGTTATTATTGATGTTCAAAATTTTTGCTTTGATTGCATTAGTTTGTAATGCCTGTTCTTGAGCTGCTAGAATAAATCCTTCTGTTTCTTTTTTAATGTATCCGTGTTGAAGCCATTGCCATGTCTTGTTCACGTCGATTTTGTCCTCAGTATCTCGAAGAAATTGGCCATGCAAGGATTTGTTTTTCCAGCGCACATATTGGATATTTTGTTGTTCCTTTTTGTAATTGGATTTGTTTCCTGTTGCTTTTAGAAGGCCCTTTTGTGTAATTGCTTGAAGCACTGGCTGAGAGCTGTTGTCGATGTAATTTCTTAAACCAATTTCTTCTTCTTCCACAGTCTGTCTCACTTGCAGCAGACCCCGTCCACCTATTCTCCTCGGTAGGCACAACCGGTCAACATCACTTCTTGGATGTAATGCATGATGCATAGTCATTAGTTTTCTAATTTTGCGGTCTAGTTTGTCCAGGTCTTCTTTTGTCCAATTTATTATGCCAGCTGTGTATCGGATCACTGGTATAGCCCAAGAATTCATTGCTCTAATTGTGTTTAATCCATTTAGTTTTGTTTTCAGAATATTTCTAACTCTTTTAATGTATTCTGATGCTGCCTGTTGTTTAACTTTCCAGTGGAGAATATCATTGCTAATATTCCTAGGTATTTATAGTGTTCGTCAGCTGAAATTGCTTTTATATATTACTCTTGATCAAAATTAAAATTGTTAGTGTCATTAATTTTTCCTCGTTTAATAGATAAAATTGCGCATTTATCTAAACGAAATTCCATTATGATGTCCTGACTGAAAATACGAGCTGTGTTCAATAAAGAATCTATTTGCTGGACCGATTTTCCATATAGCTTCAAGTCATTCATTTCCAACAGATGGGAAATTTTAATATTACATTTAGGAATTTCATATCCAAGTTTTGCTTTCTTCAGAATCTTAGACAAAGGTATCAAAGAAATGTTGAAGAGCAATGGTGACAAGGAATCATCTTGGAAAATTCCACGTTTAATGCTGATATCTCCAAATCGTTCATTATTCACTATTAATGTTGTTTTCCATGATTTCATAGCAGTAGCCAGAAACGAACGTATGTTTTTGCTAATTCCAAATAGTTTTAGTGATAGGATCCAGGAGTGTGGGAGGGAATCGAATACTTTCTTGTAGTCAATCCATGCCATGTTTAAGTTAGTTTTTTGTCTTTTTGAATTTCTGAGAATCATTTTATTAATAAGGATCTGGTCTTTTGTTCTTCTGGAATTTTGAAAATTGCCTTCTTGTTCAATCGGATAAATCTGATTATCTGATAAGTAGTGGTATATGGAATTTGCTATGATTGCAGTGAACAGCTTAAGCATAGTTGGTAGGCATGTTATTGGACGATAGTTACTTGGGTCTGCATCCTTATCCTTATCTTTCATGAAGAGAAAACTGCGCCCAGATATCATCCAGTCTTCCACTGAGCCTGACTGCAACAAATAATTAAATTGTTCTGCCATTCGATCATGTAGACTGATTGAATGTTTTAACCAAAATCCATCTAGTTCGTCTTTGCCAGGTGCACTCAGTTATTATTATTATTATTATTATTATTATTATTATTATTATTATTATTATTATTATTATTATTATTATTATTATTATTATTATTATTATTTGTAGAATGTATATTTATTATTTATTTTTTGCAGGTGTTTATTATTATTATTTTTTGCAGAGGCTTATTTATTTATTTATTTTCAATCAAGATCTCTCGATGAACTCCTAGCGACATCTCGCGGAAGCATTGTTGGTAAATTCTGCGTTAAAGGATTTATATTTATTTATTTATTGTTCATTATCCATTGTTATTTCATTATGTTCAAAATGCGTATTTTATTGCACTTCTGACCTACATAAAATTGTAATTTAATAAATGTAAAGGATGACTGCAGTATATATCGCATTCAGCAAGGCTTTTGTCACAGCACTTCACTACTACAGTTTGTGCTCAGCGGTAGATTAGGCGATACTTCAGAGGCAGAAATTTCCACATTTATATTTTTTTTCTACACTTTAATTGTTTTGTATTATTCGATGTATTTTTTGTATTAAATAGATACAGTATTCCTAAATGAATGGATTTTTTTTATGTTTAATGAAGAAATAAACAAAAAAAAAACAGGTTCATTAAACCCGCCAGGAGGTGTTTCATACTTTGTTGTCTATTTCCATCTCAGAATGTAATATGCGTGTAGCACGCTTTCCAAGTCTGATCAACTTTAACCGGAACGCACCAGCGCGTGCTCACCCGTTGCTGGGAAACCAGCTAACTGCTAGTTGAACAAGGCACGTGCAGCAGTTTAATATAATCCCGCATGCTGGGAGTTCACAGCTTGTACGTATTTATTTGCAGCTGCTGTTTTAGCACAACATGATTTATTATGAAAGTGTTTGATTCACTTCATTTTCCACTGCGAATCGCCTTGATTTTTTTAGCTAACGGTGTCTTTGGTAATGAAGAGATATTAAAGACGGGAAGCATGAACTACGAAATCTTTAATTAGTTCCGTATGCTTTACTTTTTTCGCACTCTGCAAGTTGTAACATGCAGGTTCGTTCGTTGTAATAAAAGCCTGCTTAACTGTGATATATTTCCGTAATATATTCTGCTCACGAGGACAGCGTAAATAGGATTCACATATTTAGATAAACGTTTATTAAAATACTTGATTATGTTTTTATTAGATTTAGAAATTGGAGAAAATAATTTCCTCTCAATATTAATGAAACAAAGCTTGTAACCCGATATCTAGATCTGTTCCTACCCCGTCTACCAAAATTAAATTAACATTTCACGTTTAATATTTTGGTTTTTCGTATTTCGAAGTTTTTACGTGCTGAGCACAAACTGTAGTAGTGAAGTGCTGTGACAAAAGCCTTGCTGAATGCGATATATACTACAGTCATTCTTTACATTTATTAAATTACAATTTTATGGAGGTCAGAAGTGCAATAAAATACGCATTTTGAACATAACGAAATAACAATGGATAATGAACAATAAATTAATATAAATCCTTTAACGTAGAATTTACCAACAGTGTTTCCGCGAGATGTCGCTAGGAGTTCATCGAGAGATCTTGATTAAAAATAAATGATTTTTTAAAATCATTTTTTGTGAGCATATTAAAGAATTCCACCCACTTAAACTTAAGCTAAGGGCGTATCTACCATGCCGCAGATTCCAGCAATGTAGATAAGGAGCGAGGGAGCTAAGGGATCCTACGAAAGAAAGTGAGAATAAAATATGACATTAATCTTATGCTGATTATTGAGGTTATTGTATTATCTTTATCTGAAACATCAACACAAACAAAAAGATTATAGACCTGACGTGGAGGGCAACGAGAAGGAAATGTATAGGCAAATTAGCTTCGTTAGCAAGAAACGAGTGATCATTATGGGTGACTTTAATTGTGGTATTAAAGACTGGAATCGGAAGACTGCATCTGGAGACTTTCTGGAGTTTTTGAGAGACAATTACTTTAGGTAATACATAACAGAGAGTACACGAGGATCAAGGGTATTATCATCTCATCGGATGATGTTATTATAAATGGGATATCAAATCTTCCACCTGTTGGTGAGCGTGGCCGTGAGGTGATCATTTGAAGGGTGTCCAGTCATTTGAGGAAGTCTGTTAGAAGGGGATTATGTAGAATTATAGGGCTGGTAATTATAAGAAACTTAAGAATCATCTTGCTGCAATAACTTGGAAAGAGGAACTGGATGGAAAGGATAGCAGTGCTGCTTGGGCCCTACTAAAGAACTCTTGGATGAAGGCAATATCAGAATGTATTCCGTAGGTCAAGAGGATATTTGTTTTCGATATATGGCCAATAAAAGAAAGAATGATTATGGAAGGATGGCATTGAGGGGTGAAAATGGATTAATAATAATCTTTGCAGAGGATATAGTTGAGGTATTTAATGATAAATACCATAACTTTGAAGGTATTTCATTCTTGTGAGTGCGGCATCATGCAGAACTTGAATGCAGTGGGAAGAGGGGAGGAGGAGGAGGAGGAGGAGGAGGAGGAAAAACTTGCAGAGGAATTGAATAAACTCGATGTTAATAAAGCTTTCGCCATGTATTTTGAGGAAATGTTCGGGGGAGTTAACCACTGCTTTTACGCATCTTTTTAACATAAATCTTACACTGGGCCAAGTTCCAAAGGAGTGGAAAGAGGGCAAAATTGTTCCACCTCATAAGGGTGATGATAAGATTAAAGCCTTTAATTATACTCCAGTGTTTGTGTCTAGAGTTGTGGTTAAGGTATTAGAGAAGTTAATTAGGACCAAGATTCAGAACTGGGCTGACAACAGAAAAATCCTCTTTGGCAGCCAACATGGGTTTTATAAAGGAAGATCATGTTTTGGCAATCTGCTTACTTATTATAATAAAGTGACAAATACATTGGATAAGGGGGATGCACACACAGTGATATATTTAGATTTTGCAAAGGGCTTTTGGTAAATTGCCACACGACAAGCTGGTAATTAAATTTCAACGGACGGGACTGAACAGTAGATTAGTGCACTAGATCGGAGATTGGCTGTCTGTGGTGTATCAGCGGGTTGTCTATGGAGGAGCGATATCCCAGAAGAGGAAAGTTACTAGTGGTGTACCTCAAGGGTCTGTTTTGGGTCCGTTGCTGTTTAATTTGTATGTAAATGATATTGGGAGAGGCTGAATGGTGATATGCAGTTGTTTGCAGATGATGCAAAGTTAGAGAAAGCTATCAGGAGTAGAGCGGATGCTGTAGCTTTACAAGAGGACTTGAATACACTGGCTGAATGGGTAAATGAGTGGGAATATCCATTCAATTTTTCATAGTGTAAGATTTTGAAATTTGGGAAGCAGATATGGAATGTAAAGTACATAATTGGTAGAAATATCTTGGAAGTGGTAGAAGAGATGAAAGGTCTGGGAGTGATTGTAGACATGTTACTAAAATAGTGAGGACAACACAGCGGATAATGGGAATGATGCGGAGGACATTGACTTGTAGAAGTAAGGATGTTATGGTTCCTTTGATCAGGCCGCATATGGATTACTGTGCACGGATTTGGTCGCCTGCTTTTCAAAACGATGAAGATGTATTGGAAGTTCAGAGGCGATTGACTATTGGTCTCTGGAATGTTAATTATGAAGACAGATTGAGAAAATTCAATTTGCAGAAATTTTTGGATAGGAGGAGGAGGAGGGGAGGGAATATGATTGAAACATAAGCTGTTAAGAGGTTATGACCAGTTAATGTAAGGGAGGTTTTGCGTAGAATGGGTGAAGACAGGGAGAGAACGAGAGGTCATCCTTGGAAGCTGTATAAGGAGGGTGTGAGCAAGGGGGGTGAGGAGCAGGTTTTTTACATGGAGAGTGGTCAGTGATTGAAATGCATTGAGTGTGGCGAGAGCGAAGACCGACATGTTTACGACGCGGTATGATAAACTGTGCGTGTAACAGTGGGATCTCCCTCGATGAGTCATTTGACTCATGGCGGTTTAATAATAATTATGCCCAAAAATGTGTAATTATTATATTCACAAAAAAAGGTGTAAAAAAGTCTGTGGGCGCCCAAAACGTAATTCAACCCTGAAGATTTCTGTTGGAGATATAGGGTATCATATATAGCAGCGCGGGGTCAGTCAGTAGACGACGATGCCTTTTGAATGAACAGAAATGCGTTCGAAGAAGAGTCTTCGTGTAGCGTAGTTGCGAGGATAACACAAGGTTTGGCCTAAGGCAAGAATGAGGTTGGTTTGGCTTTCGATCAGGATGGAAAATCCTTTATAAGGTCGCAGGGTTTTCCTCCTCCAAAATATATCCCAGGTTGGATGGTTCTGAATGAACAATCCAAGGAATTGCGCAAGGAATTTTGTGCTTCTTCGAACGACCATTCAAAGGGAGTTCTGTAGCACTTTTACACCAACACTTCATTTTAATAAAAATAATTGTGATTCCATTTCCAGATGGCGGCGAATTAGAATAAGATTATTAACTTTTAAAATAACATCGCATTCACGTTAGAATTTTTCTCTATATTTTCGCATATATCATTTTTATTTTAATTTTGATGTGCGTAGTCACGCGCATGTCATTATGTTATTCACGTTCATCGCCTTGCAACAATTAAGCTGCTCAATCGTTTCGATGCATGCAGCTTTCTTGAAAGTTATGGTCGTTTTTATTATTTTTATTATTTTTGTTATGCTTTTCGATTCTCTTCAATGTTTTTTGTTATATTGATTATTTGCTTTTGATATTTTTAATAAGCAGAAAGAGAAATGAGAGACGTTTAATTAATAGGGAGATATTCAAGAAAATTAGTTATTTCACGCAAAACTATTTTCCAGGTTTTTTAATATTGTCAAATAAATATTCTTCTAAATGATTTTACGATGCAAAACAGCGAAATCTTTAAGATGTACAAAATCTCTTTTTATTTGCAGAAAAACTGCGAAATGTTAAAGAGGATATTTCTTAATATTTTGGCGATGCAGTGCAGTTGCATTTTCTGTTGTGGTCCTCACAAGACTGCGTGAAGTTCTTCATGTGTAGACGAACGAGTACAATGCGTGAAATCTAAAGAAAGTTCGATTTCTTTATGCTAAAAATGAATAAAGAAACGCCTTATATAAAGAGGATCTCACCCTAGTGTGGAGATGATTTTAAATATTCTGCATCAATAACTTTAGGGGGTAAGGAAATGACCGCTAATATTACAAGTATCGAATTTCTTTTGCTTCATTGTTGAGGTCAATAAAACGAAATTCGATCCATGTGATGGTTCTATCGTAACGACTGAGAACTGTCCTGAAGCTAATACAGAATATATGCGTAATAAACAAGTAAAATACTGGTTGCCAGTTAAAACGTTTAGCCCAAGGCTCGTTCCGACTGATTCCAGTTAAATAACTTGATTTTAAAACACAACAAAGAACTGGCTATCGGATCAAAACCTGCCAAGCCAGCGAAGAGTCAAATACGCTTTCTAAACCACTGATGACTACCCATAACGGTTGGCCCATAGAAACTACCAAAATTTAGCAGAATGACGCCACCTAGTGGCACATCGTTCATCCGAAAGAAAGAAGCGACTCCGCAGTTAGTACCGAGGTGGCCGTTTGGGGTTGATCTGAATGCCCGTGCTGTCTGTCGATACTCAGCTTGACACTTAATCTCATATAATGAGCTTCCACGAGCTCTTTAATGTTCCTCGTGTGTGACGGATGCCCAATAAAGTCATTTTTTCCCCTCGAACATGCGAAAACGGGAGACGTTTATCGCTGTTAAAGCCTCCGCGATGTGACGGTTGCCATCTTCTCGATTTAAGGGAAGAGCAAATGGCTCGTGCTTCGACGCTTAGCCATTCGAGTCACGCGCGTCGTGAATCACCGATCGGTTGGCATTTACACGCGTTATGGCAGGAAATACGACTCCCGCTGTTCCACGGTCCATTAGGAGGAGGAGGAGGAGGAGGAGGAGAGAGAGAGAGAGAGAGAGAGAGAGAGAGAGAGAGAGAGAGAGGGGTGGGTGTGACGTGGGGAGCCGATCCCTCTTTGGCGGCTTCACAACAATTAAAGGACCAACGTGAACAGCATTGACGATTCGGTCGGTGGTCAAAGACATCGATTAGCACACTTAGAACAATGGCAGCAATCAGAACCAACTCATCCGGAGATTCTGAGAAAAGATTTCAGTCTGTTTGCCCGGGCAACAAGAAAATTCGATTTGTAATTCCCTCACAAAGGCGCTGTAATACAATAAATCATGCATAAATAACAAGGGGAGAGGAGAGTTTTTTTTTTATCACAGTCAGCAACAGATACGATCCTCTTTTCAACAAGGAGAGGGATCTTAATAGATAAAATAGTTTTGAGCAATACTGACTTCATTCACTTTCGGTGGACTTCTGTATTAATCAAGGATATTTTAGGAGTTAATTTCATACTAAGAGGATGTGGAATCAATCTTAGTAATATTTATAATAACTCCAAAAGACAAAGACAAAGTAAGGAATTATTCTGAATGGAAATAATGCTGTGACGTCTTCATCATTTGAACAGTTAAATCAGTTAAACCCATCACAAGTATATTTGCAGCAAGATGTGTACAATGTTAACGTTAAATCAAGGCTTCAACGGGTGCAATCTCTTTGTGCTACCAGATTCCCAAAATCTGGACGCAGTTCTGTAGCATACGCACCTTTCAGTTGAGATAAACAGTTTCATTTAGCTAGGTGGATTAGTCAGAGTATCAATGGTTGTATGCGACTTGCAGTCTTGTGTGACTCTAACGAATCTCTGTGGGAGTATTTTTGGGAGGTTTTATGGAATGTTATGCATTGCTTTTGTAATTCATGTAATGAATATTTATGCGAACAAATGTAATTATTTTCCAGCATTCAACACAAGGAATATTTTTCGGCTTATTCTATAGTACTTGTTGATATTATTTGTGAATAGCTGACTTCCTCTTGTGCGTGAAGAGACGCAAATAATAATACGTATTAGTATCGAATTAATGGCGGTTATTATCATCAATTGTTCTTCAGGTTGTCCATCTTATCAAGTTTCTCACTTAAGGCACATTTCTATTTATGGATTGGCGATATGAGATTAATAAAATGTTACCCCACAAGAAAAGGACGTGTGGGGGGCGGGCGAACGGGTGGCCTGTGAAGGAACGGGCACACGCACCATGGAATCGTCCACAGGGACCTCAACATAGACGGGATTCAACAGATACGCATCGAGTGAAAATCTTCTATCTTGATCACGTGCGCAGTTTAACGAACTAAAATTCTTCATGAAAAGTAAGAAGTGAATTCACGACTTTCTTTCATAGCTTGTGCTGAAGAACCCTTTTAGGCGCAGGTGATAATTTTTTAAACCAATACTTTTAGTAGTCTAAATTGACAAATAAGAACTTATAAAACTGTGTTTTACCTCTTTAATAGTTTTAATACAAGCCGAAGGAGTTCAAAAAGAAGTTATTTCGAAGATAAAGAGATCGATTTCTAAGAGTGAGTTTATTTGCTGAACATTTTATTTAACTGTGAGCGAATACTAAATTCTACATTCGAATGTCTTAAATATTTTTATTTCTACTTGGCACACGATGAACAGAAATTGTTCATCGTGTGCTAGTATTACAGCAAACTGTGGTGCAAAATGTATTCTGTCTGATCTAAATTATCCGGACGCTGATGTAGGGTGATTCGTCCCGACTCGCAGTCAACGTGCTAATCTCACAAGTGTTCAGTCGAGTTAACATCCGGGCTCTGTTCAGGCTAGCCAAGTTGTTCAATATCCATCTTATCAAACCATTGTCTTGTCCATGGTTTGATATAGGCAATGGTATAAGACTTTATGACAATGAAGTCTGTTCAGACCTCGCTTTGTGAATGGGGACATTAATTGAGAAAGAGCATTCACAGAACTACTGCCGTAAAGTTGGAAGAAGAAAATTGTTCTGGAATGTGATTCCAGGTCGCGTCATTAAGATTCTCGTCGCTGGAACTGAGAGGCCCTGCGAGGAACCACAAAATACAGCCCCAAACCATCATATCTCCTCCACAGAACTTCACAGTTCAGAACACATTCGGGCAGATAGCGTTCTCTTGGCATTCGTCAAACGTGGAGTCGCCCGTTGGATTGTGATGAAATGGGATTCATCATACTCCAGAGAACGCTCTTCATTGCTCCAGAGTGTAATGGTGGCGAGCTTTATACCCGCCCCCCCCCCGACTCTTCGCGTGCCTTTGGCGATGTTATGCTCGTGTGCTGCCACGGAAACCCATATTCGTCAGCTTCCAACAGAGTTATGGTGCTGGCATTGCCCGCAGAGAAATTTCGGAACTCAGTAGCAAGCGTTTCAACCGAAAGAGGCGATTTTTTCGCTCGCGCGCTTCAGCATTCGATAGTCCATCTCTCTGATTTTATAAAATCTCCCAGGTCGCGATTGTGTTATTGTTTTATACATTTCCATTTCACAATAACATCACGTATGGCTGATGGGGGCAGTTGCAGCCGGGCAGAAATTTCCACTGAGTAGTTGCAAAGGTTGCACATACTATTACAGCGGCTCATCGAAAGTCACCGAGATCTTGAGTACTGATCATTTTATTAATGTTTGTCTATGAAAATTTCAAGATCCCCTGCTTCCTTTCATACCTGAATGAGCCATGGTGGTGATGTTTATAGCCATCCACTATTACGAAGGGGTGTCGGAATATTTGTAATCAGATAGTGTACTTTGAGGTGCAAGTTGAAAAACAGGAAAGTTCACCTATCCTGAAAATAAAGAAACTCTGAGTATTCCGTTTATGGAGTATCCTCTGCCGTCTTGTTTACATTGACAAATTAGGGACACCGCAAGTGAAAATACTGCCTTGTTTTCGCATAATCATTTCTAGTTTATCCTCTAACGTCATAATCAGAATTTTTGTTGCCTGGAATGTCATAGTGCAGGATATTATGGCCGTTAGTACACCCTCCTGTGCACCCTACCCTACACATACACACTCAGGGAGGTGTACAACAAACATGAACCAAAATGCTCTCCACATAGCCATTGGTTGGGGAGAGAGAGAGAGAGAGAGAGAGAGAGAGAGAGAGAGAGAGTGCAGATGATATACATCCAGATAACTAGGATGGCGTTAATTAGATTTCTAATTTTCTTTTAAATGTAATGTCTTCTTTAGTCTAGTGTGGAACTACGTTTATTTAAACGAACAGACTATCTTAGATTACCTGCACGTATGCAAAATCATACTTGATATTAATATTTTCTGTCCATTCTCCTAATTTTCTCCAGATCTTTCTCATCAGTAATTTTTCAGTCTCTAGTCTTCCAAGAGATGTTTATTGATGTACATTACATAAAATTACTGAGGTTGATGGAAATTTGAACTTTTGTGATTATCAGTTATTATTATTATTTGACACCTCCAAGGAGTCCAAGGACTCATCGAGGGAGGGCACCTGCTCCACAACTCCATCTCCACCATTCACTCACCAACTGATGGCAACTACACCAACGCCACCTACCGCCGCCCACCACTAGTATTTTCAAGACAATCACAAACATCCATGCTCACGGCGGGATTCGAACCCGCAGCCTTTTGGCTGCATTGCGGATACGCTATCCACTTGGCCAGCGAGTTACTTATGTTAAAATCGACATCAATTTCAATTTCGAGTTTTGGCTGATGCCTCTAGTATTCAATCTGCACTTTTTTCATTTTTGAACTTCCGTTTTTAGAGAACCAGTTTCATCTGATATTTTTTTAAATGAATGCTTATATAGCTGCTTTGCAAAAAATTAATAACAATTATCAAAATATTTATTAGGAAGTCTTAAGAAAGCTCAGTTCAAGATCATACACTTTTCGCATAAATATCCGACTTAAGAGGTTTATTTTTCTGCGATTTATTTCGTACATTTTGGTTTTAAATGGAATCAGTAGAGGCGTGGTTTGCATCTCAGTTGAAGAAACTGCGCTATTAATACCGTTTTGCAATCATATTCACTTCCATTACTCATATTGTTCAATCCAGTAGAATAACAACAGTTTCCTTTATTTATAATTAACAATGATCAGAGGGATAGCACGTGATTTCACCAACAATCTAGTACGAATACATTTAGAGAAATTGCATCCCTAAACCAGACCTTATGCTAACGATAAGATTTTGTTCGGATATCCAACGTTTCGGCAATGTATTAATTATATCATCAGAAATAATAAAGTTGACTGAATGAAATTAACGAAACCCATACAATAATTGGTTCACTGATTGCATGCTGTTTAATGAATACCGTCTTGGAGTATCTGTGCGTACGCATTCTCGACGACCACTAATGCATTCCTTTCTGATATATATTTTAATATTGTTCCAGCGAGGTCTCTTTTCTCTCGCCGAAGTCAGTTTACCCTTGGGCATGAATGATGCGATGGCCATTTGAAAGGTAAGCTTCGCACGCAAAGATTATTCAAGGAAGATGCCGCATGGCTTTTGTTGCCCGTTTTCATTTGCTCTCTCTTTACATGTGATTCTGTGAAGAATAAAAAGGTTTACTTCTTGCAGTTTAACTACGGTTTAGAAAAATCTTGAAATTTCTAAAACATTCGTTTGGTCTGTAGGACCCGAACGAATTTCTTCTTTTTTTTTTATTTCGTGAATGATACGTTCGAAATCATTATTTATTTACTAACAGATCTCAGCTGATGGATTGCAACTCCATTTAATATTAACGAAATGTCAGTCTTGAGGGTATTTGTTCAGCAAGTCTTCCACAAGCCTTCATCAAAAAGTGTGTGGCCACAAAATATGGGTTGTATGGTGCAGCAAATGTGAAAGTAAAAAAAAAAACACCCAGAAGATGATGCATTGCCTATTCACAAACATTATCATGAATTACATTACTGGACTCGTCAACTTTCTTTGTCGCTGTATTAAAAACTGTAGGGGAAAAAAGAATGATCGTACTGGTGGGGAACACTCTCGGTGTTCAACAACTTTGATTTCCGTATGTGTGATGTATGATACTATACCATTTCGTTGTTTCTATGAACCAAATACATAATATTTTAAAGAATATCTGATCTTGTATTAACTAATATCTGTAAACCAGAAAAGAAAACATGGATTAAATAGGTGAATATGTGGAAAAAGCGGTAAGCTGTGTTAGCAGGTTAAATATTACTCTCAGCACACTTAAAATGGGATGAGCCAATATATGGAAATGGAAAAGCTACTGGTGAGTGACATTTTGAAATTCTCTCAACATGTTCTGCAGTTCATGCGTAAATTACCTCCTTTATTGGGTGCATTAGCGCGTTCTTGTTTCAAGAGATCAATTAAAACTCTCAAATAGCCGCTCACGATAAACAGCAGACTAATACTCTCCATTTAGGTGGCTTCCATTTTATAAGTGAATCGATGGTTATGCATAATAAACAATGCGGCAACCCACCTTTCTTTCCTGGGAAAAAATCTGTTTCACAATCAATAACTTTTAAGCTATTATGTGCTGACAAGAGCTTGATGCCCACGACACGTCTCGGTAGTGTTAGGTTTATTGCAATATGTACAAGAGAATCAATGCAGCTCAATATAGCCCAGCCTAACAACATAAGCATACGTAGCAGTGTTGTTTGAATTATATTACATAAGCTATTAAAATTTTTTGCTAGGTAATTATCTGAAGCACGCAAAAGGGGAACCAAGTATTCGTAGATAGGATGACCTTTCGTGCGCCAAAGCCATCATGACAAATATTTGGACGTCAATGATGCGTCTTTATGTGGGTAAAACTTTCATGTGCTTCAAAAGTTATGGCCTGCACTGAATGGTATGAATGTGAAATTTAAACAGAACGTACTAACGCAGCAGCACCCACAACCATTTTATGTTATTCTAGTTTTAATTCTAGATATACTTATAGTATATACTAGATATACTAGATATACACACTCACAACAGAACCCATAGAGATCCAAAAAGGAGTAATGCAAGGATACCCATTATCCCCATGCCTATTCAACATATATCTAGAAGAAGTTGTAAAGAAGGCAATAGACAATGAGCCTGGAATCAATGTCAATGGTTTAAGCATAAATAATATCAAATATGCAGATGATCTCGTCCTTCTTGCAAGACTCCAAATGAACTACAAAAGTTGATCAACAAGCTAAACGAAACCTGTAAAACACATGACATGATAATAAATATACAAAAGACAAAAGTGATGAAAATAGGGGGGAATGGAACTACCATCGCAGCCACCCTAAACGGAGAACAAATAGAACAAGTAGACAACTTCATATACCTTGGATCAAAACTAACAGAAACAATAGATGAACTCAAAACAATCAAACACAATCAAAAAGAATAGCGATAGGATGGACCACCCTGGGAAAATTACAGAAAATCGGGAAAACAAACAAGATATTTAAGCAAGCCAAAATCAAAATTATATGAAGCAATAATTATATCAACAGTCATCTATGGAGCAGAAGCGTGGACAGTTAAAAAAAGAGAGGAGAAAAAACTGCTGGCATTTGAAATGAAATGCTTAAGAAAAATAAATAGAACAAGTTGAATAGAAAAGAAAACAAACATCACAGTCAGACAAGAATTATTGTATACAAAGACAATAATAGAAAAAATTAGAAAACAACAACTGAGATGGTTTGGCCACACTGTACGCATGGACGCAGACAGACTTCCTAACGTCCTAATCAATACTTTTCCAACTGAAAAAAAGAAGACCTGGAAGACCAAGCATTACCTGGCTGAAATTAATAAAGAACATCTCAAGATGCAGAACATATAAGGAACTTTTTCGAAAAGCAAGGAATAGAGAAGACTGGAAGATCCTGCTCAAGAGAAGACTCAACCCGTCTTAGACGGAAGAGAAGGAGAAGAAGAAGATATACTTAATCAACAGACTCCAATCAGTTTGTGCGTATCTTTCAATTAACATAAAGAAATTCATACGAATCGTTACTTATCGCTGTGCAGGTATTCTTCTTCTTCTTCTTCTTAGGTATGCTGCTCCTCAGTACTGGTGGCTTCAGCGCCATCTATGTCCTAAGGTGTGTCGTAAATGGAGGCATTTGTCAGAACACATTGCTCACTGTATTGCGTAAAAGTGCACGAGGTCATGTAACGAACAAATGACTTTTGAACGGATGAAAGTCGGAAACGTAGGGCTACCCACTTTACTTTTTTGACACTAGCGGGTGTGACTTTGACGTCTTCTCTAATGTGGTAAACATTCCAGTTAAGTTCTTGAACTTAACTAAAAGTTAAGTTCAAAAAGAAGTTAACTAACAAAAGTTAACTTCTTTTTGAACCCTTCAGTCAAAAAGCTCTTATAAAACTTTTATAGCTCAGATCTTCCTTACCGAATGATCACGTTAGAATTTTAGACAGAAACAAGATCTTAAACTTTCCGGTTTTTATTTTTAATTTTTTTTATTTGTATTTTCATTTATTTATTTTTCCTTAGCCATCGAGCACACTGGAAAATGTTTATTGAAATGATTGATGTTTATTAGATATAAAGCAATTAGATGTAAAACAAATAAAAAAAATAAAAAACTTCTTCCTAAATCTTGGCGTCAGCTTGAAATATACAACACTTGACGTTAGGTCTATCATATTCGTCAAGATCTGACACTCTTGTATTCTGCTTTTTGAAATACATTTCCAACAAATACTGGAGTTACAGCATGTCTGCGAGCCCTATAAAAAGGATTGCGTTGTACGTTTGTCAATTCAACCGTGCGATAAATTTTGATGAAATTTGGTATTTCATGAAAATTTAATAAAACTTTACGTATTAATGGAATGTTTTTCATTAATACGTAACTCTAAATTCAGTTTTAGTCCTTATTAAGGTAGTCCTCATCATTAATCGCAGTAGACAATTCCCATTCAATTTCACGGGGGGGGGGCTTGTATCTTCTTTAAATACCAAATATCTTATTAAATACCAAACTGTCCAAATAGAACAGTTTGGTATTTAATTTATTCGCAGCTGCACTGCATACAGCATATGAATTAAATATCACTTATGAAACCAAAACTCTCCATCGCTGATCACCTGACTCACAAAGTTCTGATTGGTAGTTGTATATCTGCTTCGATTTGGTATTAACTTTCTGCTGCCATTCAACCATTTTGATTAATTAAAGTTAAGCGATTAACATTATGGATCTGAAGAACACTCTGTTTATTGTATTTAATTTTGTATTTAATTGTGGGAGATCACTAAATAGTTTAGCGAAAATTACTGCCTCAATTAGTTTCCTAATTACATAAAACTTATCGGCGGGCACAGTACTCTAAAGCGCTTTTTTTGAAAGATTTATACATTTTATAAATCAAGTATATTTTTAGTTATTTATTGAATTTTTTTCCCCATTTTAGTTGGATTATTTTTTTCTCGGACATTGCTTACAAAGTGAGTCATATAAATAGGTGCAAAATTTATTATAGTCTTTATTATAGTCTGCGTTCATTCACTTCTGCTATTTTTTGTTATGTATTTATTTTTTACCGGTAAAGTTTTCTACCTTCTTACCCTCACGTATTGTTTGAGAAATGAAAATGTACTGCAACTAGTAGACTTCTTGAGAGATGACTTTTCTTTTCGCATTCTTGTTATTCAAGATCCTCTTAAACACTAACACTGTTCGGAAGTTGAGTTACTGCACTATAGAGCCGAAAACGTCGGTTTAGCAAAGGTCAACTATCTGCATGGCAGATATTATGGATGCAGCCATATTGCATGGCCAAATATAGAAAGAATCTGTAAAAGGTGTCGAAAATTTCCCAGAGAGCTTATAAGAATATCACCTTCGACGTCGGCGTTGCCTTGGTAGCACCACTTGAAATATACAAGCCCCCCCCCCTCCCCCAGGATCCCCCGCATGTTCATCTTTTATCAGCGCTGAAAATGGGTTTAAATGTTTAAATCTCTTGGCAGTTATTCAGGAGTTGAAATCAGTTCTTCAGGAGTTGAAATTTTCATCGCATCTTACTGGGGAGCTCGTGATTTCAATGGCTTCCACGCTATTCGAAAAAAAAAAAAAAGAAACATGTCTGCAACACGAACTGTTGCGAAGAAATCATTTACATTTACCAAAACGCTCATTCTTGATTCAAGAAACCAACAATTTTTTAAATTCAGGCGGACTGATTCATCGTGATAAAAAGGAGAAAGCCTCAGCTGATCGACACAGAGATTCTGAATTGATGCCTCCAGAAGTCCGGGATTAAACATTTCGATTCGGAATTCCTAGCAATCACATCCTAGAGGATGACAATTCCAGGTATGGTTGCTCCAAAATACTACTACTTCTCTCATCCAGAGATTTTTATTAAGAAGGTCAAGCATCTTTTGTCTACTTGTATATGGGATATATATGACTTTGCATTACTCCAACCTTGGTATCACCTCTGGGTCTGGCTCCCACCGATGAGACCTCAATAAAAGTCGTAAACGGTCTGGGTAGTGGCCCTTCCCGTTATGCATTGCATTATATACGTCTGAAAGGGGGTGTACTTTTCTTTGCATTATGGATACATACTAAGGCAACTGATATGAAGTTCATCAGCCTCATACAAGCAGGACAACTCTGTCAATTCTTCCCGATGAATCTCCATCAAGAGTGTGTTCGTGTTCTGAAAAGGTTGCTACAGAATGAATGTTTGGCTTGTTATTTCTGTGGTTAACCCACGGAACTGTTTCACCCAAATTAGCATCCACGATCTTTCCACTTTCCTCAACAAACCTTTTAAAATTTAATTTCAAACACACCAGATTTAACTTTAGCCAAACGATCTCCTCATTCTTTATTATCCCTTCTACTCTTTGCACGATCTTCCTTCTCAAGCTTCTCCTCAGCTGCTTACTGTCTTCTCTTAAGATTTTCTTAAGAGAAGACAGTCTACAATATAGGTAGAATTCCTTCTCAGGTAAGAATACGTATTCTCACGAATCAAGGCAGTGAGGAGAGGTATCATCCTACAACCGTTCCCTTTTATTTATATCATTTGTTGTGCACGGACACCTCGTGCTAACAGTTAATGGCGACCATCAGGATTCCATTTGAGAACGCGGCACTATTTTGCCCACGCCACACTCTTCACTTGTGAACTAAGCTCAGAAAGTTTTTCGCCGTCTCACAGAACACTTAATATTCAGCCGTGAATAACCGGTAGGAGCGGAAAAGGACAGTATCAGATATCTCCAATAGGTCAAAGGCTACGTTTCTATCGATAGTCAATACACGGAGTTATGAACTGGAAAATAAAACCAGCGGAAAGCGCTGCAGTGGAAAGGTGAAAAAATAAAAGAAGAAGCGAGAGTGGAGTCGGCGAAGTTTTCTGCGACACTCGGAAGCGAAGCTCCGTTATTATTAAGGATCAACACCTGGCGAGGATTTATTGAACGCATTTCGTAGACGACGGGGATTAAATGTGAATCCTCGAGTGAGGAATTTCAAGTGGGTAGTGCTAGAATGTGATGCGTGTTGTACGAGTGATGTGGCCATCCCTCAAGCGAGCTCGTTTGTCAGCAACTCAACACCGTCCCTTAATGTACTTGACTGCAGAACTAGAAATGTGAGAGATTCGAGGAAACACTCCCTGTCGAAACACTACAGAAACCTCCTCGGTGAAAAATCCGACTGGGGATCTTCTCCAGATCGGCTTCATTTTTCTAACAGGACGGATTTGAGTGTCTCTCGTATCAGGATGCAGTAAACAAATGTGCAGATAAATCCCAGAATTCCACAGATGGCAGAGTTTCTGTTGAAGAGTCGCATCCCCCCGCTTAGACCGTTGTTAGGAGCCAATCTGGACTTCAGTTCCAAAACTAAGGCAGGCCTCTCGGAACATTTTCCATCAGTCAATTTGTGTATGTTTCCTCACTCATGATTTTGCTCGGCCTAAGATATGAAAGGAAGAAGAAAACAGAGCACATTTCAGCACGTGCGAATTTAACACAAAAGAATGAAAGAGGGACATCAAATTTGGAAGTTCTTTCTTGTCTCGAATGAAAGTGAAATGGACGAAGTTTCATGAGCGATGATATGTTCACCACTCATGAAACTCTTCGGATGTTATTCGAAATATGGCGATTGATTGCCACCGTCATTCTGAGATCATCTGTAAAGGACTTGAAAAAATCCGTCCCACAAAAAACGTCACTTGAAGGACAATAAAGTACACATTTCTCAAGTATTCCAGCAACTTTTCATAAGTTGATTCTGTTTTGCTTGACCTAAAAGGTTCCTAAACGGGAAGCACTGCATTACTTTTCGATTACTAATTGGTAACAGTCGCGTTTGAAAATTAGAGTTTAGATTATATTTAGTTCTTGCTTTGTCTCGTACTTTGAATTTCCTTGATGTGTTCGGGTTGCGTGCGTTTACCTTCATCCTCTGAAATGACCAGAAATAGGTCTCGGATAGGGAATAATTTTTAAAGTGCATACACCATGACAATGCGCCAACACACAGCTGCAATCAGTATTAGCATTAAATTAGTCTTAGTAAGAAATGCAAAGAAGCATTTCTTTACATAGTATCAACATCCGAACACAAACGAAATCCACAAACACAAAATGTACTTGATGGATTCAAGCGATCATTAACAATAAAGATATTATACCATTAAAATATAACTATTAAAACAACCAACCACATTTAAGAATTACTCCAGAGTAAATAAAACAACATTTGTCGAGTTCTGTTTTTTCTTGCGAAAGGGAATCAAAGATTATGCAAAGAGGTTTGCACCCACGTGTTCTGTTCATTTCCATGAAGTCTTCTATTTTGTTTCCAAGTGTGACACTTTAGTTTGCAAGTTATTTTAAGCGCAGGCCTAAGGACATCAGAATCAATCAAAAAGAATGCGACAAAGAAAAAAACATTTGCTTTCATTCAATATTTATTCGATATTTGCATTTATTCAATTAGTCATTTTAAACAACACAGCTTGTATATTCATTAGGAAACAGGAGAAAGCGTTTAATTTTTTTTCTTGTTTAATGATACAAAATCAATTTTATTTAATTCTTTTAGTTATATTGTTACTAAACGTATTATAAAATTTCATTATGAAAGTCTTTGCCTATGTAACTATTCGCATCTAAAAGAAATCCTGATGTCCCGATTGCTCGAGTGGAAATGTACTCATTTTCCAGCGTGTTGGCTGCTGGTTCGAATCCCGGTGTGGGAATGGTTTTTTATGAATACGTTTAGATGCATTTCATAGCCTGTGTGTGTGAGGTCACGACCCTGGTTACTAGGGTGTGAAGTCGTTTGAAATCTTCCATATTTGATCTCTAAATGGTTCCAGACTATCTAAACTTTAGCACATCCACGATATTGATGTAGCAAGTTTAACATCTTTCCCGGTTTCTTGAGATTCACATATTATAATTCATTCTTAGCATTAGTGGAAGTAGCAGTGGTAGTGAAATGTCCACTTCCTATCATGCACGAAAGAATGAATCGTATATCACGTTTTGAGAAGTTTACCTTCGAGAACGCTATCATCTAATCCCACTTGATAAAAATCCGTGAAGAAGTGGAATGTGAACCCTCAGCTTGTTGGTCGGATGGCTGAGATGCTTTCAACATGGCCGAACAGGCTCGTTCCAGCTGATTGCTAAAATATTATGTTCTAAATATAGAAATGCGATATTCAATAATTAAAAATCGTATAAAGGTCTGCAGTGCGATATTATGATGTGTTAGCTTTGTATAAAATATGCGATTATAAAGATGTTCAGAGGGCTTGCATTCTCATCTTCATGTTTAACTTTCATCGTTCAAATGTGTTTCTACAATTCTGATATCCCATTCGGGATAAATGTTTATATCCCATGATTGGTAATATTTATGATAATTCGAAATTTTGTTTTACAGGGGATTGAAGCACTGTGTCCCTCAAAAGTTGCATGCAAATAATCGCCTATGTAAACTTGTACGATCCTCCATGGGATGTTTTAATAAAAGTTCAACATTTATTAAAACATCATTTCATGCAATAAATATAAAGTTTTTGTTGCATGAGTATAAGAAAAAACGTTAAACGCCTTGTTGCACATGGATGAGAAACAACCTTAATTAAATTTTTAAAATTATAGCGGTGAATAGATGTAATCTGTAGGAAGGCCACGTCTCATTTAATAGCGCATCTCTCAGAGATCACTTTAAACCGCACTGCATTTTGAAGCTACAGTAGAAATGGTTTAGAAAACATGTTTATGCCCTTTTTGTGTGAAAAGAACGTCTGATGAATAAAATGTGGTGCACCTGCTGGCGTCATGTGGTCCCTACATGTCTGTTCACACGAGTCATGCTTTCACCGCCCTGAAAGGTTTTCTAACCGTAACACGTGATCATTTATTCGTTAAGGGCAGCCATGACAGGTCAATAGAAATTATAGATGGCATTAATGGTAGCTGATCCTCCCTTTGCATCGTTCTGTTTCCTGGCCATTATCGATCTTTCTAAACAATAAGAACAAGATCTTCTTGAAGGATGAGGTGACTGCTAAACAGCTGTTAAATCCGCCTGTTTTCCCGGATCTTGGGCGGAACTGAGTTCGAGCAACCGTCCCATGCCACGTCCACGGGGTCAGACGTGACAATTAAACTTAATCTCATAAGCGAAGCTACCGTCAACGGATTCAATGAACCGCCCAAATCTTACTGCAATTTCTTCTTTTGACACTCCTTCCCAACAACTCCTTGTTGGATTACGTAATGACCTCTTTTTGTGTCTCGCGAAACATTAATCAGAAATGTTAATTAACAGCGATTACAGACCTTGTCATCTGAAGCAATATTTGCGCCATCAGAACGTTTTGATCGTCATGGCAACGGGCGCCGTGAAGAGGAAGTTAATTAGGCTGGATTATCTTCGGGTGTTCGAGTCCAACTCCAGAGGGCGCTAGATGGCGACAGTAATTTTGCGCGCACTAATCTGTTAAATCCACCTTATTAAAGTGGATCGTATCGGGATGCACGATCAATATAATAGCTGAAATGATTGATGAATCATATTTTTGTTGAAAAGCACGTACACAAGGAGGGGGGAGGGGCTGTCTGTAAATATGAAAATGTTTATTTACTCAAAAATTTGCAAAGATGACAAAATCAACAAAAACGATTCAAGAGAAGACAAAAATCCACACAATAAAGATGGCATACAATACTTGTGGTAGGAGAGAGAGTGTGATTGGAGGAGATTTAAAAATGTTCAACAAGTGGAGTGATATGTTGCAATATAAAGCAGCGAGATCATTAGAAGCTAGGGCGCGTACAAAGTTAATGCTTGGACTATTTTTGGGTCGTGTTTAGAACCTTCCTTGAATTCCTCCAGAGAAAGCTGGTTATCATGGTTCTGAAAGAAAAAAAAAGAAATATTATTAGAATCCCAAGCTACTACATTGATTTTTGTAATAAAAATGAACCCAGAAAATCTTACTACGATACATGCATGCGCTTCTCATAACTAAAGTTAAATGCGTCATGTTAACACAATCAGAAAGTCGAATCAGCATTGGTGTTGGTAATCGTAGGATTATTTCGGTAGGCTAGCCATTGCCTCATTACACCACTGCCCATTAATCCCCCAACCCCCTCTTTCTGCTCAATAGCATTCTTTTCATGCTTCGGTAGTCTTTTTTCATCTTTGACATGACATATTGACCGGACATGTTGCTTCCCCAAAGTCAGCATAACTGCCGCTATAATAATCAAAAAGCAAAGAGTGATAAGTTTCTGTACATGCTCATCTTTCTTTCTTTCCAAACGCATTCATACTATTCTCGGCTGTGTTCTTTCTTACGGAAGAAGGACGTCCCTTGCAAGTTCACTCTTTATATACGATGGAGAGATTTTTTTTTCTTCGTATCTTTTGTTGTATGCTCTTATCAATCACTCCCGTAAGTCTTTTCGATGGAGCGTTGAGAAGCGCAGGCAGACTTTTCTGTAGCAGCACACGCACAAAGCCTTAATGTGACAGAGAATGTCTCAAGAAAGCTGAACTCGTCCGTGAAACGCTGACATTTGAATTTTCTCTTGAACCTTAAGATTTCGCATTAAATTTTTTTCTTTCTAAAATATCCCTTTTGGCTACGTTGCTATAGCAACCATGTCTTACCTTATCCAGTTGGTCGAAGATCCTGTCGACCCTTTTCCTAGGACTGTCTTCTTGTTCCTCTGGCTTTGCTTGGTTTCCCTGTCAACGAAAAACAAAATAAGTCAAAATATCGCAAGAGATTCTGTCACCTTACTTTTTTATTATCTCTTCTCAATAAACAGCGAAACATTAAAATGAAAACTTAATAACAGCTCATAAATTCAATAATGGATCGTCCGTAGTGGGGAACCAGTCCAGACAACCCCCTGAGATGTACTTCACAGGCCGCATGAGACATTCAGCAAGACAGAAATCACACTGAATTCAGTTTGCCGACTATCTCAATCTTGGTTGTATTGCAAATATCGAGTAACAAAAGAAATTTAAATGAATAAAAATCAGTTATTTCATCCACTGCTTTTCCAAAGACATTCTGTTTTCTGAGAACCACAAAAGTGCATTTTGTGTGCGTATTCCTATTCATTTCTATTAATTAAACACACTTTTATTACCTTCTCAAATTATATTTAATAATTTGAGAATATTAGCGATTCTACAATCACTAATATTGCCAGAAATATAAAGCTTAAATAAATTACACTTCCCATTCATTTTGAACCCCAAACTTCCCTAATCAAGAGAACTCCACTTAATACACATTCTTCTAAACCACACGGCCAGAAGTTCCGTCAAGCTCTTTATATATTTTACTAGTGTTTGCTACTATTTTTCTTTAAATGTTTAGCTTCCAAAATTTCCCCTTTTAAAATTCCATTTCATTCTCCACTTTCCTTGTTTTATTTTAGGCTTCTTTATCAACACTGTTCTCTTACCGCACATTCTGGACTCAATTAAATTTAGCTCCAAATATTTGTCATCTTTTCCTTCAAAAAACATACGACCACGTATGTCTTTTACGTTACTCTTTCAGTGTTAGTTAAATTTTTTCTATTAGACTTATAACTTAGCCTTTGGTTGGATTTTATCTCCATTACTTATTAAGCTTTGCTATTTTTTTCTATAATGCTTATATGTTTACTAAATCCATACAGCTGAGCATTTCAGGAGATGCTAACTTTTGATCTGGTGATGAAAGACTATTACAGTCTTTTTTACAGCTGATTTCAGATTAATTAATGCTTGCTAACGATGTGATTTTCTCTGCAAAGAGACACCGGTTTTTAATTCCATAAATCACTAAAATACACATATTCGTAGCATAAACTAGAAACGATTTAGAATCGTCGTTTCTTATGTAACACTTCGTAGGAATGCACTTAACCTCGCATTACGAGAAGTGCAGTTTCCACATCGTACTAATCAAATATGCTACAAAACAAAACGCCACTAAAATAATTAATTTCACTCCCGCAAAGCAAAACGATCTTTTGACATTCTACTGTTATCATTGTCTGATGGAGAACTCCGTGAGGGTATGTTCATCATCATAACTATTTGCATTGCCTATTAGGATGGTTTCTTCCGGCCTCTCAACAAGGGTACTTGTTTAATCAGTCATTATGTTTGCATTACTTTAATATAGTCCATTTAATCGCTATTTCTTTTCTTTCTCTATTCGTATTTTCAGGTTTTATTCCCACTATTTCGTTCTTTCTTTTGTGGTGAAATAAGGCAGTTGAGTTTTTCTCATAAATTTCCTTTCGGCTTCGATTGATCTTAGTTCATTCGGTTTAAACACAGAATTTTTCCATTCTGATATTTTCCAAGTTTTAGTCATTTTCATCTCGACATGAAATCCTACATTCTGAAGTAAAAGAATTCGCTTTTTCCCCCCCAAAAGTTGTATCATTTGTTAGTGTTTTGCTTCTAGTTGGACTTGATCTTTAAGCGGCATTGTTTTCGATTATATGTTGACTTTCTCCGAATATTTTATTTTTGAATATTTTCTTTAGGTTTAAAGTAGCTTCTAAATATTATTTCGGAATTAATTACTGTTAATCATTTGCGAAAAGGAGTGTGTTCAAGTTAGCATTAGAAGATAGTTTAATACTTGTTGGAAGTTTTTTTCCACTTGGTTAGACTATAATAAATTTAGTTTAATCCTTTATCCAAGTGTAAGCAAACAAAGTTTGGGCCTGAAGTATCTTCAGGACTGAGGCAACTCGTGATAAAGGTGGATCAAGCGGACATGTATAATGGCTTGCGGACATGTGCTTTGCATTATGGGAGATACGAAGACAAGGAGTGATGAGAGCTTGGTCCACCTTTACCACGAGTTGCCTCAGTTTTGAAGATACTTCAGGCGCAAACTTTGTTTGCTTACACTTGGATAAAGGATTAAACTAAATTTATTATAGTTGAATACTTCTTGTTTCGTTGCTAATCCGCCCCTGCGAATCTAGCTCTTCTGTATGTAGACGAGACATGCAGGAAAGCACCAACTCTGTTTGGATAGTCGAATTTAACATTTGTGAGCAGAAACTATTTTTATGCATTTTAAATTATAATTCTAGCAGCGATTGCATAATCTTATATTAAAATATCACTATTTCTAACAGCTTAAACCTTAAAAATCTAAATACTGTATATGTATATCAGGAAATTACAATTCCCAGATAATATTTTGGTATATTATACATATATTATTAATTCTTATTTTCAGTGATGATTCAAATTTAAAATAACATTTAAAATAAGTTATAGAAATAATTTAACTCAAACTTTTTTGACTTTTGTAAAGATAAAATTAATTTAGCATTTGATTTAAATTAGTCACACTTCATGTAATAAATTATTAACTTAATTTAAATTATGGCGTTTTATAAATTAAAAGTGTCGTTTTAATTCACATTAAAATTGCAGGAATTCCACACCAATCCCCTGAGGGCTGCTTTCCTTCAAAAGTTTATCGCAATGTCTGTAAACAGAATATTGCCTTTCATGATGGAAAATGCCCACCAATATCTGTTTCTTTATTCAGATCGTCGATTTTTTGTGCTCGCCAACCATGTTTTCTGTTAGAACATGGGAGTGTACTGCAGGTAAAAGTTGAATACGCTTCTGGTAGTGCAACATCTGTTTTGGAGCTGACTTCCAATGGATAATTATTTATTTATTCAAACCGCATGCGTTTTAATTTCTGTTTTTCAGCAATTATTTTTTTAATGAAGTTTCTCATTGTCTTCTTCAATACTTAAAAGAATCGTATAATATTTGGTTAAAACGGTCAGTTTACGTCGGGCTATGTCCACCTTTGTGGACTTTGATAGTAGAAGGAGAGGAGGAAGTATTTGATTAATTATGAAATTTTGACTGGAGATTTTATATTGCAGATTATCCATCAGATGCAGTGCATTGAAGTTTTAAACTCTCGGAGGTGCGATTCAGCGACATTCGTGCATGTTTTCAATTTATCTTGTCCAAATAACATTCCTATTATACAGAGATGTAATTCCTCCCTTGGAATTGAAAACCTAGCTTTAGAGTTGGATTCACCGCGAAATCTCAGTCCTTAAATGCCGATAAACCTTTAAATCGGTCCTGTTAATAATGGACATTAAAATGGGATGGACGTAAATCGAAAGTAGTGGAGAATTTAATAAATTACCACACTATATTCTCTGTAATTTTTTTTTATAAAGATGCAAAATTAAAATGTTGCATCTTTATACGAATGGATTTCATATAAATTAATTTGTCCATAAGCTAATAAACTGGGTTGTTTAAAACAAAAACAGCCGAATAGTAAGGGTTGTAAATACTGCAGCTGTACTATTAAGCGAGGCGTGAACCATTAATAAACACAACTCACCAGCATTTGGTAAATAGCGTCGACGATACTGTACATTTCTTCCCTTGTTATGAATCCATCATTGTCCACGTCATATAATTTGAAGGCCCCTACGAAAATATAAATTAAAATTAATTGGTTCTATCAGCAAGAAACGTAGAAAAAATAATACGAGCTGACTAAACTGTCAATAAAAACATCAATGGAAAATACCCCTTTTTGATATATTTTATTAAGCGAATTTTAATAGTGAACAGGTAACAGACAGAATAATCGTTTTTGTGTGTGTGTGTGTGTGTGTGTGTGTGTGTGTGTGTGTGTGTGTGTGTGTTGGCTATTCCCTAAGCCTTTTCGTTATAACAGTGATTCGGGTAGTGAAGGCGTCTCTTTTGATACAGAAACGTCATTACGAACTTAACTGATCGAACCTACTACTGACTTTCGCTGAGTTTTCAGTGACTCTAAAAATGTGTTTTTAATAATCTAAACAAAGCTAAAAACTACAAGTTGAAAATTCTCAAATTTTCTTAAAATAGATGGAATTCGTGATTAATATTTCAATATTAATAATGAAACTGCGTACACTTACATACTAGTTTCTCCTCGAGGCTTCCCCTGGACGTTACAGACAATGCCCTGATGAATTCTTCGAACTCTATGGAACCATCCTGTGGAAGAAAACCACATAAAGTTAATGTGGGGTGGAGCGAAATAGCCTCGAGGACCATCTCTGGTGGTCCTCGAGGGAGAAAAGGTGGTATGCATTGGACAGATTAGCCTTCATGAAATCATTCGAAACTTAACATACATAACACAAATTTATCGAAAAATCAGCTTTGGCCCTTAGAACTGATACAATCCATATCACTCATCGATTTCACATGATTTTGGAGGATTCTCCGCATGTTTTAATTTTGGTTTGACATCGATTTATAAACGTTTAAAAAATAACAGCTTTTATTTTTGATATCGGAAAAACATTCTCATTCATTTTAATTTTATTCTACACTAAAAGGCTTGCATCCGAATTGATTTTCATTGGATGATAACAATTATTAGATCGAATCTCAGGTAAGTAAACTAATCATACAGTTTCATGAAACCTCTATGTATGCTGGGAAAGAAACACGCCTGCAAACTGGAAATATCTTAATTCGAATCCCTTAAAAACGTTTATTCGACTCAATCTAACTAATGAAGAGTATGATTGTCTCAGATGGAAGAGGCAAGAATTTTTATCTCGAAATTTCTATTGATTTGACAAAAGATCCAGAAATGTTTTTCATCTAGAAACTACGAAAGTTGCTCGTGTTGTTTTTAACCCTCTTTTATTCAACATTCTATTAAACGTAAAATTAACATTTAACCTTATATAAAATCCTATAATTCAGAATCAGGCAATTAATAAATTTAAGCTTCTTTATCTATTTTGGAAAACTTCGGGATTATTGAGCACAGACTTCGAGTGGAAGTAATGTGTACTGTAGAACAGGAACGTTTGGGGGTGGTTTCCCTTTTGCATTGCGATAATCGACACCCACCCACACATATACATATTGTCACTCCAAATGCGGTTGTAATTTCGTTTCTTACACGTAATTTAAATTATGTTCAAAGAACCATCTTCTTAAAAACCCATTGTCATTCGCCATCTTTAAGCATATTTTTCCTACACTTCAGAATGTCATTTTATCAGAAGATATTCCATTCAGTTTAATCAAGAATGGTTTATTTGCTAAGGAGCGACTAAACAGGATAAATCTGATATTTTCATTTAAATATGGAAACATCGCATAAAGATTACAATGAGGGAGTGGTTCGTGTAGAAAACACGACCTTGTGATCACTCTGATATCAGCATGAACTCCTGTTTTTTCTTCGACTACACAAACAATTCGGAAATCTTGAGGTGCTAAAATGTTTGTCCTTGCAACAAGGAACACTTACTGTGAACTGTCAAAATAAATTACTGCTTCGAATAGTTGTTTTTCAGCCTTAACTTCCTCATGATTCCTCTGAAGATCTAAACAACAATTTAATACTCGAAATGGAAAATAAAAATCAATTTTTGTGCTCCGAAACAACAAACAATTACAGCTTGATGCAGTCCTATAATATTAATGATACAAGAAATAACAAATGCTGATTCACATTCCATAAATCTCGCAACATTATGGAATTACAAACGTTATTAAAAAACTTTAAAATCGTCTTAATAACTAAGCGAACAGGTTTTCCCTCACACACACTGAATGTAAATAACTTAAAATAGATTTCATGATTTGAAGTCTCTTTTAATAAATAGAAATATGTTTTTGTTTTCTTTCTCAAACAGAAATGTAGTTGAATAAATAAACAGTTTTGAAGAGTTCCGCGATTTAAATATTAATGTATTTTCTTTTATTATTTATAAAATGATAATCACATCCATAAATGTTGTAAATAGTAGAGTGGATGGGGAAACTTTTATTATTATTATTATTATTGATACCCAGTCAAAACAAGATATCATTCAAACAACAATCTGACTGGTGATTCAGAACAATTCAGATTCTACCCAAGAATCTAAGAATAGTCGTCAGGTAGCGCCGTAAAGTATGGACTGTTCCAAGTAATGCTGTTTTTTATAGGTCATATGGGATATCTTGTTGATGTTTAATTGCTGTAAATAGTTGGAGAGCTTCTTTGAAGTTGCACCCAGTGCGCCGATAACTACTGGGATGACTTTGGTGTGTTTAAGCCATAGCCGGCCAACTTCGATTGACAGATCTCGATATTTAGTAATTCCTTCCAGTTCTTTGTCGTTAATGTTGTTATCACTGGTACTGCGATATCAATAATCCACACGTGTCGATGTTCGATAATTGTGATGTCAGGTCTATTGTGTTCCAAATGCCGATCAGTTTGTATTATTCGAAAGTCCCAGAGAATTTTTGCTGTTTCGTTTTCCAATACAGTCTCTATTTTATGCTGCCACAGATTATTTTTTTTTCTAGATATTTCTTGGGAGTCAACTTTATAATATTAACAAAGGAATTAATTATTGAAGGTCTTACATTTTCAATTTACAGTAAAGAAGTAGAAAACAGCATATATTTCTCCAGGATCCGGTAAAAAAAAGCCCAATAATGTTGTGGAACGAACGTGTAAAACAAAGTAGAAAAATAAGAAGTTGAAGATGGTGAGGATGATGATGTAATGCAACGGACATAAAGGAAACGAATTATATGGAAAAATTAAGTAGCGTAATTTGAACGAAGCGCTATGGCAATAGAGCGATCGTACAATGGCGGAGTTGCCGAAATAACGATAGAGCGATAGCGAGAAAATGAAATGGAATGTTGTGATATTTTGTGCGATCGCTTGCTGCTGTGAGTACCTATCACGACTTCCCAATGACCACATTCCGTCCATTTATCTTCCGCTCGAGTAGGTTAAGTGCTTCGCAGGCTGCAGTGCGTCAAGCTATTTGTCACAGCGGAATCTTTTCATATGAAAACGAAAAGTTCCAATAAAAAGCCAAGTTTACAGTAGGATGCAGCCCGAGTGATGTGCGGATGAAATAAATTAGTCCTTGAAACATTTTGCACGGCAATAAATCTCCGCAGAAGGAAGACTTAAGAGGAGTCACCGTTCTGACTGCTCTGCCAAGAATGCATTTCGATCCTCCCTGCTCTTCGTTAAAGAAATGTTCGTTAAGAAGGAAACTTAAACAAATATGTTTAGTTTAGAAAGCAAAACATTAATTAGGTTTTCTGATGGAGACATTTCCGGGCGTTAAAACTGTGGTTTGAAACTTTTAATTTAGAAGAAAGTGATGTCTTATAATTTTAATTTTTTTCTCGTTTTTCATTATTAACGTGTGATTGTTTAATTTGGAAAAGAAGCAAAATTATTTTTGGCTATTAAAAGGACATTCGGAACTCCATTTTCCTGGTAGGAAATCAGCAACCATCAGTGGGTGGTAGACGCAGAACAACAAAGATGATGGGTTTGTTTATTCCGAACTGGGAACCAAAGGATGAGGATGATGACCCGTGAATACTGCAACTGGATGTGTCTTATAAATGCAATCACATAAAATAATTAAAAGTGTCGCAGTTATAAAGAGACGAACAGCATCTTAGCAGCAGTGGGCTGGACTAGATGTTCACAATTCGTATGTTTCTACCAATGCTGGATTACTCCGGCGCTCTGTATCGTGGGATTCACGAGATCTTCCTGTTGTACATAAATTAGAAGAGGAACAGTGTTCCTCTTCTTCATTTGGAATTCTGCGGTGAACAATTCATTCCAAGTTTAAGGCCTCCCGCAACAATCTCTTAAACTCTGATCTTCTACAGCAGGGTGAGGACAATCCTTCGAACTTCAATGATACCGAGACACATTTTGTCCTATTTATCTGACCTCCTCCTACCTTTGATAACACCAAAACCTCCAGGCAATATCAATCTTTTAAATTATATATTTAGTTTAATCCTTTATGCAAGTGTAAGTATCTTCAGGACTGGGGCAACTCATGGCAAAGGTGGACTAAGTTCTCATCACTTTCCTTAGTATCCCATAATGCATAGCATCATACATGTCCGCAAGGAGATGTGCTTTGCATTATGAGATACTAAGGCAAGTGATGAGAACTTAGTCCACCTTTGCCACGAGTTGCCCCAGTCCTGAAGATACTTCAGGCGCAAACTTCATTTGCTTACACTTGGATAAAGAATTAAACTAAATATAAAATTTATAGTCTAACCAAGTGGGAAAAAACTTCCAATATCAATCCTTATTATGAGTTTGAAGCTATCTTGACACGTATGGCCTTTCTTGGTACAAACAAGATAAAATGTCATTTCTAGAATCTCCAAAGAAAACTTGTGTCTTTTCTGTTCCAATCCCAACATCGTTAGCAAATCGCCGTTAACCTTGTACAAATCCTAATTTACCGAACATTAAAATAAGCCCTCGGAAATCTTCCGCGAAATGTCTGAAGATATTCAGAAACGGACGACACATATAATAAATGATTCCTCTCTCTCTCTCTCTCTCTCTCTCTCCCTCCCTCTTTCGCTCAGTCTGTCACTCACTCAGTGATTCACTCTGGTCTTGTGTAATGTACTTCTCTTCATCCCACCTTTTTTTGTAGGTTTTTTCCATGGGCGCGGTCATCGTGACGTTGTTAACACCATTCGATGTTAGATGCAGAATTCGGGCACTTTCCATTAAGCTAGTAAAATGGAAGACTAACATCTTATTCTCTTCTTTCTTCTGTAATGTCGTTCATGGAAAATATGAGGAAGAAATTAGGTTTCACATAACATACGAATGGGAGATGAATGAAGGAGATGAGAATAATTAGTATGGTGAATCCGAATCGGACTAAAATTTGCTCATTGATTGATTGCTGCTGAGTTTTATGGAGAAAAGCAGAATTGCAGATTCTCGTTCAAATGCCGTTGAAATACTCGGAGCAGAGGAACAGCGGAAGTTCAATGTCCGTATGGCATGAAATTTAGTGAATTTATAGGAGAGGGATTATCAATAAACCGAAATTGCTCTTCTGTCTTAAGAAGCCAAAAAGATTTTAGGCTTAGACATCTCGCAAACCAGGCGGGAATATTCAATCTCGGGCATGTAGATGGTTAATGTTTTCTCAAATGTGCAGTATTTTTTGGAAGAAGATAACCCTGATTGTGAAACAGTTGTAGATGTGAGGTATTTATTATAGGAGAAATATAACTCATCTTAGAGAGAGAGAGAGAGAGAGAGAGAGAGAGAGAATTACTATGTGAATTATTTCCAATTTAGATTACATATTTTGTAATCTTAATTTATCTTTGTGAAATGCCATCGTAAAAGTAAACAAGAAATAATAGAAAATACAGAGATGAATTTAAATAAATTCAAGAATTTATTTCAAATAACAGACAGTAATCTTTTTTGAATAAACGAAAAGTTAAAAAAATAACCTGATAACATCGTTGATCAGCAAGACACCAATAAATCAAACATCAGAGATTAGCGAGAACATTTTAAATTATGACGGTTTGCAAAGAAAAAAAATAAAGCGAGGAGGGCACTGTAATAAGTTATATTACAGCAAATGTTGAGTTGACAACCTCTGCTCTAGATCGACAGTATTAAACATCTAAAACATAATGTAAGTCTACACTGCAAAACAAGAGAATTATTCCTGAATTTGTGCTATAATAGTCCAACAGCAACCATCGTGATGAATCACAAACGAAAGAGAAGATGCTCAAAACCGTAATAAGGATGTTCGTTTCCACTCTCGCTGTTTAGCATTTACATTGAGGAATAAATGTAAACGTTATTTAAGAGGGGTAAAAAAAATAAGCGCATTGATAAAAGAATCAATGTCGAAATGATGAATGCCCTTGCGTTTTTCCGGATGACGAAGCTGTAATAACGAAGAAAAAGCACTGCAGCTCCTCGCGAAGAACATTTTAAAAAACTAATCTGCAATTTAAATACAAATGTGAGTAATACGAAATTTATGAGTCTCGAGATATTGATAAATATTTACTCAGGTTGCATGCGGATATCACAAGAGGAATCTCCGAAAGAAAAACAGTGGAAGAAATTGTGTAACGCAAATAAATCAAGCCGGGAAAGAGTTTAAATCTAAACGATACATCCGCAAATGAGCCAGCAAAAAGCCTCCGATTCTGCATTACACAGAAAATGACGCACCCTAAAAAAGGTATCGGAACATTACGGAGGTGGTGAATCTTCCCTTTTTGGCGATGCGAAGATTCCACTTACGATGAGCAAGCTTGCAGGGCTCACTTTAAAATATAAACGCTCCGTAAGACTTGCCTTGTCAGTAAGCATTGCAATTACATTACAAACATTTGTCAAACAAATAACGCTTCATCATGTTAATCACTAAATGGACAAACAAACGTATTCATCAGTAAACAGAAGTCTTTATATTTCTAACTATATACATTTTAATATATGAATAAAAACAGACGAAAAATCCTTTTCGATTCAATTAAAAAAAAGCAACTAAAAAACATACGAGCATCGCTCAAATTACCTTATAGCAAGTGAGTTTACTGATTGCCACAAGAATTTGATTTCGGAAATGTACATTTTTTTAAGGATTTGCTGCATAAATATTATCAAAATCAGTTATGACAAGGGTGGCCTGAAAAGGTCTCGGCCTCGAAAATAGATGGCAACCCTATCGGCACGATTTTTGTTTCTAAGTTGGTGTATCTATCGTAAACATCCATGTGAATTTGCAAGTCGATCTATGAAGTAATTTGTTTTATAAAGCTGTCTGAAGCAAAAGTGTTGTCTGTATCCCTCGAAATGGATAAAATTGAGTTTCGTGCGCTCATAAAATTCTTCGTAAAAGAAAGTTTAACACCCAAAACAAATTCATTCGAAATACATAAAAGTATATGGGCACTCTTCTCCTTCGTTTTCGACAATTAAGAGATGGGCTGCCGAGTTTAAAAGTGGCCGCACTAGTCTTGAAGATGATCCACGTGAAGGACGTCCAAAAAGTGTAACAACACCAGAAATCATTGATCAAGTGCACGATATGGTATTGGATGACCGGCTAGTCAAAGCACGTGAAATTTCTGAGACTATTGGCATTTCAAAAGAATGTGTAGGATATATTTTGCATGAAGAATAGCAAATGAAAAAGCTTTGCGCAAGGTGGGTGCCGCGTTGCTCACAGCAGATCAAAAAAGCACCCGCATGAAAATCTCTGAACAGTGCTTGGAGCGTTTTAACAAGAATACAACTGAATTTGTGTCGATTTATTACTATGGATGGGACTTGGATTCACCATTACACAACAGAATCCAAACCGCAGTCAAAACAGTGGAGAGAAGTCGGTTGTTCAGCGCCAAAGAAGAGAAAGTTGGTTCCATCAGCAATGAAGGTCATGGCATCAGTGTTTTGGGATGCTAAAGGCATTTTGTTTATTAATTATCTTGAAAAGGGTAAAACAATAACCGGAGAATATTATTCCGATCTTTTAACCAGATTAGACTAAAAAATTCGTGAGAAAACTCGCTGTTTGCAGAAGAAAAAATCATCTTTCATCAGGACAATGCACCTGCCCACAAAAGTGTTTTGGCAATCGGAAAATTAAGGGATCTGCACCATGAATTGTTGGAACATCCACCTTGTTCCCCAGATTTGGCTCCCTCTGACTTCCATCTCTTCCAAAAACTAAAACTCTTCCTCGCTTGTCAACGTTTTTCTTCGAATCAAGAGGTGATTGCAACTGTAGAGGAGTATTTTGCAGATCTTACTGAGAACCACTACACTGACGGGATAATGGCACTGGAGCATCCCTGGAATAAACGTATTAGTCTTAAGGCAGATTATGTTGAAAAATAAATAAATTTTGAAATTATAAATTCTTTTTTTTTTTCATTGTTAGGCCGAGAACCTTTCAGACCACCTCGTAAAAGAGTTCAAGAAAGCAATAAGCAATCTTTAACAGTCATCTATAAAATTTATATTCAGTATTTAATGCTGCCTCCTTAATAAATTTTCTGTATTTTGGTTGCATTTGGGAACCATTTTCATTCTACTACTTTTAATCAAAGGCAGGTTGATTGGATCTTCATTTATGACAGTAAATGTTCATTTTGGGGAAAAATTCATTTTGAATAATATTTTAAAATGAAAAAGAGCTGCGATTAGATTTTCAGAGAGGTTTATGTTCAACAGATAAGTTTTCTGTTGATTGAACGAACATTGGCGAAGTTCTCCATTTACCGCATTGCAAATGACGTCCAAATGGGCTTCCTTGACTGTGAGTCGGGAAGCTTTTTCCTGAATCACAGTCAAGGAAGTCATCTTTTTGCTACACTTCGAATGCATCAATAAAGCAATGCTAGTGTCTCGTTGGGCGTGTATACAAAAGAAAATTTTAACAGCATTAATAAAACTCTTTTAATTACAGTGCAAACAACTATTATAAAATAAATACATTTGATGTTAAAGTTCGATCTTTTTTTCAACACAGAGAAGTATTTTTTGTTTTGTATTTTTACCTACAACATTTCGTTACTCTAATTTGAATTCCTAATCACTCACCTTATTCTCGTCAAATACTCTGAAGACGAGAGAGGCAAATTTTGAGGGGTCTCCCTGGGGGAAAAACTGTTTATATATTCGTAGAAAACCCTGTAATAAAAGAAAGAGACAAATAAAAGATCCAGTTGAAATACGAATGTAAGGTCCTTTATTCAAAATACACTATACAGGGAAAATAATCCCTTACTAGGAGAGCACCCCTGACCATATTTTAAACATGCAAAAAATTCATTATTCAGGGCACAGTATACGAAATATCCCTACTACCAGAACTTCCCCCTGTATGTAATCCCTCTATGCCAGGCATGTCAAACTCGTTTACCTCCGAGGGCTAAATTAAGAATTATACATCAAGCCGCAACAGAAAAAAATCTCAAAATAAATACGAAAAAGATTTTTCAATATTAACACTAGAGTACATAAGTACAAAATACAACCATGTTACAAAAATACATATAAAATATAAAGTTTACATATTTAAATAAAATTATACATATAATTTTTTTTGAAGAAACTTGACAGCGTTTTTCATTAACGAAATCTTCAAAATTTGGTTGAATTTGTTGAGTTGTAGTTATTTTTAATATTGCTTGCACATGCTGCTCTGTTAATTTTGATCTTTCCGCAGTTTTATTATTCTTTGAAGTTGAAATTAGTTGTTCCCATAAATATGCTACCGAAAGTAGATAAAATACGCCTAATTGCACATGACACATTGGGGTATCGATTGACCGATAAATAAGTATAGAACTTTGAATTCCAACATCCACATATATTTTTGTTTCAATACGGAATCACACTGAATTTGAATTAATTCCTACTGGAAATTGTCCTCAACAGTTTCAACATCAATCGATAGAGGAGAAGTAAATAGCTGAAACTGATTTTCATATATCTTAAAATCTAAAAATCTTCTTTCGAATTCATTTTCTTAATTTGATTGGCATATTCCGAAATGTTCAATTTCGGTGATTTTTGTAATAATGAGTGACAGCATTGAAAAATAAGATAAATTTTATTTTCTCATTTGTTTTTGCCAAAGTAATAGTTTCTGACTTACCTTAAGATTAAGTTGACTAAGGTGATTTCTAATGTCAACTGATAAAGCCAGGTCCTTTATCCATTGATCATTTTTCAATATTTCACATTCATAATTTTTTGATTCTAAAAAAATGGTAATTTCGTCCAGCAATTCAAAGAAAATGACTGGAAAGCCATCTAATTTCTGTATAATAATTGCGCTATATTCACTTTCTGTATCTTCTAGAAAGTTACTAAATTGGCGATGATTATGCCCACGTGCACGAATATAATTTAGAATTTTACTGACATTTTTAGGACATGTCAAATATTTAAAAATTTGGAGCCTAGTGTTTGCTGATGCAATGAAAATGTTGAAAATTATTATTACCTCGTTCTTTGCATTTATCTTTTAAATTTGTAACAACTCCTTTAACAACACCATTCATCGCAGGAACACCATCAGTTGCAAGACAAGAATCAAAAAATTATGAATGTGGAATATTGAAAAATGATCAATGGATAAAGGACCTGGCTTTTTTTAATGGTAAATTGTATTCAATCAAAACTTCCATTAAGGAGTCAAAAATATCAACTCCAGTGATTATATCGAGCATGGGAATAATTTCTAGAAGTTCTTCACTTACTTTCGAGTTCATATCACATCTACGAATAAAAACAGCCAGCTGAGCGATATCCTTACATCTGTACTTTCTTCAATTGCAAGGGAATAGGTCTCAAATGTTGGAAATATTTAGTTGTTTCCTTAAGCTCTAGGCTATATCGTCAATTCTGCTAGCAGTGGTATTTCGAGATAAGCTTATATTTTTAAATTTCTTTAATCGATCAGACCACAACACTTCAACTGCTTTAATAATACATTCGCGAATAAATTCCCCTTCAGCGAATGGTTTCAACTTGCTTGCAATTAAATGCGATAACAAATAACTGGTTTTTACCGTAGCTCTATTATCTTCAATAGGTTTGGTCAATACACTTTGCTGATTTTGAAGTGTCAACTTTAATTCTGACAATTTATCTTCACGAGGTTTCGCAACATATTTGTCATAGTTTTCTTTATGATTTGTATCGTAATGCCTTTTAATGTTACATTCTTTGCAAACTGCAATAGAGTTTCCACATATCAGGCCTAATTTTTTCCCTTGAATACAAAAATATTGTAACTCCCATTTTTCTTGAAAACTACGATGTTCTTCAATTAATCGTTTTTTATTCATACTGGTTGACGGTTTCGACATTATTTTTTTATAAATTCTTTATTAATTATAAAGAAAACACTACACTTTCTTACGACTTGAAAATTGCTAATGGCTAGCCTCCAATTTCTGTGGTCAGCGGATGTAGTCGCGTAGGTAGACATGCTCGTTAAAATTTCGGTAAAATTCGATATTTATACAGTGGTGTAACAAGATTTTTGGAAATGACAAATAGAACATTATTTCCTTTAGAAATTGCAGGGCAGTTTGGCATATAAAATAATCTTAAGTGGAAATGTTAATTTTTTAAATATGTTTCTTTAATTGGGTGTTGTTAATAGTTAAATAACTATATTGGTTACAAAAGTTTGGCGGGCCGCATGTTACTTGTTGGCGCGCCTCATGCGGCCCGCAGGCCGTGTGTTTGACATGTCTGCTCTAAGCGTTTTCGCAGAAAAAACATGGAAAAAACTGATCTAATTTGCTTCTACAGGCCGAAGATCTCTGTTATTCGTCTTAGGCTGAATCCATCTTTCGATACCTAAAGTTTACACAATACAGGATGTATCCTTCACTAACTTACAAGATGTCTCGTTCCAATACCAAATTTAATTAGTACGTTTATCGCACAGGATAATGCGAAAAAAAAAGTGCTGCGTGTATGGAAGATGCGTGAAAGAGAAACTCACTGGAGGAGTTCGTATTTCAGTAGAGCAATGTATTATGCAGTAATCCAACATCCACCACGCTGCATTCGTGTTTAAAGAGCACTGATCCTCTTAGGATAGACTAATTTCAACGATGTCTTGCAAACATTCTATTTCTGCGATAACTTTTATTAAAACGTTTAAGACAATCACTCACATGTCTGTTGTTCTTCTTAATTGACACAAACCAACTCCCCGCTTTCCACCAAACTTATAATAACACGAGAAAACATTTGTCAACACCCCATCCACGCGCAGCCTGATTGCAGTGGAATGCAATGAAATCCACTTCTGTGGGACACCACTGTTTGAACTAATCTCCGAAAGATTATGGACTCAAGCTGTTAAAGAATATCAAGTTCCTTCTCTTTTTATTCTTATCCACACAGAACTGATGAGGCCCTTTACTTCTACATCTCGTATTTAAAAGTTATATTTGCAAAAAAAAAAAATTGTGAACTTACACTCGTATCAATTTCTGACAATAAATGAGTGAGAAATTACCTCATTTTCAATTCTGTTTTCACCACACTAGATTTTGCAATACGAATTTCGATACACTTTAATGTTTCTTCCGTTTAATTCTTTATTTAACAGAAGCAACTATTTTACTCCTCTGAATGCAGGTTTGCGGCTTAAATCCACAATCGCATTACAAGCCAGCGAGACTGTCTCTCTTTTTCTTTTCTCCTGAGGAGACTGAAAGAACACAAACACCGCTGGCTACTCAGACAAAGCCATAATGTGGGGACCTGTCTAGTCAGTTGTATTTTTGTTTTATCGGAAACACTTCCAAAACGTGTGAGTTCAGTTCTTAGCACCATCTGTTTTTTTTCTTCACCAACAAACCATGTTTTCTTCGCGTGACGAGTTCGGTAAAGTTGTTGACAGCTTCCTAATCAATCCTTAGCAGACAATCCACCTTTGGCGGAGAAATTTACAAGCTTATTTCTTTTATGCTCGCCCAGCCTATGGTTTAGAAACTTCCTGAACTTGCTCCGACTAAAAGAATTTTTTCTATTCCATACCCTTCTTTTACATAAGAATTTCCCAAATAACTACAGGAATAATCTAAATTTAACAAATAAATTATTATTATAATTATGATTATTATTATTATTATTTCGAGAGACCTCCAGGGGGTCAGGGACTCATCGAGGGAGGCCACATACTACACACACCAGCTATCATACTTATTCTTGAATTCATTCACACTGCTTGCACTCACAACATCCAATGGCAATCCATTCCAATAACGCACCACCCTCTGAGAGAAAAACCTAGCCCGTACACCCTTCTTGGCAGCCTTCATTCTCAGCTTCCAAGGATGCCCTCTCGTCCTTTCCCCACCCTCCATAAATTGAAAAATCCCATCAGCTGAAATCCTGTATGATTCTTTCAGCAGTTTGTAAGTCTCAATCATATCACCCCACTTTCTCCTGCTTGCTAGTGTCTACAATCTACAAATTCTCAATCTGTCTTCATAATCAGTATTACACAATCCTGATATCATTTTTAACACTCTCCTTTTTACTCTCTCCAATATATCAGAATCACAACGGAAACCAGGAGACCAGGCCTGCGCACAATAGAAAAAAAATAATAATTTATTTCATCTGTGAATCTGACAAACGAAGAATTTTAAACTATAAGATATTTCTCAGTGGGGTAAGTGTGTTTAGAGTGAGAAATCTAATTCTTTGCTACCGAGACCAAACACTGTTTTCATGTCTCTTCAGCCGTTTGATTAGCATCGCAATCACGATGTCCAAGGCACTGGGAACTCTCCACACTCAAGCGCACCTAGGAAAATGTTTTCCAAATAAAGTAATGGTCAGTGATTCAGAGTTTGGTTTAGTTTATTTCTCTAAAGTACCGAGCAATAGATTGGGGAATTGAACATTGAGGAATGGATTTATTTTTTTCTTGAGGACAAAGAATGATGCGTTTGAAGTACAATAAAGTAGTGAGATACCAAATACTCAGTCCAGGATTGGAATCTTTCATTGGTGCGTGTACAGTTCGTTCCATTACCCGTTCTGTAATGTCTGACTGACATTTCGTCGTTGATCGTTGATTTTAGCCCATTTATTAGCGTCGCAAAGAAACTTGCCGAGAAGGAAAAAGCATCGTGATGGCGTGCGAGCATTAAATAGCCGCTTTTATCGGCATGTCGGGAGAGACACAGTGACCTGCTGCACGCAACCAGTTGTCACTATGACACCGATATTTACTTCGCCATTCCTCCCATCCCACGCAGCACGAAAGAAACGACTGCATGACGACAAAAATAGATAATCGAAAAAAAGCTCACTTACTTGCTCTGTGAGGAGGCCATTTGGACAGTCTTTCAGAAACCCTTTGTACCTGAAACACAACGAATTCGATTGAGTGTTACCGAAGAAATGAATCCTCAGCACACAAAGTAATACTTTAAAGCACTTTAAAAATACAACAGAATACATTTATTTACAATAAAATGAGCATCATATTTTTGCGAATATTTGACCAGTGCAAAAGAGTTACGTTCGATCCAATACGTTTGTGACTAGTGGTGAACTATGACCTCTTTAAAAGTTTAAAAACGTCGTCAATTTAAAAATATTTAAAAAACATTAGTTTTTTTAAAAACATCTTATTTTTTATACACACTCGAAATATTTTATGCAAATTTTAAACATGGGCATAAACAAGAAAAACAAAACATTTTGGTGTTCCACAATTCCACCTTTTTCGTTAGCGTACTTCATTGTATACTGGATGATTCGTTGGTTATTTGTTCCCGAGAGGGAAGCGTCAGCCCTGAAGTAGTTTTCGTCTCTGTCATCAATTGCCTACTCCCCTTCCTATCTCAAACCAAAGTTCGCGATTATTTTAATCAGATTTCCGACATTCAAGCCTCCAATATTCGGATTCCAGTAAGCAGATCCAGGCTCTTTCTAACTTGGAATATTCCTACCCAACATCCTACGTTCGGAACATCTCGGTTGACTCTTATACATGCAGATGTTCGTCTGTGCCTTAATTTTATGTTCTCAGACAACTGTTGTCCGTTTTCATGGGGGAAGAAAACTGCCATTTCCACCATATGAGGCTATTTAAGTCATTACGTTGAAGAACTTTTTTTTTTTATTTCGAAGAAACATTTCTCATATTAGCAACGATGTATTTTATGTATGTATTTTCCCTCAGCCTTGTGGGGCAGCATACGCTACAAATCAGGGAAATGATTATGAGCAAGGTGGTTGTCTTCCTTGCCGTAAGTTTATTTTATGACTGTAGTCGTGTGTGTTCACGGGACCGGTTTGCTTGTTTTGAGGGAGGATAAACCCGAGCTATCGGGGGAGGTGGAAACCCTCAACCACATTATGAGACCGGTTAACTCACCTTTAGTCAAAAGAGACCAGATAAAGGTTCCTCACGTCACTGAAGGGAATCGGACCCAGGTTTTTCCAACCAAAGGGCTTCGTCTATTCTTCCGACTGAACTATGATGAGAATCTAAATTAGATCATTTCTCGCTTTAAACACAATATCTAAGATTACAAAAAATAGGAAACGTATTTACACCATGGCATAAAATACAGATGATGTTTTCGTATTTTTATTAAAAAAAAAGTGAACCGTACGTATGCTTCCTGGTGCAGTTGTAGTCTTCCAAACATCGGCAGAACCAAACAATTTCTGGTAGCGAGACTAGAAGAAGAGCATTAAAGCGATATACACTTCTGCTACTCAGAAAATCAGAAATAGTTCGCTATGAGCTAAGTGAAGAAGAGGGGGACACTGCATAAGCACCTTCCTACGGATGTTGAACGATCCTCCGACACCAAAAACGAAGAATCATTAAAAGCTGAACAGCTGAGAGCCTCGAAGAAGTGCAGGTTTAAGGAAGAAGTGATCCTTAAAGAGGTTCAGTCGCACTTTCTATCTCTGTTACTTTGAGTGGTTCATCCCCCACCCTCCCAAAAAGATTCAGTAATAAGGCTAATGAAAGGTTTACAGAATCTTCCATTAATGATGACAGATACCTTTATTACTGGAAATTTCGCTCGGTCATATAGTCACACGATCTGCTTTTTTAGATAAATTGTAGAATGACTATCAACGGATTTTTTAAAAGGATGTACGTTAAAAGAAGGATCAGATCCAAGATTGCTGCTTTCTAATAAGAGAATGGCCCAACTTGGAAAAAATGCCACCGTTTATTATATGGGATGCATTAGAATCTATTAAAGTTGTTGGGTTTATAGGTGGTAATGGTTATTTAATTAAACCTACTAGTTTCGCCACACATGCTAGTGGCTTCCTCTGGGTTAGGAAGAATAGACAAATCTGCGACAATCGTTAAATGAATCGTTACATAACTGAAGACTGAATGTGTTGGACACACAAATACAAATAAAAACAGAAACACGTGGAGCGTGGAAGCTGGCACAAGGTCAGTCACTATTCAGCAGGTGTGCCCGACAGTTTGCAGAAAAAGTAAAGTCCGATGTGTTGAAAGATCTGATAAGTGACTTCCAAATGTCACAAAATCGTTCCTTGGTTTCTGTTGAGAAACCAAGGGACGATTGGTTGTGAGTGAGTGACCATCGTAGCCTTTTTGATGTTGCGGGCGCTGAAGTTGTCTTCTATGTACGGCAAGGAGCTCTTGTTCCATTCAGTGTTGTAGTGAGCGTGGGAGAAGTGGAATTTCAGACCGGAGCTGTCTTCTCGGTTGTTATTGACGTCTCCAATATGTTCATTTTGTCTTATTTCCAATCTTCTAGACGTTTGCCCTATATAAGCAAGTCCACATGAACGTGAAACATTGGAATATGAAAGACTTATAAACCCAGTGTTAGTTAGTTTTGTTACAGGTGTCTGTCTAATTATTCAACATCGCAGCTCCACCTAGAAGGGCATTAATGAAGGTAGTAATGGATATATTTACCGAAATATGTGGATAGATTTTATTTGACTTAAAAACGGACACGTATTATAGAAACTAAGCTGGCATAAAACCATGTAACATTTCACACCGTAGGATTCACAGCACAACTGTTCTAAGAAAGAATAGAAGGATTGTGTAAGAATGAACTGCTGTCCAATAAACCGCTAACCAGATGATTGAGCTGAAGAAAACGATACAAAAGAATTTCGGGCATTCGTAGTTGATTGTGGGTAGTTACATTCCAGGTTTGTGAGGGTAGCTTTAGTGCCAAGGGGCGAGCCAAATAGTAGGATCAACGCATTGAAAGAGCATTTTATGAGTATTGGATTTTCTTGTATGTATTTATAAGATGAATTCCACAAAATCTAAAACGTGACGTTAATTTTGAATGCGAATGCAAAAAATCGGATATTTCTTCGAACACTTTCTTTGATCATCGAAGACTCGACATTTATAAAAAAGGGGATGCCGTGTAGAAGAAAATTTGGGATGTGGAGTGGCTGCAACTGGAATTCGTTGCAAAAAGTATTCACTTTTTCCGTCTCAAATGTCCAGTGCCGATCTAAGACTTGCTTATATTCCAGTCATCTAAATAAACCCCTCAGAAATATAACAAAAAAAAAAATAAAAAATAAATAAATATAAGAAAAAAACTAATAATAGTTCATTACTTTTTTCTTATATTTATTTTTATATGTTTAATTTAATTATTTAGTCTATTTAATATAAAACTATGAATTCAACAAACACTAAGTTGTTTTGCTGGTATAACATAATTGTAATTGTATTAAACAAATTGTAAATTGTAAAGTTGTATTAACATGTGAATCTTCTATCTCACACATTTAATATTTTGCGTCATATTTTTAACTATCACAGACTTAAATTTCATGACTTCAATTATGAAAAATAAATATAATGCTGGATGTTGCTTTTGACAGGGTGGGAGACATGGAATCAGTCCTGCTAATGGGTGACTTCAATGCACATGTTGGAACAGATGACCAGACATGGAGGGGTATGGTTGAGAGGAACGGCGTCCCTGACCTTAACGCGAATTGGTCGAAATTATTGGACTTCTTCTATACTAACAGCGTGTCCATAATGAATACCTTCTTCCAGCACCGAGAAGTCCATAAGTATACCTGGTACAGGGATACACTAGAACAAAGGTCTCTGATTGACTTCTTTATAGTCTCAGCAGACCTATTTTCCTCAGTGTTGGACGCTCGTGTGAGAAGAGTGGCAGAACTCTCAACGCACCACCACCTTGTTATCTGCACTCTACGGCTTCAGAAACCAGATGCTACCATCAACGCTGGTAGGCCTAAGCAGCTATGCTATACCGTGCATAGCATAGCGGAGGCATTAGAAAATGAGGCTGTGAGGAAGACATTTACAGATAACATCTCCTCCAGGTTCAAAGAGATTCCCAGACATAATCCCAGAGATTCCCAGGTGTTGAGGAGGAGTGGGGGCTGTCCAGAACAGCTGTCACTGCCTCTGCACTCTCATGCTGTGGCAGAAAGCGATTCGGCGTGGCGAAGGGCAGTGAGAAAAGGACACCCAGGTGGAACCAAGAGGCTGTCAAGGCAAAAAAAAAGGAGGCCTACTTAACATGGCTTAGGGTCAGGTCACCTGAGATGCGTTTCCGGTACACCGAGGTGCGAAACGCACCTGCTGAGGCAGTAAAGACAGCAAAGCAGAAGGATTGGAAATCCTTTGGAGAAAGATTAGATTAATCCTATGCAAATGCAAACAAGGTATTCTGGCAGCCCATCCGCCTCCTTCGAGGGAGGAAATCGTTCATAGCAAGGGCAATTAAGGCCTCTGGTGGTGCACTTTTAACAACGAGAAGGATATCCTCCACAAATGGAGGGAATACTTTGAGGGTCTTCTTAACCCAGGTGGCCCGGCAGCTGTGGATATCCAAGAGGTGCATACTGGGGCGATGACAAGTCTCACAGCAGAAGGAGTCCATTTAGCAATAAAATTGATGACTCGAGTGTGTCAGGCTGCTTGGATATCTGGGCGAGCACCAAAGCAATGGCAGACAGGAATAATACCAGTCTTCAAGAAGGGTGACCAGAGAGATTGCAGCAACTATCGTGGCATCTCTCTGCTCAGCCTGCCTGGGAAAGTATATGCTAGGTGCTTGTAAAGAAGGTGCAGGAGCATAGTCGAGTCAAAGTTCCAAGAAGAGCAATGTGTCTTACGTCCTGGTAGAATCACAACTGACCAAATCTTCACTTTAAGGCAAGTCTTTGAAAAATCTTGGGAATATGGTAAGAATGTCTACACATATTTTGTTGATTTGGAGAAGGCATATGACCGGGTTCCTCGGGATAAGCTTTGGCAAGTAGTACAGGAGTATGGAGTGGATGGCCAACTATTAGCTGCCATCAAGTTCCTGTATGAATGCCCAGAGTTTTGTGTCAGGGTAAACAGCACAAAGTCTGAACCTTTCACAGTCTTCGTTGGCCTCCGCCAAGGGTGTGTTCTGTCACCCCTCATTTTCATAATATTCATGGACTGGATTGATAGGCACAGCCAGGGAAGTGAGTGTGTCAGAATTGGAAGATGTAGCATTGGACGTCTGCTTTTTGCAGATGACCTAGTTCTGCTTAGCTCTTCCACAGATGACCTCCAGGGGACACTGGATAGGTTTGTAGCTGTTTATGTAGAAGCCGGGATGAAGATCAGTGTTGCCAAAACGGTAACATTTGTGGTCTCCAGACAACCATCCCAGTGCACTCATGTGAGTGGAGTCCCACTGAGGCAGATGGAGAAGTTCAAATACCTTTGGTCCATATTCACGAGTGATGGAAAGTGGGACGTAGAGCTAGATACTCGAATTGACTCAGCAAGCGCAATATTGCGAGTGCTTTTGGCCGTTCGGTAGTATTGAAGAGGGAGTTAAATCAGAAGGCAAAGCTGGATGTCTTCAATACAGTCTTCAATACATTACCATGACCTATGATCATGACAGCTGGGTAATGACCGAAAGAATGCGGACACGAATCCAAGCGGCTGAAATGAGGTTCCTTCTAGGGGTTGCGGGGCTGACAAGACTCGACAGAGTCAGAAGCTCTGCAATTTGGGAACCCTCAATAATCAACCGCTGCTTCTCCGTTTTGAGAGATCACAGTTACGATGGTACGGGCACCTGGTCAGAATGCCATAAGAGAGGCTCCCCCCCGCCAGCAGGTCCTCTTTGCTCTGCCAGAGGGTGGGAGGCCACATGGAATGCCACGGACTCGTTGGACAGATTATATCCAAAACCTGCGGTGGACACGTCTGAGAGTTCCACCAGAACACCTGAGCTTGGTGGCGGAGGATCGTGACCATTGGAAGTCCCTCTTACAGCTTGCGTCCCCACAACCCAATTAGGAAAGGTGGGCCTTGAAGAGGGATGGATGGATGGATGGATTCTTATTTCCTAATACCTAATGAGCTCATCATTGCCCAAACCCTCAGGATATTGACGAGCGCCCAGTTTATTCGTTTTACGATCTTCGACTGCACCTTCACTCGGCTCATCTAAAGTCCGAATCAATAGTTCGCGCAATCATCGAATTTGAGAATAATGTAAGGAATTTTTAAGTCGATAACTACGATGATTCCCTTACAGACTTTAGAATCTTCAATATATATTTAAAAATTATGTATACTATACAGTACTATGCAGACTTCGTCCTCAAACTGAGAGGAAAAAATTCCTCTGTTCACACAGAACGTCCTTCCACTCGGACCAAAGCAAATGAGACATTGGTTTCCAACCATAAGAGATGTTCAAATATTCCCTTGAAATCCATTAAACTAATCCATACTATGGTCCAGCAATTGACTGCAGCAGACCCAAAGGTATTAAATGGCGTTATCAGTTAGCCTAGGTCCCATCATACAAAAAATTAATAAAATCTTTGAAACTGGACATATATCCGGCATGTTCAAGACCTCACAAATCTCACCCATATACACACAGGGGAAAGAAATTCAATCACAACTTCAGGCCTATTGCTACTCCACCAAACATCAACCAAATTATGGAGCGGATCGTCCTCAGAAAAATTTCGACACACAGAAAAAATTCAGATCATTCTACAATCACAGTGCGATTTCAATAAAAATAAAGAAAAAATATTTCTTCTGAATAATTTTAAAGATGTATTTAACGCTGCCTTAGATAACAACGAAATTGTCACGGTCCTTATTGACTTTAGCATTTGATACACTTCAACGAAAAAAACTCTTCTAGATGCAGTAATCAGCTGCGTCTCAGAGGCAAGATATTCTAATAAGTAGATGATACAGTTATTATTATTATTATTATTATTATTATTATTATTATTATTATTATTATTATTATTATCACATAAACAACAATCTGATTGGTGATACAGAACAATTCAGATTCTATCCAAGAATCTAAGAATAGTCCGTCAGGTAGCGTCGTGAAACATGGACTGTTCCAAGTAATGCTGTTTTTTGTAGGTCATATGGGGTCACTTCGTTGATGTTTAATTGCTGTGAATAGTTGGAGAGCTTCTCTGAAGTTGCACCAAGTGCACCGATAACTATTGGGATGACTTTGGTGTGTTTAACACGTTCATTGCCAATCACGCGATATCACGCGGCGCGAGCCCTCACCAAACGGCCGATCACGCGTTATCGCGTGGACGTCGTTAACTAAATAAAGAAATAAAATAAATGTTGGCCACCACACGAAATTCCAAGTTTGGCAATGAACGATATCGCGCGATCACGCGATGCGAGCTATCACCAAACTGCCGATCACGCGTTATCGCGTTGACGTCGCTAACTAAATAAAAAAATATAAAAAAATTTGCCCACCACACGAAATTCTAATTTTCAGCTTGGCAATGAAAGTGTTAAGTCACAGTCGGCCAACTCCAATTGCCAGATCTCGATATTTAGTATTTTTTTCAAGTTCTTTGTTGTTAATGTTGTTATCAATGGGTACTGCGATATCAATAATCCAAACCTGTCGATGTTCGATAATTGTGATGTCAGATCTATTGTGTTCCAAATGCCAATCAGTTTGTATTCGAAAGTCCCAGAGAATTTTTGCTGTTTCGTTTTCCAATACAGTCTCTATTTTATGCTGCCACCAGTTATCAGAAGTAAAAAAGGCGTATTTTTGCATACATGCTAATGAACTATTTTGGCCACTTGATCATGGGGGGTAGGGTATAATAGCGGTATAATTTTTTAATAGTAATAATAATTTATTGATTGCTAAAATATTTACACATACAATAGACATCCTGAGTGACATTGCAACTTACAATTTTACAGAATTCAGCTCTGAGTGCTGCATTTTCTACATTGATTTTAACTAAAATTTTAATAGTATTTTTTTTTGCCTCTGTATTATGTATTTACAACACATGTTCTCTCAGGGGACCCTGCAACCCCTAGAGAGCGCGTCCCCTGGGTGGCGGATAGGGGAGCCCACCATGTGTGTGAGTGTGTGTACATGCGCGTGCGTGTGTGTATATATATATGGTGGGGTGGTCCGAATATACTGAATAAGGACTCGTGGACCAACAGGGCCATAAGGAGCAATCATCTTGATTGTAAGGGAAACGGCACTCCCATGGATCCCTAGCTGGATCTATCCTCTCCTTCTTCTACTTTGAGGAAGACCCACTTACTTTAATCTTTCCTATAAGGCCTTATCAGCCAACTCTTCTTACTTTATGACCCCTATGCTATTAGAGTACTCGAGGGCCATGGGGTCTTTTCATTTCTGGCCTTAGAACTATGCCCTCTCTCTAAACCTTACTATATTTCTTCTATAATCTACTCTTTCCCCTTCATTAGACCCTATTCCTCCTATGGGTTTAAATTCGGAAGACGGCTAGTTCACGAAGCCTTAAGGTAGCAGCCCTACCACTGAACTATTCCATCGTCTGGCTAGTCCCCTGACATGGAGAACATAACCATACTTGTAAGCTGAGAGAAAAAGATAATCGGATTGAATCTATGGGAAACGACCCTGGAATGGAAAAGGGAAAACGAAAATGGAAACGACAAAATATAATACACATAGCAAAGTGGAATGTAAGAGGAATAGCATATAAAGAAACAGAATTAGACCAGTTACTAAATGAAAGAAATTTTAAAATAGCAGTAATCACTGAAACAGAAAAGAAATTAAAAGGAACTATGAGAACTGAAAATTTTAATGTGATATACAGTGGGGTCGACAGAGACCAAAGAGCACAAGCAGGAGTGATGATTTGAATTCATAACTCCCTTTCAAAACAGTTAAAATATTATAAATTATGGAATGAAAGAATAATAGAAGCTAGAATAAAAATAGATAGAGGTTATTTAACAATAATTGGTTTATATGCCCCAGAAGAAGGAAGAGAATAGGATAATATTGATTTTTATAATCAGCTACAAAGCTATAATAAAATAAATAAAAATGATTACATAATTTTAGCAGGAGACTTAAATGCAAGAATTGGAAACACGAAAATTAATAATAATATAGGAATACATGGAGAACACACTCTAAACAGAAATGGTAAAAAATTGATTGACTTTGTAGTTTATAATAACCTAAAAGTAATGAATTCCTTCTATAAACATAAAGACACACATAAATATACTTGGGCAGAAAGAGGATGGAAATCGATATTAGATTACTTCATATTAAATGAAAAGACATCAAAATTTTCACTAGATGTTAGAGTTCACAGAGGATATGAAATAAGCAGTGACCCTTTCCTTGTTAAAATAAAATTAAGATTATCACCTAAATGGCTACAAGTAACAAGAACAGAAAGAAAAAGTGAAACATTTGTTTATAAAACTAGACTATTGAATGACACAAATGTACAATGGCTATATGAAAAAAGAATTAACCAATATCTAGATAAAATAAAACAAAATGAAGAAATAGAAATAGAATGGTTTAATATAAAAACGATACTAAATGCAGCAGCAAATGAAAGCTTAGGAAAGACCAAAAAATTCAATAAAAGAAAAAAACTGAAGATCTGGGATGATACAATCAAAGAAATAATTAAAAAGAAAAAAGATGCCTATCACAAATGGTTAAGCAGTAAAAGATTAGAAGATGAAATAGAATATAAAAGAATAAGAGCCATAGCTAAAAGATAAGTCAGAAAAAGACATAGAGAATCATGGAATAAATTTGTTTCTAATTTAGAACATGATTTATATAAAATAAGACCCGATGTATATAAGATTTTGAAACACCTAAATGCAGATACCAAAGAAAACATAAAATTAGAAGAATTTTTAAATTACTACACAGAACTGTTGACAGACAAATATTTTAAAAAAGACAACTGGCAAACAGTTAACGAAAATGAAAAAGAAATAACTGAAGAAGAATTAGAAATCAGCCTGAAAGAAACAAGAAATGGAAAATCACTTGGAGAAGATAAGCTAGGTTCAGAACTATATAAATACGCAGGAACAAGATTCAAAAAAAGACTCTTATTATTTTTAAATAAAATTTACTCAACTAGAATCCCCCCAATAGAATGGAAAAAAGCAATTGTGATCCTTATCTTTAAGAAAGGTAATAGAGATGACCCTAAAAACTATAGAGGTATCAGTATACTAAGTTCCTGTTACAAAATATATAGCAGAATCTTAAATAGCAAACTAATGAAATATTCCGAAAAGTTCATTCTTGAGGTACAGAATGGATTTAGAAAAGGACGATCATGTATAGACCCGGCCTTTTGCCTAAAATTAATAGTAGAGAAAAGAATAAAATATAATTTGGAAACACATATTGCATTTATTGACTTTGAAAAAGCATTTGACATAGTTAAAAGAAACATATTATTTAACATATTAAAAGAAAGACAAATACCAAATAATATCCTAAAAACTATCACAAGTATATATGAAAATAATCAAATACAAATAAGATTAAATCACGGGCTATCATATACGAGAGAGATAAACCAAGGGGTCCGACAGGGATGTCCCCTCTCAGCAACTCTTTTTAATATGTACTTAAATGAAATAATAATAAAATGGAATAAAAATTTACATCAAGAAATTAAACTTTCACCTACAGTTAACTTAAACATTCTCCTCTTTGCAGACGACCAAATAATAATTACAAATTCTGAAGATAACTTGCAGAAAGCTATTTTAAATCTAAATGAGATATCCAAAGATTATGGTATGATAATATCAACGGAAAAATCAAAAACTATGGCCTTTAAAGGACAAGATCCAGCAAGAACTAAAATAGTAATAGCTAACAAGATCTTAGAACAGGTGAATTCATTTAACTACCTAGGATGTATGATCACATATGAAAATGAAAAAGGTATAAACGTAAATGTTGCAAAATATTTAAAAATAACAGGTGTAATTAACACTATATTTAAAGCAAACCTAGTTCAAAAACAAACCATACTAAAAGTATACAATACATTATCCCTACCAGTCTTAATGCATGGAAGCCAAATCTGGACAATAAAGCAAAGATTAACAACAGCAGAAATGAAGTTTATGAGAAAAACTGCAAAGTATACCCTATTTGATCACAAAAGAAACGAAGATATTATGAAAGAATTAAACCAAGAACCAGTAATAGAAAAAATTAAAAAATATAAACATAAATGGATGGAACACGTTCAAAGAATGAAAACAGAAAGATTACCAAAACAAGCTTTCAAGTACAAGCCGTTAGGAAAAAGAAAACCAGGACGTCCTCTGAAACGATTCAACGATGACTTCTAAGGGCGGAACAGGCCATGCTAAACCTAAATCCTTGATATGTATGATGATGATTATGATGATGATGATGACAACACATGTTCTTCTAATGTTAACAATGAAGATTATTCAGAATTTTTTGTATAATAATTTTTTTTCTGTTTATATAATTTTTTAATTCTAAGAATAATTTATTACATTCTTTTTTTCGTGTTACATAAGAGTATTATATTAATAATATTATCACATAATACTCAGTATATTCAGTATCGTCTTTATTGTTGTGTACTTTACTAACTGTTTTATTAGATAATCTGCTTCTTTGGTTATAAGGATTACGTGTGGTTGAGTGAGGCAAGTTAATCCCACCTACTTCGAAGCATGGGTTTGCTTTTGTGAAGAGAGTGGGATTTAGGCTTTACTGTTTATGTTGTTCCTACTGTTTATGTATGGGATGTTGGCATTGGATACTGGTGATTTGTGATGTGTATATTAGTGTTAATGGTTTCTTAACTTTGTTGGTATATTTTCCAGAGTTCGTGTTTTAATGTTCTGTAGTTATCTACGTGTTTTAAATTTCTTGGTAGGTTGTTGAGTTGCATGGGTATCTGATGTGATCTCACAAAGTAACCCTATGAGTTGTTGAAGGGTGTAGGGATGTAGAGAGTTGTTGTTGGTGTTGTTATACGATATGTGTCTCTGTTGTTTCGATAGGTGATGTTGAAGTAATTCCTTGTTAATGTCATGTAGTGTTTAAGGTTTTCAATGCTCAATAATAAAAATAATAATAATAATAATAATAATAATAATAATAATAATAATAATAATAATAATAATAATAATAAGAAGAAGAAGAAGAAGAAGAAGAAGAAGAATTATCTGAAAAATTATATCTCATCCAAGATAAAAAAAAACGTATGTATCATATGTAATCCAATGTATGCAATGTACGTATCACATGTAAACAAATGTATGTATTATATGTAAACAAATATAAGTAATGTTGTATCATATACAACATTACTTAATAAAATATATTTAAATATATTTTATTAAGTAATGTTAATTAAGTGTTGCTGAATGTAGTAGATGTGCAAATTCAGGGAAACTAGATTTATTAAGGGGGGCGGGGGGTAGATATACTGTCCTTAGGGAGGCAGTTGAATGTATGAATGAATATAATATGCCCGAGCGAATAAGGACAACAAATCAGAGTGGGATAGTTAATATAAGGCATGAAGGTAGGGTTGGGGCTAATGGGGGCTTAAATTCATGTACACTAATCCTAGAAGTATTAGGAACAAGAAAGAAGAGTTTTTGGCCATGGTTGGCACTTCCAGACCACAGGTTATTGGTATTAGTGAATCATGGCTGACTGTAGATGATATAACTAGTGGGAGTGAATGTGATGGGTATAGTGTGTTCAGGAATGACAGAGAGAATAAAATGGGGAGAGGAGTATTGTTGATGATAGCTGATGAGCTACAGCCAAGGAGAATAGAAGTTGAATTGCAGGATAGAGAAAAGAGCACATTTGAGGCCATTTGGTGTGAGATTGTGGCTAGCAGAACTAAATATCCAATTGTGTTCCGCTATAGACCAGGTGATGGAAAAGATGGTGATGACAGTATGTACAAGCAAATAGAAGAAATGATTGGAAGGAGGGTAATTATTATGGGAGATTTCAACTATGGTCGCATTGATTAGAGTGAGGAGAGGACACACAGGAGGAAAGAATTGGATTTTATGCGGTTATTAAGGGATAACTATCTGCGACAGCATGTAATGGAAAATACCGAGAGAGTAATGGAAAAGTTCAGAGAGTGCTTGACCTAGTAATTACATCTGAGGATATGGCTGTAACAAATATGACCACATTGCCACCAATTGGTGAGAGTGATCATAGGGTCTTGACTTGGGAAGTGGCTAAAGGTGTGGAATTTACAATTAAGACAGGATACATGTGAAATTATCGGGCTGGAAAGTATGACAAGCTTAGGAGTTTGATTGGTTCAGTGCCATGGCATGTACAACTGCAATGGCTAGAAGTTGATAGTGCATGGGAGGCGGTTAAGAAGTGTTTGCATGAAGCAATGGATGACTGTATACCTAGAGTCCGAATAATAAATCAAGTAGGGGTTAAATGGATGAAATGAATAACACCATTAAGCTTGAGCTGCAAAAAAAGAATCAACTATGGAGGAAATTTAAGGAGAAAGGTGACTGGCAGGCACATGAACGGTATAAAGCGCAGGCCAGAAGGGTGACGAGTGTGGTAAGAAAAGCAAAAAAGGATTACGAAAGAACATTGGCCATGCAGGCTAAAGAGAATCCTAAACAGTTTTTTAGATATGTAGCAAGTAAAAGAAAAAATGTAAATGCAGAATGATTTTAAAGAATGCGATGGTAGGGAGATAACCGAATCAGTTGACATAGTTGAATTACTGAGCAAGCATTTTGCAAGTATATATCAACCAGGTGGTGACATTGCAGAAACGAATAAACCAGTAGATTATACGGGAATTGTGGTGAATGAAGTGGAGGTGAATAGTCTATTGCATAACCTCAATTTCAATACATCTGTGGGATTGGATGGTATACCAGCTCGTGTCGTACGAGAAGCGGCTAAAGAATTGTCAGTACCCTTGACCATTTTGTTTAATTTGAGTCTCGGGTCTGGGTTAGTCCCGAGGGGGTGGAAAAAGGGGAAAATATTTCCACTGCATAAAGGTGGTTCCAAGACTACTGTTGTAAATTACCGACCGATTAGCATATCAGGAATCATTGTCAAGGTCTTAGAGAAATTAGTCAAGAAAAGAATACAGAATTGGATAGATGAAAATGGGATATTGGATGGGGGAAAACATGGTTTTTGTGAAGGGTAGGTCATCCCTCAGTAACTTGCTCACGTTTTATAATACAGTGACGGCTGAACTGGATAGGGGTAATGGGTTTACGGTGATACTACTGGACCTTGCCAAGGCCTTTGACAGGATACCACATGGAACCCTAATCAGTAAACTGGAGCAGATGGGGATAGATATAGGGTTGGTGAGATGGATAGGAGGGTGGCTGATGGAGAGATATCAGAGAGTAGTTTATTCAGGTGTGGAGTCTAAAAGACGGCTTGTGACTAGTGGTGTGCCGCAGGGCTCTGTTCCTGGACCACTACTTTTCAATTTGTTGATCAATGATATAAAAAAGGATTTGAGAGGAAGCGTTCACTTGTTTGCTGATGATGCAAAGTTGGGTAGAGCAATTGTGAGTGCACAGGATGTCAACATTTTACAGGATGATTTGGATAGTTTGGAGGACTGGGCTAGGAAAAATGGATGTCAATTTAATGTGGCAAAGTGTAAGGTTATGCACCTTGGGGTGAAAAGAATAGCAGCAGTATATCGCATTGGTGGAACCGTATTCCAGGAGATGGATGAGGCCAGGGATTTGGGAGCGTTGGTGGATAGGGAATTGAAGTTTAGGGGGGAACATTGCAAAAGTGACTAAATCAGCTCATCAAATCACTTGGCTTCTGAAAAATACTTTAACATGCAGAGCCAAACAAGTTGTTGTTCCTCTGTATCGAGCCTTGATAAGATCCCATCTGGACTACTGTGCCCAGTAATGGGCACCAGGGTTTCTTCGTGATGGGGAGAAAGTGGAGAGGATCCAGAGGCGAGTGACCAAGATGATAGCAGGTCTGTGGAATGAACCTTATGAGAATAGGTTGAAGATTTGTGGGTTGCAAAAATTGGTCGATAGGCAGAAAAGGGGTGATATGATTGAGACATTCAAATTACTGAAGGGTTTCTATAAGATTGATCCAGAAGTTATTTTTGAAAATAGGACTGGTGGTGGGAGGACTAGGGGCCATACATGGAAGCTGGGCAAGAGTGTGGTTAGCAAGGGTGTTAGAGCTAGGTTTTTTACTTGGAGAGTGGTGAATGAGTTGAATAAGCTGCCGGAGTCTGTTGTGGGTGCCATGACTGTGAATGAGTTCAAGGCGAGGTATGATAGATACTGTGTCAATGTCGAATTGTTGTTCTTGACATGATATTAGGGCCTCCCTCGATGAGTCTGTCGACTCCTTGCAGTTGCCCGGAATAATAATAATAATAATAATAATAATAATAATAATAATAATAATATGCAATCAAATGTATGTAATGCATGTAATAACTGTAACAAATGTATGTAATGTAATAAAAAATGCAAAAAAAATATTTATTATTATTATTATTTTTTTTTTTTGTATAATGGAACCTATGCTAACCGATTAGTGGTCAAGCTTTTTGTGCTCAAGTACATGCCCTGGGTATACTGTCAATGTGGCGCGGTTGGGGACCAACTGTCTTAAGAGATATACCATTTTCTTCACTCTACTGGGCCAGTTATGAATCACTAAAAAAATATTTGAATCAGCAGCAACAACCCACCTTCTGGAAAAGCTTTTTTTGAGGTGCAGCATATGTCACAGTTGCATCGACAGATAGAGCTAGGAGAAAACGTAAATAAATTAAATAAGAATAATCCTGAGGCTTCCACATTTGTCCTGCTAAAATAATTTGTATATTAGCTGTGGTTTTACATAGTGGTTTACTAGTATATTGCGACGTTTGGTGAAAGTTGCTCCAGCATGTGCAATCATGATCAGTACATATGAATATGCAAAAAGTTCTTCCATCAGTATAATACATCAATGATGAATGCAGAGTTGTGATAAATATTTGTGGAATTGCTTTAATATCACTAAAATATTAAGGAGTTCCTACTGTGTCCTAAGGACTGTTTCACTGGTGTATCATTTAAGATGAAATAGTTTCATTCGTCCTACATAGTATCCTGTATATTTAAATGTATAGCCATATGTTTACCCTTCCTGTCTATAATAAACTGTATATATAATAAACTAGATTAGAACTAAAAAAAATATTGTTGTTGTTGTTATTATTGTAACGTGACACCTCGAGGGAGGGCACCTACTCTACGACTCTATGATGTACATTCATGCGGACGTAGAAACTAACCAAGCAAAGATGCAATACATCCATCTGGCCACTCGGCAGTCCACCATAATTGTTATTCACCTAAACTCTCATCATATGAATCGAATTATATTCGAAAATACACTGAGTCAGCAATAAGTACAAAACAATCCAACATTTCTCCTCATCTTCAGCAAAACCATCACCATTACCACGATTCAAACATACGAACCGTGGAATTTACTGTGATGTAGATATGAACTAGAATAGTCACGACATGCAATTTATCTATAAGGGAAACTAGAGATAATATCCATAAAATTATAGATACACTAAAAGGTTTAACTTCTACATACACAAAAGTGCATGTGACAATGTATGAAAGCATATGAATATACACTTTAAACGTAAGCATTTTGCGCAGGTTAAAAACTAAACAGATGAATACCATTATAGCAGGGGTGGCTCGTGCATAGGCACTACGGAACTGCAGCATCCCCAATTTTTTTCGATATATAATATAAATTTATTAATTTATTTATATTTGCTTGTAATATTTAATTTTATCATCAACGACCTATACCACCTGTACAATTCTCCTATTTTTATAAAAAAATAATAAAAATCCATCTTGTAGCACTTAGAAGGGCGCTAGCAGCACTGTGTTTACCACAGTGTCATATTGCTACGCGCGCAAGCATACGCACGTCATAGTGAGATGCGAGCTATTAGCGTCAAGCGGCACTGTCCGTCGCGCAGTTCCACTGTTGTTTGTATGCAGTTTGCGCTAGTAGTAGAGTGTTCGTAGTGCTTATCGTGTTTACTCCGTCTCTTTAAATATTTGGACATTACAATTAAAGGATTTAATTGTAATGTCCAGAAATTAAAAAAATCCATTCCTTTAATTACAATTAAAGGAATGGATTGTATTGTTAAGTAATTTTGAATTATATTAAACTGTGTACTTTTATCGATAATAAACAATATTTTTTCATGTTCAGTTTTTTTTTAAATTTTTACCATAATTTGTTATTTTATCCAAACACGTATACACTGTACTTACAGTGTGTATGTATATTCTGGAAAGTTGCAGCACCCCCACGATTTCAAGCCACGAGCCTGCACTTCACTAGAGTATAAAATGATGCTGCAAATATTTTGAATTAAGCATTACGTTTTGCTAACAGAATATTCAGAACATACAGTATGATAATCTCTCAGGCAAACTATAGCATATGTAAATACGCAATTATTATGGAAAATCCACCGAAGCATCTATTTTCTTGATATGTTACAAATTACGAATTGAAAATCGAATCCTTACAAACTACAGTACTCACTCTAGAAGGACCTCAAGGATGAAAAAGAAATAAGCACTGCACATGCCTCTTACAGCGATAATGAAATGCATTTCTGGTTCGATGATGCACGATCGCATTGTGTGTGTGTGTGCCATGCTAATGCAGTGGCTGTGTGCCTGAAATATTGCCAGCGCAGCAAGAGAAGTAATAAACAGAGAAGTAATTAATCAGTGTCATCTTCAGATAAGCTTCGAGGATGTAATACCTCATCCGAAACCAATATTAGAAATATGAAAATTATTTCATTTATTTTAAGTATAATATTACTTTGGCAACAAACAGAGATGCTTTACATCGCACGTAACTGTTTTGTCAGGAAATTTAAGGAGGCTTCCCAAATGCAGTTCTCTCCAACTCAGTGCAATAAGAACCATGGCAGCATCTTCTTGCACCAAGTTTGGTCTTCATTCATCATCAGAATCTATGACACGCATTATGATGTACAGCGTGACAATATCCACTTAATACACCTGCTTTCACGAGCTGACATCCAGTGTGGACTTTCATAGTTTAATGATGCATCCTACGTATAACCTTTTTAGTTATTTTGTAAAACTAAGCACGCTCCGACGAAGCATACCTGTCGGCATACGAAACTAGTCGACATTTTTAGTTTGATAAGGTATTTGAGGTTATTTCAGTCATGTGGTCACTACAACTGAAATTCAGTAGAAGCCACAAAAATTCCTAAATAGATTTGTGATCATTAACATACGCAGAGAAAATATCATCGTATATTCTGTAGAGAGAGAAAAATGAATGTTGTCATTTATTTTTGAATCTTTCCTATTCTAATGACATGAAAGAGAATTTCACTCCCGGATATTTCTCATAATGGTAGAAATGAATGAGGAAAGAGGTAAATGTCGCCTCATTGAAGAAATGATTGAGGTGATTAGACAAGGGATAGCATTCGCGAACGGCAATCACGCACGCACGCACGCACGCACGCACGCACACACACACACACACACACACACACACACACACACACACACACACACACACACACACACACACACACACACACACACACACACACACACACACACGGAGAGAGAGAGAGAGAGAGAGAGAGAGAGAAGGAAGAAGATCGATTAGAAAACTCACCTTCCAGATACATGCTATGGAAAGGATTGCAGAAACGTGCTGTTTCTGTTTATATTTGCAGAGCATTTGATAGCGTCTGGCATTCAAGCCTGCTGAGCAAACTGTCACTCACTCTCTCTCTCTCTCTCTCTCTCTCTCTCTTTTATATGCAAAATAGGCCTTCTCTCTTTGATCAATAACTCTGTTCATCGTTTTCCTGATGTTAATGCAGCCCATTCCACCTCAACATGATCTATGAAAGTTTGTTGTACAGAAATGCGTACAAATTTTTAATGCACTCCAACTTAAAAAACGGTTCCCATGATGGAAGTGCCAAAAAGCGCGCAAAAAATGTCCCTACAATTCTTGGTTCAGTAGTGAAGAAGGAAATTCGGATAATAAAAGATCACTCTTTCAATGACTCAATTCACAAACTCTTAAAGTTATATCTATTTTAACTCTTTTCTACTCTTTGCTCCACTTTGCTGGCATCCACCATTCCTGTGTTTTTACAGAGGTCTGCTAAAACACGAGCAGAGGCTGCCAAACATCCTTTTAATATTCATCTGTCAACTCAACAACTCTGGTACTGACCTCCTCTTTCATTAAATCCGTTACGTTTTCTCTGGAAGAGAAGTAGCCTCCTACACGAGATTAACTGCAACCACTAGCTTTTCAAGAATGTGCTGTACATTGTGTGATCTGTTGTGTATGGGACTGGTATAAAATGCTCGATTTGGAATGTCAACAAGAAGCTACTGTCCGAACAGATATTGGAGAAACTGAACATTTCACAATAGGTAAAGGGATGCGACAAGGATATATTTTGTCTCCGTATTTCTTGTACAGCGAATACATTTTAAGAATGGCTGGACTGAAGGAGTCTTCAGTTTCAATTAAAATTGGTGGAAAAATATTAATAATTTGAGGTATGCAGATGATACCACCTTGCTAGCAGAATGCAAAGAAGATTTCTAGGAACCTATTATGAAAGTTAAAGAAGAAAGTGCTAAATATGGTCTTAAACGTAACCTCAAAAAGACAAAAGTTATGGCAAAATGTGAACTTAATGATTTTGAAGTAGATAGAAAGAAAATGGAAGCGGTTAACAATTTTGTGCTCCTAGGATTCCGAATTGATCAAGATGGTTATTGTACTGAAGAAGTTAATAGAAGATTATTACTCGGAAAGAAAGCAATGGCAAATTTGAAGAAGTTCTTTAAAGATAAAGATATTAGCCTCGAAACAAAAATCAGAATCGTGAAAGCAATGGTATTCCATGTGATACTGTATGGATTTGAAAGTTGGACCCTGAGAAAGAGTGAAAGAAAGAAGATAGATGCATTTGAATTATGGGTTTGGACACGTTTATTAAGAATACCAAGGACTGCTAAGCAAACCCAAAAAATCAGCGATAGAGAGAATAAAGTTAGATTGCTCCCTCGAAGCTAGGATGATCAACCAAAAATTGTCATACTTTGGACATATGCGAGCAAATGACAGTCTGGAAGAGATGATGATTATTGCTAAAGTTGATGGAAGCAGGAGAAGGGGAAGACCAATAATTAGATGGGTGGATGGAGTTAAGCAACTGGAGTGCGCTTGGAAATTCTGAAAGGTATGGCCAGGGATAGATCTAAATGGAGAGTGTATACTCGTAGCGTCGCCAGGAGTCGGAAACGTGTTTGCAGCCGTATAAAAGGAAGAATAGCATACACTTAAGTCAGTGCAACCGTGTGCGGGTGACATGGTTGCGAGAAGGGAACTGACTGAGTACGACAGAGGCGCTGTGATAGGATGCCATGTTGCAGGCCTACGTTATCAGTAAATTGTTGACAAACTTGGTCATCCCACCTCAACAACCACTGACACCATACTGAGCTGGAAGGGCAGGAAGTCAGCTATAAGTACTGCTGCAGTGGACGACTCACGACACTCACCGAACGTGACGTATGGTGTTAAGAAGGATAATATGCCATTCGTCGGCGGACATGTTGAATGCGGCGTTCTGGGCATGAACTGGAAGACGAATCTGCACAAAACCATTTAGAACCACGATATGGGTTTCCACGGTAGGACCGCAAAATGCAAGCTGCACATTATCCGAACCGATATGCAGTGTTCTCTTCAGTGGTGCAAAGAGCGTGTACAGCGGGACGTGGAAGCTTGGAAAGCTTTATTATGGAGCGAGTAATTACGCTACATCCTCTACTGAGCATAGTGACGGGTGTGGGTGTGGCGGATGCCAGCTTAACGTCTCTTACCAGAGTGAATAACCCCAACTGCGAAATTCGGAGGTGGCGGTGTGATGGTATAGTCCTATTTTTCTTGGTTTGTCCACGGACTCTGTTTGTGATGCCACAAACATTGAACACTGAGAAGTATCTGACCATTCTGAACAATGCAAGGCTTCCTACTTTGTGGCGTTTCTAAGAACTGACCACTGTCTCTCTTTCAGGAAGACAATGCACCGTGTTATAAGTCTGCTGCTGTAATTGTGTGGTTTGTAGACATGAACGTCACCACACTTGACAGTCCTCCACAGAGCCTTGATCTCAATCCTATTAAACATCTGTGGGATGAACCGGAGCATCGGTGAGGTCAAGAGACCTCAGGCCACAATAGTCCAGGACTTCTTTACATACTTATACGAAGAATGGTCCAAAATCCCATCGATGGCCATCTCACGCATTCAACAGGATTGATGGCCATCACGCCATCATTTAATCGCTGCAGTCATCGCAACGAAGGAGGTCCCCTGCATCTTATTAAAGTGGGCGCCATGGCTGTTTGTTCTTCACACTATAGTGTCTGTTGTCCTCTTCCCAAGCATTGGATATCAAACTTCTAAAAAACGAAACAGCAGCCTGACTCTTTTATTCTAACATATTTTATTATTCATCGCTAATTGCTTTTATAGTTCATTGCCATCTTCATATTCTGATTATTTTTTAAAAATTCATAACCTGAAAAGTGTGAACTGTTTTCTGTTCTCCTTACAAGCACGTCGTATGTGTACTGCACATTGATTGGTGTTTGAAGTTGGAATACGAATTCTGCAACCAATTGATTGTACAACATCGAAACAGCCCTTGAGCTCAAAGAGGTGTTGACGGATGTCAGCACGTGCGAATGTCAATGAAGACGGAATCGATAGGGAGGAGATATTTGCTGCAAACACGGAATGCTTGTTCATGGTTACAGATCGCAATAGGAAGCTTCGACAGCTTAAAAATTCAACTGCGAAGAGAAGACTTTGTGGGGGTGATGATTAGAAACAAAGCGTCTTAACGAAGGATAGTTTAAATGCTACGAAACAGGAAGAATTATGTTCAATCGTATTAGTCCTAATGTTGGTTAAAATGGAGAACGGATGCGCAAGCGTGCTGCAAAACTGTGAGAAAACTGCAGTGATAATAGCAAAGACAGATACACGAGCTGTCTTCTCTCGTCTTTATGCAGCACGCTGCACAGATGTCGTTGCAATTGGCTTCAATTATCACAGTAACATTCAACAGTAAGTGACAAGATTATCGAAATGATTGTTGTGTAATAGCAAACTTCCAACGTAACTTTGAACTTTAATTGAATCATTTTGGTTTGATTCTTTCAGAAAAATGAATTGAAAGGCACATGCAAATAAACTAAGAAAACATTCTATTAATAAAGGATTAAAGCCATTCACCTTAAGATTTTATCTTAATGGACAATATGTCTTCTCTCCTATCTCTTTTGCTATACTGCAGATTTCTTGACTGTCCGTCAGCAATCTTTTTCCTTTCTGCATATAAATTTTCGTTTTGATCCCCGTCTTCGGGATTTTTGTTCTGCTTAGCTAAACTGCCGTCCCTCCCCGCACACCAGCATTCACGTTATAACGACCACGTGAAGCGATCCGTTTTTTTCGAATCAACTCCTCTAATTTTGAAAGATGGATTCTGCGCTGCCGATATTGCTGAAGGGAATCGTGATGAGAACTGAAGTCGCTTGTAAATTCAAATGGATAATCCGTTAACATAAATGGAAATGCGAACCTCCAGTGAGGAGAACGCCTCAGGTAGCTTATCTTAAAAGGATATTCGAATGCCGAGTTTCCTAGTGCTAGCTTAGTAATGCTCATACCCTCAGGGAGAAGTAGTTGATCAAGCGGAGTCGTCTTCATGTAATCTACACAGTTTACCCATAACAAGTGTATATACACGAGGATGATGCTTCATAAAAATCCACTACCATTCCTCTGCTTTCACCGAAGACTGTAAGAACACCAGAAGTTGCTAGTCAACATCCATTTACTATCCACGTCGAAACTCACCACACTATCTTCTTCTTTCATTTCATTTACTTCAGGTAAACGCACCCACCCCCCCACCCCCCCACACACGGTTAAGCCCTCCAATAGCGTGCTAAAAGCGAACAAATGAAATTAAAGAGGAGGGAGAAAGAGAAGTTAGTTTCGTAAATTTCCAAGAGGATATTAAATGGATGTTGACCAGCAGTCACAGGTGTTCTCATTATCTTAGAAGAAAGTAGAGGAACAGTGATGGCCACTTCATCAGAACACTGTCCATGAAATACGTAAACAAGAGACATAAGATAGAGTGAATGTCTGCAAGAAAGTGATGGCGTAAGTCTGTAAGACAGTCATCTCTTAATCAGAGCAGATGGTCCATTCTGGATGGCCTCAAGTATTACTAGTGAGATTTTTGATCTCAGTCCGAAAATATTCTAAGTTTAGTCCGATGGCCTAAATATATACGGGATCTGAAGTTATAAGTTCAGGAAGTGTCTTGAACGGAAGACGATATCAAGTTTCGTGCAACTGAAGAGGTTGTGTGTGTGTGTGTGTGTGTGTGTGTGAAAAGACAGAGGAAAATTATCTCCGCAATTAGAAAGATATACTCTTATTGTGTAGAAATCTGTATTTTATCAAATACAAGAAGTACTGTAGAACGCTGTAGCTCAGTCGGTATTTGTTTGGTTTCAAGGCAGCTCGTCCAATGAAAATCTCGTCCAGTAGGACATTTCATCCAATCCTATTTCGTCCAATCTTATTCATCCACTGCTATTTGTCCAATTGAAAATAATTGGACGAAATACTCTGAAAGCACCTGGGTTTGAGATTAGTCCAAGGAGTTATAAGTAGCTTGTGATCATTAATAATAGTCAGTTGACGTTCAAATTTTTTTGTAATTTATCCTTAAAATATGGCGGAAATTATGCTGAGACTCTTATAACAAGAATAAGACTAGACGGTATTGGCGATGTGAGGGTCGTGATCGTTGCAATGCTAAGTGCATCACAACTGCCTTTAGACAACATCGTGGTGTACAAAGACGGCAAGGACGATCACCAACATGAATCAGGCGTGGATGGAGAGGATAGGAAAGTTAAAAATAATCTAAAGAGACGGGCGCAAGACAATGTGCATGGTCCACCCTCACGCGTTATGCGTAGGGTTATAGAACAAGTTCAGCAAGATGAAGTATTACTTATGTTGCCGGAGAGGGATACTCCGCAAAGGCAAGTCAATAGAAAATAATAATAAATAGAAAATATTAATCCGAACAAGTCGAAGTTTCGCCAAGTTATTGGTTTTGAATTTTATTTTCACTTTACAATAATTTTGGGTTTGGTTATAGTTTACTATTTTCGTTGATTGCTACATGTTTTAACAGTCTACGATGCTTAGTAATGGTGTTGGGGTTTTAATATTGGAAACAGGTTGGCATTCGTAGTGTTTTATTCATGTTGTGCAGCTATAAAATGGGTAGCCACAAAACGAATACATCTCCAAGAAAGCGTTCAAAATTATTTACTCTTTCTCACTACACATTCGTGACTTAAAGATTAATTGCCAATGAGTGTGGTGTTGATTTGGGTCCTGTTAATGTGATTTAAAGAGGTTTCTGGAGAAAGGTAAATTTTCTCCTGACAGAATAGGAAAATGTGGATGAAGAAAGGAAAAGTATACTTACCAAAGATCAATTACTTGTTAGGAAAAGCAAAATGAATCCAGGATTGTCAGCTGTAGACTTAAATAGAGACTTGGCACCTAGTGAGATTAAAGTTTCTGACTTGACAGTTCGTCGAAGATTGTTGGAAGAAGGGAGGTCTGCCCACAGATCAAAAAAGAAACAACTGTTGCGAAGGCTATGCAGAAAGAGAGGCTCCAGTGGGCAAAAGTGTACAAAGATTGGACTTTTGAGAAGAAGGACATATTCTCAGACGAGAGCCATTTCTTTGTCTAAGGAGAGCAAATACCTTATCTTCGTAAATCAGCGGCTGAGAAGACTTTTCCAATCTTCAACAAGCTCGTAAACACTCAGCTAAAAAAGATGTTTTGGGGATGTTTTACACATGATGGCCAAGATCACTTGTACCTGTTCATGAAAGTGACCAGTACATAAACATATTGGAGAAAAGCGTGGTCCCACAGATCCAGAAAAACAAATAACTCATCTTATAACAGGATCTATTCCATTCCACACTTCAAATAAAGTGAAAGAGTTCCTCTCAAAAATCACAACATCTAATTGCTTCAGTTACTAGATAACTCCACCCACATTAACCGAATAGAAAATTTGTCGCCCTTAATGAAAAAGAGACGCGGAAAAGTAAATTATAATACAAACGATCATTTAATACAATCCATTATAAAAATTCGGTTTTGAGATGAAAAATAAGAAATATGTTCCAATGCCTAAGCGGACAATAAGCAATTTGCTATGGATTTAGAGTAGTCATCATCATCAATTTCCTGCCATGTACCCTCAAGGGGTGTACAGGATATGATAGTACTACATGAAACATTTACATCATTACTAACTTCCTATCTATAATCTTCCTCCAAATCAGTCTGTTATTTGTCAAGACTCCAACATTGAGAGTAGTGGAGCAGTAAAATATCCATGACAACACTTTGATGGCTGATGCCTTTCTTTCTTTTTTTTTCTGTTTGGGATGAACTGCATATGGGACTGTATGCTGTAGAGTAAATGCGGGACGTCGAATATTGTGAGAACGTCTTCTCCCATCTTAGCTGGTTCTTCTTTCTTCTTCAGTGGTGATCACGTTCGGCACACAAATAAATAAGTGGTGAATTAAGGTACAGTCCCTTAATAACATGGGTATTAATTCTGGACCACAACTGTTAACAAACATTACGGGGTATATTTCGGGTCACAAGACTTGTTAGTATAAAAGACGTTCACTATTCTTCTGATTTCATTTTTGATCAAAGGAGTGAAGTGTTCTTGATGTTATAAGAAGAGACTTGCTGCAGTAATCTGGAAAAGTAAAAGAAAGATATCAAGATTTCGGCCTTATCTTTACTTTAAGAAAACCTGTTACAATGATATCCGGATGTTAGACAGAGAGTGGTGGAAACATAAAATGACAAAAGGTAAACTCAATATTCTTGAAGAAGCAACACAATGCTTGACTCTCTTTTGAACATCGGAACGTTGTCTGCATCTGTTCCTTTTTCGCATTTAGATTCATGGATTTTTTTTTTAGATGTTGCGAACTGAAGTATACTTTGAGTGCAAAGCTGAAGTTTTAATCTCAAGACACGTGAGATGCTGCTTTGGGTCGCTGTTCGACCAAGGTTTGGACTGTGGTAGATGATTTGGAATGGGAAAGATGAAGGGACTCATTCCAGTTGGAGTTCTTCCTGTTACTTGATCAGGAGTTTGAGTCAGGAAAACCAAAACCATAATTTGACCACGGAGAGGAGTAGCAGACAGAGGTCATGCCATTCGACCTCCATTACATGCCAAATGACACGCTAACTGGGTAAAGAACGCTGTATACGAAAATGAACCTGGAAGAGATTAAGAAACCGAGTTACTAAGAGGAGAAGTGACATTTACAGTGTATTTGGAGGCAGAGATGGTGAAAAACATGTCCAGGTTGTTTGCAGGATGAGAGAAGTATTCTGGTGGTAGAGAGACAATTTGTGTTCGGTCATTGCTAACAACAAAAATCTCAGTATTTCTCCAGGCTGGATTATTAGAAGAAAGAAGATAATATAAATTTGAGTTCTAAACGTTGAATTCTTAAGTGTTGGGTAGTTGCACTGCAGGAACTCAAGATTTCAGGTTACATAATCAGAACGATTTGAGTGTTTATGAGAATTTTTTAGAACAACCGGGACAGCAACTGGATGTGCGAAAATGCAATTTTTTAACAAATAATTTAAAATGTATTTCGGATGGTTTAACTGGACACATGTTATTGAGATTCTGTTAGAAACGGTACACAAGGTTTGCATGATTATACTTGGCGATGATACACGTTTTTCTAAATTCATGGTAAGAGTATGACTATTGGTGAAGCGGTTATGGAGGCATTTTACATATATTATTCACTTTTTTGTTGGGGGGGGTGATGGATGATTGGTTTGTCGTAATTTTAGGTATTGTTTTCTATGGGAGACTTTTTCTGATCTATACAAAAGATTTGTTTTTATGTTATCTTTGACGAAGACGAGGACTTAAAGGGTTGCAGCACGCAATGAGAAGTGAAAGACATGCGAACATATATATTATCGACACTGAGGGAACTCAGTCTCGTATTCATGCGTGGCCTGGTGTGTCCCGACATGCCTCCATACTCTGGAAGACCAAGTGAAGAGGATTATGCTCCAGAAATCCTCCTGATTCGATGCTGTCTGGTTCGATCCATGTATCACCTAGAAGCCTGATCAATGGAACTAATCTGTACCTTGGAATGGGCGATTGCTGAGATCTAATGGTTTTTTGGCATGGCCTGGAAGAGTATCGATCGCAATGCATCTGAAACGAATGTGGGCAAATTTTGGCAAATAAAAGCACACGAAGTCAGTTAGTTCCGTAGGATTTACAGCTGGCGTCAGCTGATCACACGTGACATACATAGAACATCAGTACTATATACTTTATGCACAGGGTGGCTAATTTATTAAAGAGACCCACCTAAGAGCCTTCGCAGAAGAGATTCAATGCCACCAGGCATCCACTTAACAAAGTTACGGAAACATTCACAGATATTCTACCCTAGGGGAAGATATGATGGATTCCATTCCTTCATCTTTGGTGGGTTGGTAGGATGAATTCCTTGTACGATCTCAAAAATGCTCGATGAGATTAATATCCCGTGAATGAGGGAGGAGGGGAAGAATCCCTTAAAGTAAAGTCACTATCAGTTCATAGGCCACTTGCTGGAAGTCTTCGTTATAGATAAGGTAAAGAGTGAGGATGGATAGGTTGGAAATCGGTTGGAAATATTCAGTCAATTAGATTGTACAAACCAGTGTGTTTCTTTACCTCAGTATGTGTGTTGTGCTAATGTCAAGGAATCTAGGAAATTACAGGAACGCCAATAATTCCACAGTTGCCACTCTGAACTGTATTCACCACCCTTCCATCTGCACGGGATTTTTCATCCCCAAAACAGACAAATCGGCTAGTAGATCACACCCAAGTGATAGGTGTAATGCACTGACCGCTTAGCCTTAACGACCAATCGTAATGTGAACCATTCCATAAAATAACAGGAAAAGGGTTCATTACTCGATGCGACTGCCTGTCTCCATCCCTCTGTTATCCAATGCCAATATTTCTTTTCTTAGCTGCTTCTTTTTCTTCTTCAATGGTGATCTGTTTATTTATTACATGCGGCACACAAATCGATAAGTGACGATTAAGGTACAGCCCCTTACAACTTCAACTTTATGCCACCACTCGACTAACAAGGCCTGCAGTACTGGTTAGTCGATCGCATAACCAGCTACAATGGACTGTGAGTCTAAATCCCTCTATGGAAATGGAATGTATGTCCGTTTTTAGGAGGGAGGATTATATTCTTACATCACCCGGTGTAAGACCACAGCTCTGCTTATTGCTTAATGGAGAACTGAAGTGGCTTACAAAGTTTGATCTTTGGTCTCCCAGGGTTACGGGATTATGTAAACAATAAATAAATAATCAGGTAAAAATAAATTACATAAAATTATTAAAAAGTGACAAACCTTAGTTCATCCCTACTACTTACGTACTGCAGGTTGCAACCCTTCCAGTATGGAAACATTGTGATGTGTACTTTTTCTGTTCTGTTGTCATCCTCTTTCGAAACTATTGAAGTCATGACCTTTGCGCATTAGACACATTGAACACAGTCTCTCTCTCTCTCTCTCGCTCTCTCTCTGCGTGTGTGTGTCTCGAATAAACAGCTATTTCTTTAAATTTGACTAATGGGTTTTATAGTCAATATTTGTTATTCAAATTAAGTGGATATTGAATCCAACATTATTTCAGAGCCGAATAGAGAAACTAAGAGTTATATTTTGTCCACCGAATATAGAAATAGACCGGTTTTGTAGGAAGAAAATTAGACATAAATTAAAGCTAAGAATTTATTTTAATATAACCAGTCTTTCTTCACCCTTCTTGTGTGCTTCCATTCACAGTGAAAACAATATTTATTCATTCTGATAGCAACACGTGTTGTCTTAAGGTTTTTGTGCAACAGTGTATCGTATGATTTCATAATATGCATATAGAAAAAGTCTCATTTCTATTGAAAATTGAAATGTCTTCCTCCAGTGCAACATCAGAATACGTGCACAGACCGTCCAATGGCCAACGTGATCCTACAGGCCAAACCATAACAGCTTAATTCTCTGCTTTGTATTCTCCATCAGAGTAAAGAGGAATGTTTGTTTGTTTGTCATGCTTCAATTTCCCCTCACCGCCGAAATTAATGGATTTGGAGGGGACTTGTCATAAACATCGCGATGACAAAATAACATCAAAATGAAGAGACGGCTTCACCACCCACGCGGACAATGTCCAACAGGGCTCAACCAAGGGTAACAACACTTCATGAAAGAAGCGAAATTGTTAATTGAACTGCCGGTGACGACTTGCACAGGCCGTTGAGGAATTCCCGTGGGAGGATTTGCAGAACTCGAATGGCCCATAAAATCGTGTTTAATCATAATAAATGAAGCTCATACGAAGTGTGAAAGGTCGAATATTATTAAACGCAATCCGAAAATACTGCTCGTGTTATTACGCCATCTGGCAGATACATGACGCTCCCTTCTTTGTTCCCACGATATACATAACAGGTCTTTTGTCTCGCGACGGCGAACCACGCAAGCACTGGAAAGAATGATTAATTAGTCCGAAGGACACGGGCGGTCGAGCTACGAGCTTGTCTTGTTCCCTGTGACCTTGTTAGCAGTGTTGACCGTACTAAGCTGTTGGGACGTAAAGAGGTTTACCAGAGAAAGGAAAAGAGCCTTTCAAATGGGGGATGGAAATAATAGAACCAGTTACTTCTGGATGATGAACAAGAGTCAGTCTTAACTGTTGCATTTTTAAGTGTGATCGAAAAGCCCCAACACAAATCGAGAAATATTTCAGGTCCACTGTACCTCTCAGGAACGCACCACGAGTTGTCTTGATTGTAAAGGATTGCTATACTATAATATAATGGGATTCAAGTTCAAAGAGAAGATAACGCAGCACCAGTTCGTAGCTTCCAGAAAAAAGGACCCAGTCTGTCATCACAGGGATGATTCTGCAACATCCACATTGTACCTGAAGGATTTTTTAAAACACTTCTGTTCTTCAAAAAGAGAAGTCTTTCTCTCCTTTGTATAAGCCACGGTTTCCCAAATGTATTCTGAGGAACACCAGTGTTCCGCGGAAGGTGAATAAGTGTTCCGCAAGAAGTTCTCCTGGAATCTGTCATTTTAGTTTTCTAAGCATTTTTCATGAATGAATATTTTAGGATGGAAATATTCTGAGGAGAATAATATTCGTGAATATGTCGAAAAGCTCAGACCCGGAACGTCTAATAACATCTATGTATCGTTAATTTTCACCCATAGAAACCGTTCAACATTTCGGAAAGGGAATGCCGCTGTTTATGACCAGTTATAAAAATTGCCTGCAAGTGGATTACAACAATGGGCGGCGTATCCTCTGTTCTCAAAACTGAAAGAAATAACATCTGCGTTGCAAATGTCAGTGACCAATCAGCAAGGAAGTATAAAGAAAATGTTTCCACTGAAATTGAAGATCAAGGTTCTCTGTATCCGGTTCTCAAATCTAGTAATACTGAACACTTTCTTCGCAAGTTCGTATTGTAGGGTGAAAGTTTCGAAACCGTAGTGCCGTGATTTTTTAAAAGTAATAAGAATACAGATTTAAATTTTAATATGAACAAGAGACAAGGCACTTTGTTTAATTTTGGTATTAAGAAATCTCTTATTGAAGGTGTTTGTGACGCAACAGATAGTGAGTCATCCACCACCAGCCTACAAAGCGATCTCCAGGATATACAAAAGGAGGGGAAAACTAATCCAATATCAGCACACAGGAGAAAAAGTCTGCATTCACGCGTGAGTACTTAGAATAATATAAATTTTTGTTGATCGGAATAAAATATGTCAATGAAAATCAGCACAAATTAATTTAATGATGTTTATGTTTAATTAATTATTAATTGATAACTCATGATCAATTATTAATTAATAATAAAATGAGCTAAATTACCAATTAATTATTAATTAATACATTACAAAATAACCAAGGTGTTCCGTGAAAATTTCAAGATTTGTGAAGTGTTCGTAGTGTTTGTGAAGTCGTAGGAATAGTTTGGGAAACGCTGGTATAAGCTCTGTTGATTGTCACTTTTGGCAGTCGAATGATTTTCACAGTTCTTGAGGGGATTCTGTAGCAAATTCTTTATCAGAATCTGTTGCGTGAAATTTATCGAAAGGCAATCAGTCGAAGCAATTCTTCGAAAAAAATTCGCAAATCGACGAACAATAATTCATCGGGAACAAATTTATTTCATTATGAGATACTGTTTCAATTTGTTCGTTAAAATCATGTAATTACCTCACAACATGATGAGGTCGTCATCGAGGATTTCAATATTTGTTCTGATTCAGAATATTAGTCACGAATGTATTTGAACAACTTCATAGTGAGCGTGGTGATTCATACTTCAGTAGCAAATATTTTAACGCGCATTGAGAGTCACATTCTGTTGTCATGAAGCAGAATGTGAGAAGTAAAAATCAGTTGACACAATTAGACTAAAGTATTCATTTTGTGATTCTGTTAGATTTTTGCTTTCCTGCGAAATTTGCGAAACATCCCAATCTTAACATTGACAATCATAAGGCCTAGCAATGTAAGTCATTTTTGGTCTTGTTTTTAAGAAACATTTTATTATTTACTATCATCATGTTAAAAACACAATTGCGATACTTTTTTTTGCAGCACTGTTTTGAATATGTCAATCACTTCAGAATCATTTTGGCCTTTAGCTTAAAAACTAAACGCATCAAAATCAACTCATCAACCTGAGTACCTCTTTAGCCCCTGCCATGTAGAAAAGGTGTTTACTTCAATGGCGCTACAGCGTCAGAAGAAACACTGCTTCTAGAGAAATTATTTCTTAAATCTTTTTTCCAGCCGATTTCTGAGTTACTTGATCTTGGGCAAGAAGAGTTTTTCGCCAAAAATAGATTTCCAACCAACTAACTTAAGAAACTGATCTTAGAACTCACACTACTTCTAATCTGAGCACTGTTTCATACGATGTTAGGATTAGGGAACTTCGAGATAGGAACAATTGCCTACCGTATTCTCCTCCCAAGATACCTACGAAATGAGTATCAGTCTTAGACCAGATATCAGTGATGACAAGAGTAAGAGATTATCTGCGCGCCAATCTTCAAAAAATGAGTTGTGCTAAAAAAAAAAAAAAAAAAAAAAAAAAAAGCTCGCCTATTCCCTTTAATACACTACAAGGTCATTTCCGCGTGTAACTTTTGACTCTCCAAAAATTAACTACTAATAGCCTACTGCTGACCGGAAGTCTCTTACCGATAACATAAACAGTCGATTAACACATATTTTGTATGGTATGTATGTATTATATACTGTATTCTTACAATAAAGTAAGCTAGAGAAAAGAAAATATTATTAAGAAAATCATAAGGAAGAGAAAATACATTTACAGTACGGTATTGATCGATTACATCTTCTGTTTACAAGATGAATCGTCTGTCTGTCAGTACCAACATCAATATTGTCTTATATGATACAAAGCACTGTAGATGTCATACGTATTACTAACACAAGACATCAAAAATGAAAAGATAATGTGAAGAAGAAATTATTCATATTTATTTACAGGTTCTGCATAACGATTCATGCACTGATAACGAAGCAGCAGGAATATGATTGGTTTATGGTAGCCTAGTTGCGATCGACACGATTGCTCGCGGTAGCCTAGCTTATACACAATGAATAAATCGTTATAAAATTTTTATTTTACGCTGATTAATTAATTTAACTAAATAAATTTGTGCCTGTATAATTTAATACTGTATCTTTATGGTTGTTTACATTTCTCTCGACTGCAAATGGTCACGTGCAGTCTGTAAGTGTTTGTGCGCGTAAGTTTTGATAAATTTTAACTTTTTATAACAGATTTGAGTATACTTTATGGTAGTAAATGATAAAATAGACTTAAATCTACATATATTTTATGCATTGATGACAACCGTAACTTTTTCTTAATTTTTTCGATGTTTCTATTTGAGAGTAAGTTTGATTACAACGATAGAAAAAGAAATGCACTTTTGCAACTAGAACTATAAAAGCAGTATTGAAAAATTCACTATTAAAGAATACGAACTTTGATAGCGCCTTCAGTGATAAAAGTGCAAAAGATTGGCGATCTCACGCTGTTTGGACGAAACCTCATTCCAGTAAATTTTTTGGTGGATTACTTCGTTTGGGGTTCCGGTGAACTGTGATTTTTCGATGACTTGCAGTTAATTGTGCGAAAAAACACAATAGCTGTAGATCACTATCCGAAAACTGTTCTCTTTTTTGGCGATGAATTCGTTTTTGTATTATTTTGTGAATGACTTTTTCGATTAATTCTAGCACGATAAATTCCTTTTTTTTTACCGTTAATTAATAATTGGATAAACTGTCCTTCGATGAATTGTCGTTCTTTGAATTTTCATTCAATGAATTGTTTTGTGCGAACCTTTTTGCATGCCATCGAACTTAAAAGGAAGATTTTAGATAGGAGATAAATATCCTCGCCTCGTGTGAACCCACCAACCCGCTTATTGACAAGTGGCTCTCCGGATGAGCAGAGCAACCCACGTCTTTCTTTCGTTATACTTTCTATTTTTTAATAAAATAATTTGTGCAATTCAACTGGGAAGAGAAGTATCTTTACTCAGAAGAAGCACTTTTCTAGAAAGTATTTACAGATAGTTATCATTAATAACTGAGTTCACTGCACTCAAGTTCTCACAATAAGAGGACTTTTACTGATCACTTACGCATCCACTCTCATTCAATTTGCTGTTCAAATGCAAGCACCCCGATCTCCACAATACGTTAATGATTATCGGTCAGCTTTTGTGGATCGCTTCCGTCGCGTACTGCGTGCAAAGTTTGCATTTTGAGGAGATAAAAGGCGACTCAGGAATATGGAGTAACCCAGAATGGGCCTCGTCTGAGATTTATCTCAAGAAGCATCAGATTACCGTTAAGGTTGTGTATCGTTAGTTTAACGAGGATCTGGAGCAGGTCAGAAAAAGAGAGCTTCTTTGTTGGAGCATCAAAAGAAGCAAAAATAAAATCCTCATCCTGGCTGGCCATCGTGAGCATGGTTTAGCTTTTGTTTCTGATTTATGCCTACAATTAATTTAAACGCTTTCTCGTTACAAATTCCCATTTGAATTAATCCTCTCCAACAAAGGCCGTTGCGTATGGTTTAAAGAACTGGAGCTAATGTTAAAAGTTCGCGAAATCAGTAAAATACGTTTACAAATATAACAAGAAAGAGTACCCGGAAGCATAAAATCATTCGTGACAAAGTATACAGATGATTGATTTTAATTCATGCTGCTTCTTATTTTCAAATGTCTACGGGCAGGCGGACAAACAGAAATGATATTCACACGCATTTTTACCGTTCCCCCCCCCCCCCTCAAAATCAGAGTAATGAAACAAACAAACAAACAAAACAAATAAGAAATGTGTTGAATTATCCCGTCGTGGACATGGATGTTTGGGATTGTCTGCCAAAATGCTAGTGCGGGTAGTCATTGGTAGATAGCGTTGGTGTACATGATGAAGGTCGGTGAAGTGTTGGAGATGGAAACTCGTAGAGTAGATACTCTCTCTCGATGAATCTTTGGACTCCCTGGAGGTGTTATGTAATAATAATAATTATGGACACCTTTTGACCAATTTTGTCGCCTTCAACGAGCAACCTTGAGATTCTTTTACACTTATGCCAGTATTCACATTTACAACTGTGCTCTTTTCGACCCCTTCAAAGAATTTTTTTGGGCGTCTTCAGTGTTAGGGCATCTTTTCAGAAAGTCAGTGAGCGTCAGGTGTGACTATTGAGGTTGCTGATCAAATGGAGCATATATTTTTGTGCCCTCTTTTCAGAGCCTTCATTTTTAAAACCTGAAATACCATTAGTTTATCTAAAGTATCGAGTTCGTAGTAATTGTACAAGTTGTCACGGAAAACCAGATTTCTTATTCATTTCAATTTGTAATTATTCTTGAGGGCTGTTGAGCAACTGCTGAATTGATCGCGAATGATTTTCCAACCTTACATCAAATTTTTTGCACCACTAAAAACCTCACAACTCGTCAGTCTTGTTTTAATATGACTTTTACAACTTTTAAAAAAGTTCTTTGTTGGAAACATCGATCATCGATAGTTCAAAAGACACATTGCAGAATTACAGTTGGTTTTATTCAGTGTGATCTCCACTAGATGCGCAACTTTGTGCATGTCTTAAAACGTCAACACATTTAAACACACCGTTAACGACATTAAAAAATTAATTCCATTATTTTGACAGCAATTCAAAAGGTCAACATTTTTATTATTGTAATGTTACGAGCATTTCTGAATATAAAAATGAAAGATGAGTCCTTGCAAGTTTTTTTCTCTTTCTTTGGGGGGGAGGAAGGTCACACTGCACTGACTACTACGGTTCTTCTAAGATGGCATCGTTCCTGTCTCTGCGTTTGTGGAGGTTCACCAGAGAAGGACGACGAAGTCATTGAAGATTTTTGCTACACAAATGGTCAACAGATGGTTCTTGCGTATTCAGGGCAGAAGGGTATCGGACACTGGACGATAAACTGCTGGAGCCTCCCTTCAATCATAGATAGACCAATGTGGCGATCGATAAAAGTCGTTTAGTGTGCGATTTATTCTGCGGCCACAAAAAAGGCACTTCGTTCTCCCTTTGGAGCAGGGTAAAGGAGAGATGTTATGTCTGGGATGCCGCAAGAGTCAGTGCAATATCGCTACCTACTGCGGTAAAATTAAAAAAAAGTTAAAATATGTCGAAATAAAAACGTTGGCAAGTTTTCGAGTTACCTCGCACCAGAGATACAGTGTAACGGCCATTTATTCCACTGATAAAAGTAGACATTTTTACTGTGATGTGCTTACAGACTATTTAGCAAAAATGCGATCACTATAGCGGCTGCGCTGTATATAAGCAAGAGATTCGGGAAGGTGCTGGTTATCGTGTTTGTTGTATAAAGTACCACGTGACCGAAACTATGGTGGTTGGCCTCTATCGGCGACACTTCTGTAGAGCGCTTAGCAGATGACAAAGACTTATCAATAGCCTTTGTGCGACCTGTCGCTATCGACACTTAGCAACACACGGCGGCCTGCTTTATCCATTACTGCCAAGAACTCCACACAAGTGTTGACGGCTCTCTCTCTCTCTCTCTCTCTCTCTCTCTCTCTCTCTCTCTCTCTCTCTCTCTCCATCAGGTCTGTTGTTGTTGTGGCCATTGTGAGGCTACTGAGTGTTTCCTGCGTCGCCTCGTGCTAAGTTAACGTTCTTAAGAAAGCGCTTTAAAAAGACAAACTGCTGGCAGGAGAGGAAGCGAATTATCTGCGGGTCCTCTCGCTATGGGCAGGTGCAGCCATCGGTGGTAATTAAGATGGCGAAGAGATGCTGCTACCATGGGAACGATGTAGTCTCACTAAAGGACTTGTTTATCTTTCTAATTATGTGTGTGCTTGTTGCATTATGAGATTACCGCTAAGCAGAGTGCACGAACAGCCACGGGGCATTCGGGTAGCTCCTCGAGCGCAGGTTTAACTGGGACTTCGTGTAGGAAAGAACACGTCCTTGATCATAACAACAGCCCTAAAAGTGTTTCAGGTAATGCAATTCAGTTAACACGAGAGTCCTATCAAAAAGTTGATGGAATGATTTTTTTTTTTTTTTACTTCATTAAGGCGAGAAAAAAGGTGAGTGGCCTTCAGACGCCATCTCGTATGCGGCGTGCAAGGAGTGGTAGTAACAACGAAAGCCGAAAAACAAGCGAATAATTACATTAAAGGCAGATAAAATGGAATAATAACATTTCGACGGTGTAAGCGACAGCCGCGTCACTCATTCCAGGTGGATATGTGGCGCGTTACAATGATAACAAGAATAATAATAATTAAACTAAAACAACAACTTGCGAGAGACACAGACATTAATGTAGTGATTGAACTCTCAGGAAATAATGTTTTATTCATCAGAATCAGGGTCCCCTGGACTACATACACGATTTTCAATGTGCTGACCTTTCTTGTGTACAACAAATTGCATCCGGTGTGCGACATGCTCTACAGCTGAGCGTAAGGAGTACGATTGGTTGTTGTTTTAGTTTAATTATTATTATTATTATATCATTTTAACGCACCACATATCCAGCTGGAATGAGTGACGCGGCTGTCGCTTACACCGTCGAAATGTTATTATTCCATTTTATCTGCTTATAATGTAATTATCCGCTTGTTTTCGGATCCGCCAGCCCCAAAATTTCCCCTATCAGCAACTTTTGGTAATAAATCTTTTTTTTTCGCGGAAATCATCTCTCCATGCTTTCAAAAGTCTCAATATAAAATTTGATCTCATTCCGTTTATTGGTTTTAGCTACAGATGCCTCCAAAGAGAGAAAGTTATTTTATGGTCACTCTGTAGATAGAAATTGGTTCTTGTCTGGTTTCTGACGAAACTATTATCGAAATCACCAACAAAATATGACTACACAGAAGCCTGAGCAGTGCTCTTGGCTTTTAAGTAGTGCATGCTAAGACAACTCCGATGGCGGGGATTCTATTCTGATAAGCTGTCTGGTCAAGTCAATTTTCGAAACTTTCCAAGTTTTCACATAAGTTGGGTTTGAAATAACGTTGGATCTTTAACATCCTTATTTCTATCTACGGAAATACTTTACTGAAGGTAGGCATATTGTGCATTGTGTAAGTATATGATGGCATACAATTTGTAGATAGAATAATTCCTTTTGAAAACAAATTTCTCAAAGAATTATTCGTTTCATGTCATACGTTCAATCGGATGTAGTAGCGATGGTAAGGAAACAATGTCTAAACGTTCATCAGAGTCTCAAGAAACAGGAAAGATCTTCTTAATGATATATATGTATTCCGTGTTTCGTGCAGCTGCAGGTTTAGATCCCTGTAATCCACCCTCTCTCTCTCTCTCTTTCTCTAGTAGAAAAATTGGTTTTTGCTGACAGTGAAAGATGAATTTCAAGCTCGGTCAAGTTCATTGTCAATTGTGATGCTGATCGATTGTTTCTGGTGAACGTCAGTCGAATGCTCCAACGCCTGTTCGTCGTGCACGCGATCAATCGGTAACCAGATCCGGCCTTTCTGAGAAAATGGTATTTCCTTCTTCCTTTTCAGTTTGGTCTTTCGTAACACGTTATCAGAAAATGATTTTCTCTCTCTCTCTCTCAAGGTTTCAGAGAGAGAGTTTGGAGATGACATTTCTATTACCATTCTCATAAAGACCTTTCCAGAAAGGAAACGATGACATGTAAAACATGCACATTAAAATCATTAAAGCAATTCGCATGTTTGGTGCACAAAATTCTTTTTGTACATTTTCTCTCTAAACATTTTAAGGGGACCCAAATGAAAACAAAAAAGTCTTTTGTTCCTCCTCATAGCTGTCTAAATTCTTTTTTGTGAAAAATAATGCAGACTTTTTCTGTGTATAAAATTTATGAACTTCGAAATGAGAAATTTGTGACATTAAGAAAATCACAGAATTTTGTCATAGTTAAAAACACTTTTTTTTTGCATGATTTTAATAAAATTAGCGTATATGAAATTCATGAAAATTACGGAAAATGCTACTCAAGACTTTGCAAATCTTTTGTAAATTACGTAAATCAGAATTTATTTAATTAAAATAAAATCAAATGAATTTTATGATATTAAGATTTAAACACCACATACAAAACTGCAAATGATGGAACGTTCAGCGGGCGATGTTTCTGTAAAATTAATTTAATGGTCGTAATAAACGGGAGAGTCCGGAGCTCAGTCGGTATAGACGGTTGGAAAGACCCAGGTTGGAATTCCGTCTATGACGAGGTTTGGAGGGTTTTCTCGCGGAAATTCGGATTTTGTTCCCTCAAAACAGATAAACCGGCCTCTGAACATACCATTCGACTTTCCCCTAGAGGGATGCAGCAAGGGAAAGGCAAATAGGCTGTATTACATTGTCTAAAGGTCCTAATCAAGGTGACTCAATCCGTCTTGGATGGATGAGAAATGGATGGAATAAAGGAGAACATACTCACACCACTTCAGGTTACCTTATTTCAAATCAACTACCTTCGGTTTCATTGAACCCAAGGGCCCACAAAAAAGTGTCGTCAGCATCTGATTCTGCGTCGAATGGTTAACAAAACTCTTGTTTGAGGTTTGAGAAATGATTTGAGGGATAAGACGAGGGGAAAAAAGAAAATGAGGGAAATACAAATAGATAAAGAATTATAGACAGGAAGAGATTTTTAAACACACACACACACACACACACACACACACACACACACACACACACACACACACACACACACACACACACACACCAAAAAAAAAAAAAACGAAAGTAAGATAAAAAGAGAGAGAGAGAGAGAAAAGTTAAAATCATAAAAATATATAAACTTTTGAGAATATATAAGAAATAAAGTCGAAGATGATGAAAGTGTGAGAGGCATGGGATGGAAAACAAATAAAGATAGGAAGTGAGAAACACAGACAAGAAAAGAAAGAGAGTTTTAGAAGAAAAAGGTGAAATAGATAGAATGAAAGAGATTGAAAATGAGAGTGAGAGAGAGAGAGAGATGTATGAACGAAGGAGAGAAAGTATAAGAAAAGAGCGAAGAGACGCCGAGAAAGATTTGAAGACTCAAATGAGGAAAGATAAAGAATAAATTAAGAAGAAAAACTTGAGATCGGAAAGAAAGAGAAATGAAAATCAACCAACCGACCGATAATCAGTTGAGTGCGTGGGAAAAGGCAGCGGATTCACCTGCGTCGGAAGATTAATTCAAAAGGAAACGTCGCCAGATGTTCAGGAAGAGTAACTGACCTTGTTTATACGGCGCTCCAAAAAATGTTACGACCGATATTTAGCTCCTCGGGAAATTTCCGACTGCCGCCGCACTTCGTACGAACAAAAGATTCGACACCGCAATCAATCGGTTTGAAAAATGGCTTCTGCTCGCTTCACGAGAGGTCAAGTTCACTGTCGAGAGTCCCATTTTAAAGCAGAGACAGAGAGAGAGAATGAACAAGTCTTCATGATTGCTTCGTCAGCAGGAAGGTTCGCTTATCCGCTGCCCACTAAACGCCATTTCTTCTCGCAAGCTTTGGGTGCGTGCTCTTTTACTCCCCCCACGAACTTCGCGTGTGTGTTTCCGTGCAGCTGCAATATTAGCCGCAAGTAACGAGTGAATACCGTGCAGCGAAAGCAGCGCAATACTTTCGTTTTATGCAGGAAGGCAGCAATTCTAACCTCACCCACCCACCCACACTCGTGAGCGCAACTGGAAACAGAAACGCGCTTTCCATTATCGAAGCAGTAAAATAGTGAAACACGTTCGATGAAACGAACCAAAATCTCTCTCACTTTTTTTAATATTCCCTCATTTCTTGTATTTTTTTTCTTTCCTCTCCTTGAGCTATTCCCCCTTTCTTTCTGTTTCTTTCCTCCGCTCCATCTTGGTGAAGCAGATACCATCCCCAATCAACAGGCTGTGGGTCCGAATCCCACCGATATCTTCACGTGGAGGATGCATTTCATATTCCACTAAGAGAGAATCCGTCCTACTAATAATGGAAGCCTCAACTGACTTTAGTTCCATATTTGGTCTCAAGAGAGCAGCACTTGCGGATTTTCTAACCTAAATTGTGGCCACGTTGCTAAAACATTCATGGATGTTTTATGCAGGACATAAATACTATTTTTCTATCAATCTCATTTTTGTCTCTCATCATCATGTTCTCTCCGCTATCTCTCTTTCATCCTTCCCATCATTCTTTCCTCCAACTTATACTCCTTATTTCTAGTAATTAACCTTTCACTTCCCCTCTCAATCTGTCTCTTTCTTTCTTGTCTTTTAATTTCATTCTATTTGAAATCGTTCTCTTTTCCCTTCTCACATCTCTCTCTCTCTCTCTCTCTCTCTCTCTCTCTCTCTCTCTCTCTCTCTCTCTCTCTATCTATCTATCTATATATATATATCATCATTTTTCTCCTCTTTCTCTCTCCTTTTTACTTACCTCTTTCAGTCAATCATCCTCCATCTTCTGTTTTTCCCACCTCATTTTATCAAAATATGTCCTTTTTTCCCCTGTCTTTCGTTCTGTGATCTGTTTCTTCCCCCCCCCCCCATTTCCCTCATAAATAACAGAGGGTTCGCAATGTTGTTCGGAGATCACGAAATGATCTCCGGAATGTCCGATCGCGTATTGAGAAGGAATGTTTGGATGCCATTTTATCAAAGGACGCCCAAATGTTTCTCTGAAATGAGGTTGCTCGAGAAAATCCGTTCTCTGCCTGACACAGCGTGATTACAGTCGGATTTCGAATGTTTTAAGGAGCGCACGGAATCTTGCAGTATAAATACGGAACACGCGCGCTCTGAGATTTAAGTACTACATCCGAGAAAAAGAGAAAAGAAAAGTACTTACCACTGGCGCACCTCCTTTTCCGTAACTGAAAAGAAAGAAGAAAAAAAGATCAGATGGTGGTTGCTATGGTAACGTATAAAATGTAGATACTTTGAATGACGGAAGCTTACGAGAGAGAGAAAAATTGCCTCACACACAAGACCACGCACGCACACACGCACACATAAACGCGCTCGCACGAGAAGGATACCAACAGAAGGAACTTTGCTTTTATTTCTTACGGCGATGTCCACATGTGCCATACTTTGTCTGTAAGACACTTTCTTTAAGGAACATCACACGAAACAGGGGTTGCCAGTGAATGGAATAGTTGGACGATGTGGTTGCCAGATAAAGATGCACTGGGAAGATAAATGAAATGGTGGCTCTCTAATAGAACAAATTCTGTCGTTTGTGTATACATGTTTATTGTTGTCCCATTGTCGTCACGTATTCCCATGCTTTGGGCTTCTCCCATGGGTGCCGATCCTGTTTTCTCTTTAGGTTGAAAAGCAAGTGCGGTTTTTGCTCGGACCTACAAAACAGTGTCGTCGAAAAGATGATGCTAGGAGAATTCTGAATACCCTCTCAGCCGCTGCAAGGGTAAGATCGAGTTACAAAGAGTTTTTCGTAAACTGCGTGATATAAACAACTAAGCTTGAGATATACGTGAGTCTCACCCAGGATGCTTTGGTAGGAAATACATGAGTTTCAATTCCGTTAGGATGTGAACGACTTTTCAACTGAAAGTTAGCGGTGAACGGAAGGGGTTTCCTTTAGAATCTCTGGTTTTTCATCCTACAATACAAAAAAAGGGGGAGCCAGGAGAACATACACACACACACACACTGACATTTCCGCTTTTTTCATGCAACCATACGCTCCTATCTCTTCAAATAGCTCCTATCTCTTAACAGATGGCCTCTTCCTTCCATTGAAGAGGCTTCTACAAAGCAAAGCGACTCTGGTGATCTATGGCAGCCCAATGTTTTCTAATAACATCCGTCTTCACGAAAAGCAAGTGCTGTCCTCTTTTTTTCTGTGAGATTAATAGCGTCATCGTATACACACCAAGTTCACCTGTAGAGTTGAATACTGCCGACGTATGCAATTGACAGCATGCGAATTTCCACCTGTGCTCACTTCTTATGCGGTTTTTGACCCTAAACATTTGCGTTTTTCTCAAACAAGTAACCAATTATTGCTGATATCAGCAGGATTCTTCTCCTTATGAATCTTCTCCAGCTTGTAATGTCCTTTTCACAGATGGGAAATCCAAACTTTCATATAGAACTCTAAATGATGGCTTAACCGTTGTTTTCTTAGGAGAATGATGACACGATTATGTATGCTAGCAAAGTTAATGCAAATTAATGAAAGCATTTACTAAAATAAAGAGCCAAAAGGCTTCAGTTCGGCGATGGAAAATTATATAAATAAAGTGAATATTAGATCCAGCATTTTTGAAGTTCCTTAATGGTGAACGAGAGTTTTTGCTGTCTTAAGGTTTCTGCCTGGTCTCTGAGGAGAACCAAACAATCGAAACAGGCCAGTGAAATCTTTATCAAATGGACTAATAAAAGGCGAATATATGAACTCTTGGGCATGCGCTCATGTCTTCTAAGTGGTCTGTGCTAGGGCAACTCATGAATGTCGGGAGTGCTTTCCCGTAAGCTATCTGGTCAACTTTTTTACGAAACTTCCACACTTTCTACATTCGGCTTTGAATTAATCCTCGATCTAATGTCCACTTGATTTTCATAATGGAAGAATTTCGTTTAGTCCTTATAGAATCTCTTCTTGTAGTTAGCATGGATTTAGCCCTAAGCAACCTGGCCTGGTTTAATGTCACTTTCTCTCTCTTCTCATTACATTGTTTAGAAAATTTCACGCTCGACTGCCCTATTATTTTGCCTTTCATCTTCTACGCTTCTGTTCTTAACGACAGACTGCTATTTTATCCCCCACATATCTTACAGGTTTATAAGTCCCCGTTGACTTTTGCATCCCTTTTTATGGAGTGTGGCAACAAATACTCATCTGCTCCGAACTGCTTGTTCACCCAGTGGTTAGCACATACTTTCAACCATCAAGAGGCGAAATGATTTTATTACTCGGTGTGAGACGACCGCCTTACTCATTGGAGGCTTTAAAGTGCGTAAAATGCTCCGGGTTTGGTTCTAGAGTACGTTTCGGAATTATCTAAAATATGAAAATGCATGAAAAATAAATGAAATTAATAGAAAAAAAATCATTAGTCCTCTTGCGGTACTACAGATTTACAACCCTTCTTAGGTCGGGAGTCACACAGAAGAAAAGAAAACAAGAAAACATAACAAACTTCCATCACCGTCTTCTCTTATGTAAGTATTGACGTGTGAGTTTCATTAACCCCGAGGGAACGGCCAGAAGGGATTATCTCTACTGGTCACGAGGTATTTGGTTATAAATAGGATTATAATTCTGTACCAGAAACGATAAAGCCTGCTGACACAAGCTGGAATTGCTATCTCTTCTGGTGCAACCCATTCGGATGAAAAGCTTGAGCGTTTACCAAATCACGTGAATGCTGAGGTGCCTGCTGAGCGGAACTGTTTCCACGTGTTTCAAATCTTAGATGCTGATTTTATTCAATGAGAAGAGTTTCATTTCCTGACAACATTTCCTGATTTGCGGACGATAATAAGCTTTGCGTATTTAAATAATGCTATTTCTAGAAACTTTTATGTAAAACACGATTCCGTAGAATCGATTAGAGTTAACTCGTGAATGATGTGCTTTTGCAAACATTTTCAAAATAGACATCAAGTGTTGCCCAGTTGCAATATTGACATCACATAAAAATAAATATAACATAAATAAATACGATATAAATAATAAATAAATAAAGTTTTATATTTATACCACACACACACACACACACACACACACACACACACACACACACACACACACACACACACACACACACACACACACACACACACACACACACACACACACGAGAGGTACCAGGACCTAAAGCAGATCAGTGCTGTGTGAGAGGAAGATGAGGATTGAGAAAGAAGAAACCTATTGACATTCTTTTCTTAAAGAGCTGTACGTTGAAATCGTTGGGAAACACATCATGGGAAAGGCTGTTCCAGAGTTCAGAAGTAGATGGAATAAATGAGGAAGTGCAGAAGCAGATTCTGTGTATTTGCAGTTGCGATGGAAAGGGATGTTGGACAGCCGCTGTTGTGGTTTTAACAGGCCTAACAGCGAGCGAAGGAATGCTGTTTGCCAATTCACTGGAGCGGTGACCATGATTGAAGTTCCTGTAGAAAAGAAACAGTGCTGAAACATGCACTTGTGATATAGAGGCTGGAGTGAGTCTGTTGGGGAAGGGTCGTCTATTAGCCGAATTGCTCTCCTTTGGACAGCATCAAAAATTGTTAAGGGGTTTTACGTGTATCAACACTAACGTGTGTATAATATTCTAAGGATGGGCATTTTTGCGAATTTATATAACATTAGTAGCTGGGTGAGTGTAAAATAGCTTCTTGAAGGGAAAAATAATGCATTGTTTTTAAGAGGCTGAAGAAGCTATCGATGTGATGTATTTTTGCCAAAAGAGGTTAGAAGTAAATATCAGTCCCAGAAGAGATAGTTCATCCTGTCTGGTGATGTGTGTGAATTACGGAGGATAAGAGGATAAGGGAAGGTTAGATGAGATCACTTCTGCAAGAGAAGAAGACAGGACTGCCTTTTGGTAGCATTGAAAGTCACTAGGTTATCCTTTTCCCACTGAAGAATGGTATGGAGATCACTGTTCACGGCACCGATTGCAGATGACCTCGACGTAAGGAACGTCTGGGAACCAATATTAAATAAAATTAATTCATTGGCTTTTTTTTAGCCATAATTTCCTCAGCATCTCCTCTTTCTTACTTAATATTAAAACACATTCTTTACGTCCTTATTTCGACCTTTCAGTGAAGAAATCTTTCTCATAATCTGCTTTAGCAAGTGTTCACTTAGTGCATCTGTTACAAACGACTTCGTAATTTCCATCTCTAAATAAATCTCCCCGAAGTCTATTGGTGTCCCAAGCAGCTTTCCCTTAAGATTCACCAATTCGGTTGTTATCCACTTTGATTTGTTTCCAAATCGATGACTCTTAACTAAAGTTGGTGTTGATTTGTTGGAAGCAAAAGGCAGAATTCCCAAACCTATTCAGTAATCTAATCTTAGTTGGGCGATCTTCAATCCTTCGTATTTTTCGGTGGAAAAATTACTCGTATTTTTAAGAGCTAAGTAGGTACCTGATCCACTCTAGTCCTCGCTGTATTCGATTGCGTTCTATATATATCCCCAGTACTCTTCCCACCCGAACAGTTGCTTATTTTCGGTCTCGAAAGCACGAGAAATAGAAAGCCAATACCTTTTGTCTTTTCTGCTCAAGTGCAGCGTGTTGGTACTAAATAATTCTGTTTTTCGTAATAATAATAAATTAAACAACATAAAATAAAATACATCACTTCACATTTCTATACGATCATTTTCACAGTCTTTGGAGTATTAGTGATTTATTTCTGTGTTGTAACATCTGAATATTGACTAACATGGACCACTGAGAGCTATCTCTTCGTATTTCTTAGAGATCCAATCTGTGCTGACATTCTTAACTCATGGTGTTGATAAACATGTTTCCATTCGAAGGGGTATGCTTACCAATATGAGAGAAAATATGAGGAAAACTTGCAACGAAGTAAGTGAACGAAGCATCCAATTCTCACGAGCACCAGTATGATATTTTAAGCCATGCTGAACGATGATTAAAAAGCTAATCACGAAGAATGGCTATATGAGGAAAATATTTTTTCTAGAATAATTTTCTTGGTCTTCAAGGATACAATATATTTCCTAATAAAATCGTACCCAAATAAAAAAGATAATAAATTGCTTCGTGCAGGATTTTTGCAAAATTGGCGGCGTATCTGTTCGACGGTAAAGCAGAAGTCCACGAAGTCAACAAAGGAAAGCTGTATGAAGTCCACCTCTAAAATACACTCCACACAAATCCCTACTGTAAGGCCTCAAGGGCGAGGGTTTGGGAATGCAGCAGGAACATAAAAGAGTTTTCACCTTCGTCCATGTCGAGTTCACGTTGTGCAATAACTCAGCTACGAAAGGGGCAACTGAAGAAGAGTCGATCACCATCCTCAAAGCGAAGAGTTTTACCGAAATCTTCCCTAATGCTAGCTGCTGGTGGTCCATGTCAAACTATCAATATTTGATAAACGTTTACATTCAAGATAGATTCGCATGTAGGGTGTGCTTTGACCGGAATGGACCATTAAACCCATTTTTTTTTTTTTTGTTGCGATAAAGCAAATGTCGACGGAACCTAACACATGCTTGGCAAAGGCGAATGATATTTTCTGATTACAGCGGTAGAAGTGACTTTGCATATTATCCCTACAATTATCGGATTAACGAAGTAAATGACATCAGCCTTGCTTCATGGGGAGGAGGGATTTATCTTCCAGTGGATCATTCGATTGAATATTTCATTTATTGAATATTTCTATTTAATAAATTAAATTTTAGATATCTATTCAATATTTATTTTATTTAATAGATTATTGAACGATCGTGATAATTCCATTTTTTTATCATTTGTTTTATCGTCAACTCTCCCCCCCCCCCATCGCCACCAAACAAAAGAAAGAATTGATTCCCTGTACGCGTACGTTGGAACACGTGGGCAAACCATCAGTGCAACATAAGGGAAATGACGTGTTTAGTGTGGTTTACAGCATCTGATGTATTTCTTGCTACCATTCGTTAATGCAGTTAATGTTTCGCATGGCTGAATGTTATATTTTCCCTTCTGTATCATATTCATTCCACGTAACGAATTAATGTACAAAATGAAATTTCGTACATTTATACGATTTAAATTAAAAAAAAAAAAGGTCGATTAGACCGAGTTAAAAATTAAAATCAGCTGTCACTCAATTAAGTTTGGTCCCCAAATGGCCACTTCCGAAAGATGCAAATCATCTGATTAGCAAATTCAACTGTGAGTTATTTTTGTATACAATAATCGACGAATGACTTAATTAATTTTGTCTACTTTATATGATGATGGGTTATTTAAAATAAGCGATAGATTTAATTGAATGAATTCCAGTTTAATAGAAGACGAGTATTGTAGGAGTCCGTAGCTCACTTGGTTTAGACAAGCCCCTTGATTGGAAAGACCAAGGACCCCTCTATAACATTAGGAACCTTTATCATCTCTTTTGAAAATCAGTCCATAAACAGACAGACATAAATACTTACCCTTAATGCACGCAGCAGAGGAGTGAGGGTCTTGCATACCGATAAATGAAATTCATTCGCCACTTAAAATGAACGATGATGTTTATCTTGAACGTTACGTTCTTCATAATGACGAGATGTATCAGAATTCAGAATATAAACTCCGAAATGCCTTCCTGAGTTGAATGTTGCTATTCCCAGTCTTCTGAGAACCAGCCCAGTGTACGACCGCCCTAGGCGGGTTCGTAGAAGACCAGGACAGAGTAATAATCAGTTTTTAGCAGAATTGTGTACTTGACAAATGTCACCCTGAAGATAAGTATACGAATGAGAGTTGAGGAGTTGGTCGGTGACGAGCGACTGGACACGATGGGGCGGGATGAGTGTTGACGGAATTCTGGACGTTTGCCGTCAACGTCCGGCACATCTCGTCAATCCCCTCCCTATCTGGGTCGAAAGGAACGTCACGTGCGGTTCGTAAATGGGCGTTTGCCTAACGCCACGGGTGTCCAAACAGCGTAATCAGCGGGAAACGTCCAAGTTAAATATTTGTCTCGCGCTCTGTAGCAAACCCTGCCGGAAACTGGTTACGGCTGCGGCCGTTTGCACGTGACAAAAGTGTGGCTAGTTCGGATATTGCCAGTCTTATCGGACTTGGGTGTCAGGAAATGATAGCGGGACGGAGAATCGATGTGTTTGGATGCGGTCAACCAACACCGCAATTGCTCAGAATTCACACGTAAAACATTACGGCACCGTTTACAAATCCAAGTAAGAAAAGTTATTTCTGGTTTAGTAGGTGGCGCCACTTGTCTGGTTTGTGCAAAGATCACGTTGCTCTTCTCAAAAAAAGAACTAAAAATCCAATTCCTCTTCGCGTGTGGACATTGCGAGCCAGCACACTCTGGTCGCAAAGATGTACAAACTAATTCGCAATCCGAGATCAGAGTTTTTCTAATGAAGTTTGTTAAAACGAATTTGCAAACACCATTTGCAGGCAAATATGAAAATTGTGTTGATGTTTTTGGTTAAAAAAATATAAAATTGGCGTAGTCTTTTTATTCCCTTATTTTGGCAATATAAACTCATATCTTGTTCATTGAAGGAAGGCTGCGCAATTTTTTTTTTTTTTTTTTTTTTTTAAGGATCTACCATAGCCCAGTTCTTAGGCGTAGACAGCAGGGTTTTTTACCCTCAGTTTATCTGTGTGTTTTTCCCCTGCAAACAGGCAAACCGGCCCGTGGACACACACGTATTATAGTCAAGAATACAGACCCAGCCATAGGCCTGATTCCGGATCCCAGATAATATTTGGGGAACTGAGATAATGCCGTACATTCCCGTAAAGGGAACTCACAGCCGCTATGTCATCATACGATAATAATTACTGATCCAGTGGATAGGCCAAGGATGAGATAATCTTCCTTAATGGAATGAAACGTGGAACTTTTTCAATCCACTTTAGGCCCTCGATAAGCAAAGTGGTTGTTTCACACCGGGAGATGAATATCATCTTCTTCCTATAGATATTGCGAACATTCGTAACCACAGTGGGATTCGAACCCACGGCCTGTTGGTTGTGTCTGGTACGTTACTCACTCAGCGAGCGAGGCCGGCGAACTTTGACATTCAATGCAGGTACAGAGGATCTGAAAAAAAAAACGAGTCACAGGTCACCTAAGTTCATCGATTTTTGTGGGAAACTTTTTTGAGGTCTTACACAGATTAAACAGAAACGTCTGCCCAATGTTGAGGAATCTGTAAACGCAATTAATAACCAGCTCGGCACGTGTTCATACAACTTCCTGAGTTGTGGTTCGGATTGGTGCATAGATCGGGCATTGGACATCTAAACTGCTTTCCAAGCTACAGCGTGTGTGTGTGTTTTTTTTTTTTTGGGGGGGGGGGGCGAACCATGGCTTGAAACTTTCCACATGAATATGGAATATAGTTCTTAGATTATCTTTCTTTAATTAATCCGATAATAAAATTCAGGAGGGCATCACATTTTAGGACAGTTGAAGAACTGATTTGTCAGCTTTACCATTTTAACAGCAACGCATTTCTAGAGTTATAAAAGATGCAAAATCCATTCTTTGTAATATTCGTAAGTAAGAATATTATTTAGCTAAAACGCGTGTCTAAAATGATCCCAGCACATCTCATTGTGGTTCTATTTTAAAAGCTTTTGTCTGGATTCTATTCTGAGTTTAACACCTTCTTTTTTTCTTCTTCTTCAGAACTCCCATTCTCCGCATCTCATCTTCATTCTACTGCACCCAACTGCTCCCACTAGATGACGCGCAAGTAACCAGGTCGTTATGTATGCTAAATATTTAAACAGCCACTCTGGTTCCACGAGGTCGTTACAGAATCCTAAATAAGCGCGCGCCTGTTTTATTTTTTATTATTATTTTTCTTTCCTTCCGAACTTTATCTGCTACTCATGAATATTTCTGAGGGTCTTAAAAATCAAATCCTTTTCTTAAAGATGTGCAAATATTTTTGCTTGGAGCCCGCATTAATGGGATATAAAAACAAAGCGAGGACAAGCAACATGAATGGCTTTGATCATTCGTTATCGCGGTCCCCATTAAGTCCTTTATGGAAACTCGTGTTTGCGGAGATAAAAGAGGACTGTCTGACGGGAGTGCCGAGTGAATTTAAAACAAGACTAAATATTGCTGTTCAGTAAGTTCAGCTGGCTTTTCTCTTCGCCAAAGTACTGTTTAGCATTACTTTTAGTGTTGTCCAAAAAGATGATGTGCACTGATTAGAAGGAGGGTGGCTGGTCAAGGTGAAAGAGCGAAAATGCCGGCGTGATGAGAACTGTTTTCAATATCTTTTTCAACCGAAATTGAAGTCCAGTCTCGGATGGAAGAGGCCGAAGTTGCTCTTCCTTCAGCATACAAACCAGCTGGGGAACACACTCACCCTGAAGACATAGGAAGGAGGGCCATCGTGACACGATCCTACAATAACTGCTCAAAAGATGTCTTCGAGCAACAGCGGAGTTATAGAAGAATTCTCACTACTTTCTTAACACGAGAAAGGTTAGGATGTTTCAATCCCCATCCAACGACTACAAGCCGTTGTTTTCTTTTTTGTTTTCTACAGATGTAAAGCATCTTCATGCTGTATGCTTACACTGTCCAAAAAGAAACCGAACTTTACGAAAATAGAAGAAACTAGTACCGCCACCTGTTGCATCTTTTTGTTGTCGAAAGAGGCAACCTTCATTAGTGTTGTTTCAATTGTTCATGACATTTGTTTCATTAGAAGCCGAGTTATAGCGCCAAGAGTGACAGTGTGTTTTGACGAACGGTCGGTCGTCACGATATTCATGCCGTACGCGACGAATTCTCGGTATCAATCGCTTCAAAACTTAGAGATAAAACTCATCATTGACCGTTTGGCCAGGTGGAATGAATTCTTTGTGGATAATGCCCTTGGAATCTTAGAAACAAATCAGCATTGTCTATACTTTTGACTTCTCCAAGCGACTTTTTTTCAGAAGTCCCTCTTCTGGTGGTCTCCACTCAGCACTCTGGCGCTTTGTTTCGGGCTCTTACTCAAAACACCACATTTCGTCACCAGTAACGATCGTTTCAAGGAAGTTTGAGTCCTTACAAGTAGTTTTAATAAGGTCCTTGCAGCACCCTGCAAGGACCTTATTAACACTTGTGGGGAACAAATTGGGAGCAACTTATGGGGAACAAATCGCGAATTCAATTTACAAAGGCCCACACTCTCGGTCAAAATATTGTGCACAGTTGATTTTGGAATCCCCAATTCATCTTCAATCAATTTCACGAACGATTTCGGGCTTTCTTTGAAGAAATCACGCACTTTTTCGATGTTAACTTCGCTCAGTCCAGTTTTTGGACGGCCCGGCTTTTCGTCGTCCTCAAGCGGCTCACGACCACTTTGAAATCGCCTTAACCACTCGTAAACTTGAGTACGAGATTAGCATTCATCACCATATGCTGTTTGAAGCATTTAATGCGTTTCGGTAAAATTTTTACCAAGTTTAACACAAAAGTCAATCGCAGCTCTCTGTTTGAAACTCATTTTACGACCGTTTGTCAAAACACGCTGTCACTCTTGGCACTATAACTCTGCTTCTAATGAAACAAATGTCATAAGCAGTTGACACAACACTAATAAAGGTTGCCGCTTTCGACAAGAAAAAGATACAACAGGTGGCGCCATTAGTTCCTTCTATTTTCGAATAGTTCGGTTTCTTTTTGGACAAAGGATGTAATAATGATTAGATTCATAATAGCAATTTTTTTTCACTCATCACGTGATAATGTTGAAAGAATATCTTCTTGTTTAAGGGATTATTCATTGATGATCGAATTACATTTCTCAACTGCGGAGAAAAATATTAATTGCATCCCATTACTGCTATGATACACATTTATAGATTTTATCAGTAGCTCTGTGTGTGTGTGTGTGCGTCGCCAATAGCTGCATTCCATTCTCTAGACTAGCGATCCAAATTTCCTACCAATTTCAGCATTTAACCTTCCCTCCTCCCTCGTTCAGCAGTACAACTACTCTTCGGTCGTCTCTCACAGTCCTGGGCGGTTCCCATAGCAACAGCAGCAACATCCATTATTATCTGCAGCATCTATTCAGGTGGGCCAGTAATATCTGGAATCCATCATCAGTGTGGTGTATTCGCAATTGGGTTTCCCTGGAAACATGAGCAGATCGCTGCGCTTACAAGGATGGACTGATAAGAATTGATCTCTCTCTCTTTCTCTCTCCCTCTAGCGCGGGAGATCACGTGATCGAAATAAGGTCAGCAGCAGTCGAGCCGCCTTCTCTTTTCACAGAGTACCGCCTTTCTTAAGGGAGCAATTCCACTGGTTTTATTCAAATTATTGCTCTCAGGAAAGAGGGGCAATCAAAATTCCACCGGCGATATTTGCAATGCTGATTTTTTCAAATAAATACAGCTCAACTCCGTGTCTTTGCCGCAGTTGGTTAATTCAGCATCCATGGATGCCCTTTGCCCGTAACACACAATAAAAAAAAAGGAAGGAAACACTTCCGTATTTTCACACGTTCACACTTCGTCTAGGAAAGAAACTCCACAAGCGTTCACACATCGATAAGTTGGCTGACAGGCAAACGATTTTGGGACATCGACTGGCTACCCAGCCAACTAAACACGGCGCGATGACCAGCCAACCAGAAGTGATTCGTCTCTAGGAAACCCATTGATACAAAGTTCTGTAAATACCTGTCAGACTGTTGCTTCAATTACAGTAGAAATTCCTGCTAAACACCGACTGAAAGTACGGAAATTAAAAACAACAACAACTACAGTTTAAAAACAAGTCTAAATAAAATAACTAAAGACATAAAGCGCACTCAACTAAATCACAGAATAATAAAGTTTTAGTCTTCTTAATGAAACATTTAAAGTGAGCAAATTTTGGAAGCTCACTCTATCGGTAAATTAAAAATGTACTTCTCATTAAGCATATCTCATGTAAGCATGAGATATGCATTTTTTGGATGCTCGTGAACAAAGAGAAAAACTGTAAGAAAGTTTCGTTGTAACCTAGACCGAATTTGAACTTAGGTATGCCAACCAGGAAGTTTCCTTGAAGGAGTAAAGAAATTAAGATCCATGTCATATAAAATGTAACTATTAGGTCAAAAATGAAAACCTATCTACGTACAGATTCACACACACACACACACACACACACACACACACACACACACACACACACACACACACACACACACACACACACCATAGTAAAGATTTAGGTTTTCCTTCTTTTCATCGAGTCTGTTCTTTGTTAATCAATCGTCGGTCCACTCCCACACGGATCTCCAATGCCGTCGGGCACTTTTTTCTATCCCCAGTTCGATTCTCGTCTTCCGCGGAGAACTGCGAAGAGACGCTCACAATTACCAATCACCGAGCACATTTAAGGTTCCCCCTGCGGGACCAGATAACTTACACCCGACCTTCATTCCGTCTTCAACGTGAGGATGGAGAAGGAAAAATTACAGACACCAAACCCCGAGGGAAGATCAGGATTAAACTGGTGAAGAGATCAAGGGTGAAATGGCAGAGCTGCAACGTCTGGGAAAAGTTCTCGGTGAAAGTCGGACGATATCTCTTCGCGAGTCAGTACCTTCTTTCTGTTTCTTGATAAGCTGTACATCACCGAAGCACGCAACGTTAAGTGAAATGTTAGCCCGCAGGATGAATATTCGAGGTTTTCATAATCTTTGCGATTTTCTTTCTTATTGCTGAAACATTTAACTCTTAATAATTCTGATGATATTTAATTCAATTTTCTATTGGTCATGTATTATGCCAGCGAGAGGCATTGAAAAGTTTGCTAGAAAGAAAGATCAAGACAGAGAGAGAGAGACTGTGCGTGCATGAAGTTTAAAACTCGAACTAATTTCCTTCCCTAGAGGCATATCGAGTATCAATGGAAAAGGATCAGGTGCAGTCCCTTTTTAACTTATGAGGTAATGAATACGCCATACCTCAATAAGGATGGAAATATGATATTTAATTGATCTGCATTGTTTTCAAGTTTCCCAATATTTTTGATGTATTTTAAAATATTTAATAAATAGTCCAATGTATTTTAAAAACTGTCTGGGAGCACAAGCATTTGATTACTTCTCACGCATGAAGCTGAAATTGTCCTTAGTCTCAAGATGGTTTGGGATTTTACAGTATAAGAACTTGGGGTTAGCAAGTGTATGCCACCCTGTTTGAGTATTGCTGTAATCTTTAGTTTGGCGTAGTATAATCTTTGCTGACCTTGCGCCAATAAGCTCTTAATGAACCATCCAACTCTGTCAACCTGAAAGAAACGCTAGAAATAGAAAGGAGACATTACTGGTTGAGATGGCGACAAAAACAGATCATGCTACTTACGAGAACAACATTCGAGAACACACTGATGTTCTCGGTCAGCAAAGATGTTTACTTCCCACGTCATCTGAATATTTCGGTCCACTGAAAGAAGTTTAAACTGACCTCCTCTGTTGCCATGACAACTAACGGCTGATGTCCGTGATTCGTTTAACGTCCAGGCGAACTGAATTAAGGACATTAACGCAACGCGTAATGGGGGTAGCCATTTCGTTCAGAATATGTGCGTTTCTTTGAACTTCGCAGTTGTTTATCCAAATATTTTTTTTAAAGTAAAACCATCGTTGATCAAAGAATGAGAGGAATTCTCTGTCTTTTCATAATATAGTTGACATCGCTATGCTAGAGAATGGGAATATGATCCAAATAAGATGGAAGTTAAGTCTTAAAGGACGAACTGGCTCCATAACTAAGAGAAAGTGATGAGTCATTTATTAACACATCTCTTACTTCGCTCTTTTATCCCAAAGGTTTTTTTTTATTTTTTATGTTGGGCCATATACGAGAGGTTGGCTGGTCAGCCTATAGTACTTTAGTACCGTATATGGGTTGTGGATTGGGAAGGAGAAACTTGTTTACACCTGACTTAAACGCCTGTATATTGTATTCCTTGAGAAATACGCTAGGGGGAAGACTGTTCCACAGTACCGTATTAGCAGGGATGAATAAGGAGGAAAAGAAACTTGTTCTGTGGGTTTTGAGCTGTGAAAGAATGTTGGGCGGCAGTTGTTCGTGTTTCAATGGGCTTAGTACAGGGTGGGGGAATTATTGATGCTGTTTCTGATGAACATTTCCCATGGAAATATTTATAGAATATACAAATTGCAGAGACCAAACGTCTATGTGAAAGTGATGAGAGCGAGTTGGTGAAAGATGGGTCATTTATTAGTCCAATTGCTCTCCTCGATAGCTGGGCGGATTTGTGACCCATATAACGTCAACAGCTGGCTGTTCAGATGTGAAGCAGCGTGCTGAGCGGAAGAGAAAACCCAGTTTTTTGGAAGCCGAGGATGCAATGGTTGTGATGTGTCCATGCCAGGAGACGCCCGATGTCAGGGTAATCCCGAGAAGAGAAATTTCATCTTGTCTAGAACTAGGTTTTATTAGCGTTGAAGTTGACGAGATCATCCGAGCCCCATGGGTAGATGGCCTGGAGGTCGGAATTAAGGGCAGTGGTGGCCGATGCCCTGTAGGCCGAAGTGAGTCGTGCAGAGTAGGGTTTGTCAAAGGAAGGGGAGGAATGTGATGTGCTGTCATATGCAAAACTGTGCATTGGGTTAGAGGTCAATCGAAGTAGGTCATTGATATATAGAAGGTCCCACAGGGGTCAGTTAGAGAACTGAACCCTGTGGGACCCCAGCAATAGTTGGATGGTGAGAGGATAGGGAGCCGTCTACCATCGCACATAGTGTACGTCCAGACAGGAAGTTAGCAATCCATCCGCAGAAGTCCTGAAGCAGGTTGGGAGAATATTTTTGCACAAATTGGACTGGAACACAAAAGTGGAGTGAAGTGAACATTTTGCCTCTCGGCTAGTGGCGCTGGTTCATTCCTTTTTCATTACAAAAAGAAAAGGAGAGCAAACCCGTTTGGTAACAAAATGCTTCGTATATATGGGAGTGGAGTTTGAAAAGTTCTGATATACACCTAGAACCAAAATGATATTAAAGTAAAGGACATAACCACAAGAAAGAACATAAGTTTCCTTTATCATTAAAATGATATTAAAGCCACTGATAACCACAAGAAAGACATACTAGTGGTTATCAGTTGCTTTAATGTAATTTTTTTTTTTTTGTTCTCGGTGTTTATCACAACTTTCCCGCCCCCCCCCCATCTTATATTATTTAACGCGCATTTCTGAATCAAATAACCTCCTTTAAGGTAGAACAAGCATTGATAAAGAAAAAAACAAAGAGGTTTTTATTTGGTGAAAATATACGAATTTTCACCATATTCGGAACATGGTTATAAATTAAAAACATGCAAAAGTTTCACCGTAGATCCAATTTCAACGACCAACTAAAAACTTGAATTTCTTTGCTTCGTGAACCGTTTGTTGATCCAACATTCTTCTTTAAAGACAGAACTGGCATTCTTCAACTTTAATCTGCATAATTCTAGCCATTATTGAACGTATAAATAGAACCAGAATTAGTTTGCAAAAATCTGTCCACCTACGAGAAAATTTCCATCAGGAGTCGTTTCAAATACTCAAGCTCGGTTGAACTTCCAGCATAACTATCATTGAAGGTTCGGTTCATATGAAACAAAACCACAATAGTTTCTACGATAATAAAATGCTTATAAATCGATATTTAGACGACTGAAACCCTTTGTCAAAATAACAGTTGATTTCCTAGGATCACTAAAGGCACGGGTTGCAACTTAAGGCTAAACGCACTTACAACTTGAGCTGAACTCCATTCAACTGTCTCTTTTGTATTTAACTTGTTCAGAGCATTTATTATGTATGGTGAAAGTGTAGCCGATTACTCTTTCTGCAATTATTGGGTTACACTATGCATCATCCTTGATTTTTACTAGTTGAGATCAGAAAAATCTCCAGCACTCTTGATAATAGAAAGCCCTTCCAACAGGAATATCTTTCTTAAACTCCAAATGTGGAGTTTGTGTATTTAGTTTGTGTCAACAGTGACATGCTCACAGGACTTTAGCACGAGTCTACTTGGAAATAAGCAAATATCCAGCAAGGTATTAAAATCAAGAATGACTCTTAAGAATTCTTCATTTAAGCATCGATATAAATTCCTGATTAATTATTTACCAACACAAATCGCGTTTTTGTAGCTCTCCAATGCAGACACAAGTTATATGTTTACATTTATTGTTGTTTCTTCATACATTTTGGAACCTTGGTTTCACCTTTGCTCTTTAATACAGTACATTGTCTACCTGGTGGAGTTTCCAGCAACTGGTGACATGCGTAATATTTCCAAATTAAGATAGAGAGGATAGTGTCTCCGTTTTTTTGTAACCTACAGGCCATGGGTGTCATAGATGGGAATGTCTTTTTGTGGAAGATTGCTTTAATCATCAGGTGTGTGTGACCATCATCATCACAATGAATGAAATAGATCTGAAATGTTCATATTTCGTCTCCAGAGGAAGGGGGAGGATCACATTTTATGAAGAACTTTTAGTTCAGCCACAGTTCTAATGTGCTTTGGGTTACCAGCCTTTCTTGAGTTGATTGCCATTAACATAGAGAGGGAAACGATTATATATGAAGCAAATTATGATATTTACTTATAATTTTTGTTCATTTTCCTAGAAGGAAAGACCTGCACTGTAAAGAATGATGATGCTGGTTTCTTTATTCAAAGTTATTTTTATGAGATAGATCGGTGACTGGTTCTCTTTCAAAGAATTCAATTTCTTTGCATATACATTAAAGCACATCCCTCTATCATCTGCTTCCCAAACACTGTGCAATGGATAAGAGAAAGCATCGATGTCTTAATTTATGTTAATTCTTACGACGATATTTGAGTATAATGTCTATCTTTTTTGGTTTGGTCAATGATATTTTGCCCCAGGCTCAGTCCATTAACAGGTTCACTCAGGAAAAGTCGAAATCCTGTAGTGCTGCGTTCTATAGGAAAATAAAGGATGATGTAAGCCAAGAAATGTGTTTTACTATGAAGACTTGAGGTCTTCAGAAATTAAAGCAGAAGTTCCCGCTGGGCAAATGAAAATCATCATCCAATCAAGACGAATCTGTTGCTGAAAAACTAATGAATTTTATCAAAGTGCATTTGACAAAATGCACTTTGATAAAATTTGATAGCTAATGCGAAAATAGTATCGTTGCTGGTTTCCGTATTAATTTACGAGCGAAATCTTTTATTAATCGAGTTAAAAATGCTTTCAACGCACAAATAACTTCATCAAAAACCCTTTGGCGGAGCAGATGAAGAAGCGGATAACAGCTGCTTGTTATACACGATGGGAGTGGAAAGTAACGTGTTCATGTAGCAAAATATTCAGCACCTCGGGGTAGTAAAGCGTAAAAGCATCCGATTGAATAATAGAACAAAAAAGTGACAATCCGAAGAGTACGTTTTTGAATTCTTTGGATAAACAAAGCTCCAACAATTCATGGCCCGTAAAAATCCCAGGAGTCGCTAATGAAGGAATTCTATTCTCCCGTGCATGTCTCAACATTTGCATCGATTATTAATTTTTAGATCGTTTTGCTTGTTATAGCTTCACAAAAACAAGCGTTGTCAAAAGCAAGAGACGAAAGTGAGGACGGACTGACAAGAATAGTTACGCAAAAAGGATTTCAAATAATGAAGAAGTTGACAAAGCCTTTTACTCATAAAAATTGAATAAGTGAGGGTGAGTATGTAGCAGACATTACCGATTATGAAAAGATGTTGAAAAGATGATGTGAATATTCAAGGAAATTATTCAAATATGACGACACCAACAAACGTAAAAGAATCATTTCAATAACAACATAATATACTTAAAGGAGACGCAGGACTAGTTATTTTAAGAACAAGAATTAAGAGGAAAAACAGCATCAAATGACAACTGTCCATCATAGCTGCTAAAAGAACAGGAGAACTTATTCAAGGTGCATTTCACACAGTTTTCCAGCATGTCTGGAATACAGAAACTTGTTCAAAGTTTGGCGTACGGCTATTCTTATTATATAAGAAAGTGGTGCCAATGTTATTGACCTACAGAAAGACTCTTACATTGGTGTGAAGGTATTTAAAAAATCTAAATGGCATAATAATAATTAGCATGATTGACTGGATTGCATTCCTGTATTCATCTTTTGAAATGGTGATTGAAATCAAAGGTAGTTCTAAGAGTCACTTTTCAAAGGAGCGTGGAGTAACAGAGGTGTGAAAGTTATCACCAATGTTGTTTAACTGTTCCCTCGAATTTTTCGTAAACTAAGTTCTCGAACACTGCGAAATTGGAGCGATAGTAGGTGGAAGAAGAACAAACCAACTAAAGTTTGCTGTTTCACAGACTCCTAGCAGAAAACAATCAGATGTTCAGGAAATCAGCACAAAGCTTGACCACGTTCTTAAAATCGAGCGTAAGTATAAATATCGAGAAAAAAAGGCAAATATCTGTGTTGTGATATAGAAGGGGCTATAAGACAAGCAGAAAAAAAGCTCCCACTTGAACTGAAGGAGTTAACAACTTCAAATACCTACGAAATATTCTTAATAAAGATAGCAGATCATCAGAGTATATCTGAGGGAAAAAGCAGTCGCAAATCTCAATGACATCACTCCAAAAAATGAAGCTGTCATGTAACAGAAATTACAATGATAAGTAGATTATATCTCACTGATGCGCTTGTTAATTCAATACTTCGGTATGGAAATAAACCCTTTTAAAAGAATAAAAGAGGTTGTTACATTTGAATGAGATGCAACAGACGTCTTCTAAAAATAGAATTACACTGACATCATAACAAAGATTATAAAGGGAAAGAAAAACTCAATGTCAGTATATTTAATAGCCTCCCAAAGTAGGCCATTGAGATCGCTTTAGGAATATTATTTTTATGGATATACAGCCTACTTTCGTTTAGGAGTGCCCCTTCTGTGGAGGGGTACTCCTAAACGAAAGTAGGCTATATAGCCATAAAATTAATAGTCAGTCAAAGGAGTAACATGGAAATTTTCCAAGAAATAATACCTTTAGGAATATTTCAAGAACTTGAAAAAAAGAGGAAGACCTTAAATAAATAGTATAATATATATATATAGAAAATATAAATAATCGAAATCAAGAAATGAGTCGAAGGCTGTGTGTTGAACAACTTCCGCTGATTGCTATAATAGCCAAATTATGCTTTATGAGAAGAAAAATACGTATTTTTTTATTAAGGCATCCTTGAAATATGCATCACTTTCACGTGAATTCTTCAAAACGGTATCTTTTTAACACTTGCTGAGTGATAGGAAGAGGGATTTTGCATACATTACAACTGTATTACTTAAATTAAAAACCAAATCTAGGTTTAGAACTATATAAATACGCAGGAACCAGATTCAAAGAAAGACTCTTATTATTTTTAAATAAAATTTATTCAACTGATATCCCCCACCAATAGAATGGAAAAAAGCAATTGTGATTCCTATCTTTAAGAAAGGTAATAGAGATGACCCTAAAAACTATAGAGGTATCAGTATACTAAATTCCTGTTACAAAATATATAGCAGAATCTTAAATAACAAACTAATGAAATATTCCGAAAACTTTATTTTAGAAGTACAGAATGAATTTAGAAAAGGACGATCATGTATAGACCCGGCCTTTTGCCTAAAATTAATAATAGAGAAAAGAAGCGAATAGAATTTAGAAACACATATGGCATTTGACTTTGAAAAAGCATTTGACAAAGTTAAAAGAAACATATTATTTAACATATTAAAAGAAAGACAAATACCAAATAATATCCTAAAAGCTATCACAAGTATATATGAAAATAATCAAATACAAATAAGATTAAATCACGAGCTATCATATACGAGAGAGATAAACCAAGGGGGCCCGACAGGGATGTCTCCTCTCAGCAACTCTTTTTAATATCTACTTAAATGAAATAATAATAAAATGGAATAAAAATTTACATCAAGAAATTAAACTTTCTCCTACAGTGAACTTAAACACAGTCCTCTTTGCAGACGATCAAATAATAATTACAAATTCTGAAGATAACTTACAGAAAGCTATTTTAGATCTAAATGAGATAGCTAAAGATTATGCTATGATAATATCAACAGAAAAATCAAACACTATGGCCTTTAAAGGACAAGATCCAGCAAGAACTAAAATAGTATAACAAGATCTTAGAACAGGTGAATTCATTTAACTACCTAGGATGTATGATCGCATATGAAAATGAAAAAGATATAAACGTAAAAATTGCAAAATATTTAAAAATAACAGGTGTAATTAACTCTATATTTAAACCAAACCTAGTTCAAAAACAAACCAGGCTAAAATATACAATACATTAGCCCTACCGGTCTTAATGTATGGAAGCGAAATCTGGACAATAAAACAAAAAGACAAACAAAGATTAACAACAGCAGAAATGAAGTTTATGAGAAAAACTGCAAAGTATACCCTATTTGATCACAAAAGAAACGAAGATATTATGAAAGAATTAAACCAAGAACCAGTAATAGAAAAAATTAAAAAATATAAACATAAATGGATGGAACACGTTCAAAGAATGAAAACAGAAAGATTACCAAAACAAGCTTTCAAGTACAAGCCGTTAGGAGAAAGAAAACCAGGACGTCCTCTGAAACGATTCAACGATGACTTCTAAGGCCGGAACAGGCCATGCTAGGCCTAAATCCTTGATATGTATGATGATGATGATGAAAAACCAAATCACAGACAAAGGAAGATCTAGGATACTCCTTCATCAATGCCTGTACATGCATACGCATTTAATCCATTAACCATCCATCTCCAATCTCAACGAACTTCTCTGCCTCCTCTTTTATTGCGTCAACTGTTCCTTGGAACAGCCTTCATAAGTCCATCTTTCCCAAACATTCAGCTATTCAAAACTCAGTTCAATAAAATTCTTCTCGATCATCTTATCCTTTTATACACGCACACACATACACATACATTCAGCACAGATGTATTTCAAGTGTTGTTCGCTTTCGTTTGTCGGTCAGAAATATATTTAAAGAAAAGAAATATTTCTACGGCAAACTTTGTTGTCTTTTACGAGTTGAGAATTTTACGTTTCAATCAAAAATCTTAATATTTTACATAAAACATTAAGCAGAATGCTCTCTCATTATATACCAGAACACTTTGAAAGATATCATTCCCATGAAGTATTGCGAAGAATAACTAGTCCATATAAAAGACCAGAGTTTGTAAGTGAGTCCGATTCTTCCCTCTAAATATCTAAACAATCTCAAGCCCAGTTACTAGTCAGCTCCTAAAAATCTGTTGATTTGTTTAGAAGACTGATGAAAAGATTTGTTAATAGTCAACTTGATGGCCAATTGATTTTCTTGCCATTATGAGAAGAAGAATTAATACCTGGGAAGGCTAAAGGCTTAGATAACCCGAAAACTCTAATTTATGGACCAAACGTGGAACTTTTGCAACCCCTGTCAAATAACTTTGAAATAACCAGGTTGGTGGACTCACATCTGGGCAATCACAACCAACTGACATCCAAAGAAAGATACACAAACATCCGCCTACAATGAAATTCGAAACATTTGGAGCCTTTTAGAGCGAGGAAGCGTTCACAACCAAACAAGCTGGTATGGTAGGATTCAGTTGTTTTGGAATTGCGACCGAAGCAAAGTAAGGCTATGAGAAGAGTGTATTTTGTCGGAAGACAGGAGAAAAAACAAAATTGCACTTTTTTTTTCTCCTGTTGTCTGACACGTTTTACAGGATGAAAACTCGGAACTTTTCCGACGCAATCCTTTCTTCTCGCATAAGAGGGACTAATCAACTTATAAGAGTTCTTTATGTCCAGTACGGAATTTGGATCCAAATGGTTCCAACTCAAGAAGAGATTCAAACTATCGTTCATTGCCGACCGAATCACTGAGGCGGGATGGTTGCAGGTAATATTCTTCGGTGTTCGAGAAAGACGCCAGTGAGTTCTTCCTTTCTTTATTCTTAACTGCTTGCCTATATACACGATACCCTATGGACACAGGTGATGTGGATTTTACAACGTACGTGGATAATGAACTTTAAAGGCGTATTTTACACCTCATCTAACGAAACTGTGGCCATAAACATGCATCTGAAAACCTTGGATTTCCGAAATACAGTCTTTAGTAGTGACAGCACGACGCCGGTCACACGCAAAGGGGGAAGAAGTCAAATGTCAAGAAATAAGCATAAATCCTTGGTAAGAGGCAAAAATAAACACGGTAAATTAAACGTACCTCACATTGCGTGTTCAGAATGACCTCAATTCCAACCACGTAGCCGTTATCTCACTCCCTCGAAAGTTTCCAGTCTGAAGGCAGTGCTTGCACATTCAGCACGTTCCTACAGTTTGTCAACATTCCCCAATAGAGAAAACCAATGATAGAGGATTTGTAGGATATGTCACCCCCAAGTGACAAAGGAGGACATGTAATTGGTTCACCTCTTCGAAATCAATTTTTTCCCCAAAAAAACTTTGATCAATATTCTTCTGCTTCACAACTGAAGCGTGTTGGAGCTCCATTGTGCATGAATCATCTCCACGCCTGGAACAGTTATTGGCTACATTATGAAAGATGTATTCTACGTGAATTTGCAAGAGGTCGTGGTGCAGAAGCCCTACAGGACTTGTGTACTATATAAATCGATTTGGCAAAATATCCAGTTATGAAATTGAATTTAAATTGTCTCCAAAGACACCATACGTTGGCGAACTGCTGGTGTCTTTATTTAATAACTACATGTGGATTTTGAGAGGCCCACATTCCTTTGTTGTGAAACTCGAAAGTAATATGTAGAGTGAGCATCGCTTCTTCTGCGGAAAAGTAGATATGAGAGAAATGGGTTGGTTGCAAGCACTCTGTCGTAGAAACTTCTAACAAAATACAACCGACAATGTCGATTTCCTGATAAAAGCGACTGAATCCTCGAAATGGTGGATAAAGCAGATTTCCATGTAGTACCGTAGTACCCTCCATATAACGCCTTAGGAGACATCCTCTTCCATTGTAATCCTTTGTGTACTAGTGGCATGGATTCCACGCCACTTGACACATCACGTTTTTCTCAGTTTACAGTACCACCGTAGTTCCAGTTGATTTTTTGGTGCAGAAACACCATGTTCACGAAATTACTGATGAACCAGAATAATCCTTCGATACGTGGTGATACTTGGAGAACATGGAATTCGACAACTCGGGAAAGATTCTTCATAAAACCAATTTTCGTGTGTGTGTGTGTGTGTGTGTGTGTGTGTGTGTGTGTGTGTGTGTGTGTGTGTGTGTGTGTGTGTGTGTGTGTGTGTGTGTGTGTGTGTGTGTGTGTGTGTGTGTGTGTTTTCCTTGGCACATCCATAATAAAAGTGGATATCAGTCAGTTCATTAAACATATATTCCCACGCCATTCAGGAGAATCTATTAGAGTGAAATGCAACTGCACGTCTCGCACGAGTTTCTTATATTCGTATAAGATTTCCCTCCTTTTTTTAAAGATGGTCTCAATAAGTCAATAGGAGTTTCATCAACTGATTAGTGGTACTGCATATGTATTTTTGTAAAAAAAATTGTTTAGAAGTTAAATATTTTTTCTGTTAAATAATAAAGGAAAAAAAAATATTTTGTCCATTCTGCAGCTACTCGCCAACTGGCAAAATCTACTCACCAGGTGTGAGTGGGTAAACATATTTGTCGAGCCGAGGGCAGTAGGATATATGCATATCCCAACATATTAGGATATGCATATATTAGGATATATGCATATCCTAATATGTTGAAATTTACTCCACTTGGAGGCGCAACAGTCAAAGTGATATTTTGTTAACTGTCAGTTTCGAGCGAATGTCTACTACAACATTATTGGCTATGCGGGCTTAAACAGTGATAATAAAATATTAATATTAATTAAATGTACGTTTAAAATAATAAAAGAACTACAGACTGTTAAACCGTTTCATAATGATAACATTATTAAGAAAAGATCAGTGCAATACTGATCTAAGCATCCCTTCCTAAAGTGATTCTAGCATATGTCGAGACCTTGAACCTTTTCTCCTTGTTCCTCGAACCGTTTAGCGAAGGTACAACAAATTCGAAATATTGACTTCGACTGCAGCAGAGCGAGTTGTGTTTTAAGCTCTCGCACTAGGGGGCGTGTTTCCGATACTGCAATTCAGAAAGGATAAGCGAGAATGGATTTGTAGCTTTGGTTCTAACAGTTTACACGATGAATAACACGCATACGGAATGACAGTTTGCATTTACACACATTCGCAGTAGTTTAGTCACACGAAAGACTTCCAGAATAACAAAGTGAACCGAGAAACTTTGATGGAATAATTTGCATGCGAAACGATTTTAATGAATCAAAGCAGTGAAATGACAAACAGCCCAAAATAGCCAAATAAGCAAATACGATTTGATTGAATGAACAAAAGCTAAGTCCGTAAATTTCAGTACATTCTAAAAGGAAATCCAAGAGTAAAGCGCATTTCAAGAATTTCTGAAGGATTTCAGGAATTTTAGGATTCACGAAGAACTGGATTTTATTTACTACTTTTGTGGCGACGAATAAATTATGTTCAATAAGAAATTATTCTTAATTTAATCCTTTACTCAAAAAGTTAGCATGTGAAGTAACATCGCAGAGGCTATTTGTGTTCTGCATTATGGGATACAATTTCAGGTTAAGGCACTTAATACAGAACATCGTATTAAATGGCAGGATATCGCACCTCTTCATCGCAATTCTTTAAAATTTGCAAGATTCACTCTCGCAAAAGCTGATTCCACGTAAATCACTGGCATTTTGAGAAACAGTTATCTAAAGAAATACTTAACATTTGAATTGTTTATTCTTCTGCTGGTGTAATTATTTAGTAAACAGATGTCACCATTATTTTAACTGTGATTTTTAACTGATGTAGTACCGTACATCAGTTAAAAATTCTGTTGGTGGTTTGCCTTCAGTGTCAGAACATCGTCAGAACCCGATGTTCTGACGATGTTATCATACGTGTAAAAATAGTAGGTGCAAGTTTTGTCATAACCTTTAATTTTCCCTCTCTCATCGTGTTACACGAAACTAAAGAACAGGAATACGAATTTATGCGAATGAATGAAGAGACAGGATTATATTTCATACCCTCGATTCAACCTCTTAGAAACGAATTCTTGGCATAAGATCTTCTCACATTAACTGTATCTGATAAAAACAGAGGTTTTGTATTCAGAGAACGGCAGGTAACTACGAGCTTCTCTTGTCAAAGACGGAGGAAAAAGATATTTTTTAGAGAACCCTTAAGAAACTGGTTCCACTGGATTAATCTGTATGTTTTTCTGTGTCCTCAGTAGACAAAACAGAACCAAAAAAAAAAGTCTGCGAGTGTTCGATTTTAGTAAAGGATTTCTGTGAAGAGATTGGCTTCGTATTATACCGCGTGGCTTATTTGCCTCTCGTGTGAAGCAGGTTATTGAATGGTCAATAAATTTGCCCCTTTTGTTTGCAGGCAAGGTTAAAAGAAGTTGCTAAGTGAAATAGGCAGAAATAATGTGCTAAATTCTTTATCCTCTCGTCTTGTGCGTGGGTTAGTTTATTGTGCAACCGTTTTCATCGCCTTCACATTGCTTTGTTCTTCGTATTATCTTTTAACCACAGAAACACGCAGTGTCCGATTTGTGGCTTGGACGTTTCAGTTTTGTCAACGTCCAGTCTGTGGGGGAGAAATGCACTGCTTTTTCTTGTGAAACATGTTTTAGATTACTGAGTAACAGTTGCTTCTTACAGTTCAACAGCACAAGTCATAAATGCTACTGAGAAATGCGACTGTTTCAAACTATTGCACAGCTGCCACTTAAATGCCGCACAGATTCGTAATGTCGATTTATGGCAGGGTTGTCATTCTTCCTATTAGCTGTCGACTGAAAAATATCAGGTTAACAACGTCACAATGACAGTAAACCATTTGTTATGTGTACTCTCTACTGTACATTTATATATGCACCCTGTGTCCAAAAAGAAACCGAACTTTTCGAAAATAGAAGAAACTAGTGGTGCCACCTGTTGTGTCTTTTTGTTGTCGAAAGCGGTGACCTTCATTAGTGTTGTGTCTTATGATATTTGTTTCATTAGAAACCGAGTTATAGTGCCAACAGTGACAGTGTGTTTTGACGAACGGTCGGTCGTCACGATATTCATGCCGTACGCGACGAATTATCGCCATCGATCGCTTCAAACCTTCAAGGTAAAACTCACCATTGACCGTTTGGCCAGGCGGAACGAATTCTTTGTGGATAATGCCCTTGGAATCGTAGAAACAAATCAGCATTGTCTTTACTTTTGACTTCTCCAAGCGACTTTTTTTCGGATGCCCCTCTTCTGGTGGTCTGCACTCTGGGATTTGTTTCCAGCCCATACTCAAAATATCATGTTTCGTCACCAGTAATGATTTTCAAGGAAGTATGAGTCCTTACGAGCGGCTTAAATGAGGTCTTTGCATTTGATGGCAATCTGTGAGATTGCCATCAAAATGTTAATCTCACAGATGATTTAGAGTTTTCTTTGATGAAATCAGACACTTTTTGGATGTTAACTTCGCTCAGTCCAGTTTTTGGACTGCCCAGCTTTTCGTCATCCTCAAGCGTCTCACGACCACTTTGAAATCGCTTAAACCACTCGTAAACTTGAGTACGGTATAAGCATTCATCCCCGTATGCTTTTTGAAGCATTTGATGCGTTTCGGTAAAACGTTTACCAAGTTTAACACAAAAGTCAATCGCAGCTCTCTGTTTGAAACTCATTTCCCGACCGTTCGTCAAAACACACCGTCACTCTTGGCACTATAACTCGGCTTCTAATGAAACAAATGTCATGAATAGTTTACACGACACTAATGATGGGTGCCGGTTTTAGCAACAAAAAAGATACGACAGGTAGTGCCACTAGTTTCTTCTATTTTCGAAAAGTTCGGTTTCTTTTTGGACAGAGGGTGTAGTGAGTAGATTCCAGAGAAATTTCAACGAATATGAAGCTGAAAAGGAGATGAAAGAAAAGTATCAGACCCTCGTTAATGAATAGCTTGTTTAATCGCCTTTATTGGAGAATTCTTGCTAAATAATGATTCTCGACAGATTTGCATATCATATAGACTTTTTTAATGTTGTCAGGAACCAAAGGAACCACAGTATGAATCTTGTATCTTTGGCGACAAATATTTGTCATAACTATTAATGTTCCTTCAATGGGACTTGATGGAAACAGTAATACAAGCAGCAGTCTGCAGCCAAAAACGTTGTTCTTACAAAACAATTCGCACTGCGTTCATCCTTTTTGCCACTTAATGCCTAAGAGGTAGTTCAAACGACTAGCTGTTAGGAGTCAAATGGTAAAAAGGTTCAGATGCATTTACAAATTTATCATGCAAGTAGTAAGTTGATATCCAATGTCCCATTATGTTGGTGGGATTATGCTTGAAGGAACTAATGAGGCTAGGGATCTTGGAGTGTTAGTAGATAGGAAGTTGAAGTTCAGGGGGGGGCCATGTGTCAAACATTGCAAATACAACACAAAAGATAATTGCAATATTGAAACGAACGTTCACATGTAAAGATAAGGATGTTATTTTGCCTCTTTACAAGGCCTTGATAAGACCTCACTTGGACTATTGAGCACAGGTCTGGTTTCCGTTGTGATTCTGATATATTGAAGAGGGTACAAAGGAGAGTGTTAAAAATGATATCAGGATTGTGGTGGATTATGAAGACAGACTGAGAATTTGTAGACTGCGGAAATAAGCAAACAGGAGAAAGAGGGGAGATACGATTGAGACTTCTGAAAGGGTCATACAGGATTTCAGTTGATGGACTTTTTCAATTTATGGAGGACGGGGAAAGGACAAGAGGGCATCCTTGGAAGCTGAGAATGAAGGCCGCTAAGAAGGGGGTGAGGGCTAGATTTTTCTCTCAGAGGGTGGTGCGCAACTGGAATGTACTCACAACATCCAATGGATTGCCATTGGATGTTGTGAGTGCAAGCAGTGTGAAGGAGTCCCTGGCTGCGTGAAGGTCTCTCTTATTTATTTATTTTTATTGATTTCTGAAATATTTAGACAATTGCAATAATCATTTTTATCTAAAGATGGTTATACAAAATTCAGCACTAATTGCCGCATATGTGATTCATTTTCTACATTTCAATTAAAATTTTGACCATAATACTTTTTTTTGTATCTATATTTACAACGCGTGTTCTTCTAATATTAACAATGAAGACTGCACGGAATTTTTGAATAGTGGATAATAATAATAATAATAATAATAATAATAATAATAATAATAATAATAATAATAATAATAATAATAATAATAATAATGTCTCATATATTCTTCCATACATATGATTATTACAGATATTTTTTGCATGTTTACACATTATGCATAAAATAACAATTTTTCTATTTTCATTGTACAGAGTATTTACGTATTTACAGTTAATGCATATTACACTTGATGCTCTGTACAATATTCTGTACACAGCTTAAGGCACATTACTTGTTTTCAATATTTTTTTCTTTGGATACAAATTCATATACTTTTTTATATCTGTATCTTCATTATAATTATATACACCGTACTGACTGTTTTGTTATATAATTTGCAGTCTTTGATTATGAGGATTACGTGTGGATGAGTGAGGCGTATTAATCCCACCTACGTAGAAGTTTGGGTTAGCTTTTATGAAGAGAGTGGGATTAGCCTTCACTATTTATGTTGTTTGGTACTGTTTATGGAGGGAATGTAGGCATTGGATGCTAGTGATTTGTGATGTGTATATTAGTGTTAATGGTATATTAACTTTGTTGGTATATTTCCCAGAGTTCGTGTTTTAATGTTCTGTAGTTGTCTATGTGTTTTAACTTTTGGGAGGTTGTTGAGTAGCGTGGGTATCTGATGTGATCTCACAAAAGAACCATATGAGTTGTTGAAGGGTGTAGGGATGTAAAGAGTTGTTGTGGGTCGTGTTATACGATATGTGTTTCTGTTGTTTCGATAGGTGATATCGAAGTAATTCCTTAGTACTGTTTCAGATTTTAATGCTCAAGATTCTGTGTATCGATATGTGCTGTCGGATATTGGCTGTTGTGTATAACGTGTCCAAATCACTGTTGACACAATTTTCCTATGTAATATTTCAAATTTTGTTAGGTGGCTGTTTGATGTGTTTTTTATGGACTGTTATACCTTATGTGAGTAGGGATTCGCAAACATCGTGATAGAGCAGTTTTTTTATGTTAGATGGAATATTGTCTTTTACTTGGAAGAGATTTGCTGCGATGATACATTTGTTCCATTTAAGGTGGAAATCTATGTAAAGACCAAGGTATTTTGCTTGTGTTACAGGTTTGATTTCGGGACCTTGGCAGTTATTTTGTTGTTAATGCAACGGTATGTGTGACAGTGTATCGATAGTGGTGCGGGAGCATGATTCTTGGATTGTGTATTATCGACATCTGTGTTTTGGTGCCATTGATTAGAATTGCGTTTTCGTAGAAGTATGTTGTGATTTAAATTAGATCTTCTTGTGCTTTGGAGAGAGCCTCATCTGCGTACTGAAATATTTAACTTCTTGTGGCCAGGTTATGAAGATCGTTAATGTATATGTTGAACACAGTGGGTGATAATATGACGCCGTAAGGAACACCGTGTTTTTTTTGTATACACCGGCTGTGACATGTACTTATTTTTGTTACTTGTGTTCTGTTTGAGAGATAGTTCCTGAACCAAGTATACAGTGTTCCTCTTATAACAATTGAGTATAATTTAGTGAGTAGTATGTCATATTCACAAAAAAAAAAAAAAACAGGCCCACAAAAAACAAAGAGAGACCGCCACCAATCATCGCTCGTTTTACCAGCAGAAGTGGGGATTGTGGTTGCAAGACAATCCCCACTTACTGCGGATTGTGGTTGCAAGACAATCACAGTGTAACAGTGGTTGTCTTGCAACCACTGTTGATCCGGTGTAACAGTGGTCCCACTGTTACACCGGATTGTGGTTGTCTTGCATTTGTAACAAACTGTGTTGTGTGCTCTGAAGATGCTGGATATAATACCAGCGAAATATTAGCTTTTAAGTTAATAAATAGTTATTTTCTTAGCCATCTGTGTTCTTGTCATACCGTGAAACCTATTACAACATGTCTGACGAACACATAAGCCTATCCACGCGTACTGTTCAACTACACCATGACAAACATAGATGCGCTAATATTGACCGAAGTTGCAATAAACGACACAGAAATCAACGCATACAAAGTTAATAATTACCAAACCTACAACTTATGTATACCAAACAAAAGAGGTGGTGGCATTGTGGCATTTATCAAAGAAAAATACAATGTGACAGAAAAACAAACTCACTTCGAACATGCGGAAACACAAATTTTGAAAATCACAAATAGCCACAATAGTATCAAATACACAATAAACACAACATACAGATCCCCAGCTAATAATCCACTCAGATTTCTTCATGAGTTAGAAGCATGGCTAAGCGCCATCGAACCCCGTACAACACACAGGCTCATCCTAATAGGAGACATTAATATAAATACTCTTGACCACGCTTCTTCAACCACTAACATATATCTAGATATACTAAGTCAGTACAACATAAACCCTACCATTAACTCCCCAACAAGAGAAGAAATACTCAATAACTCACTAACGCAATCATGCATTGATCATATCAACAAACGGCTCCCATCCATACATATACATCATTAGTAATTAACGTCAAAATTACCGATCACTACTTTGTCTCAACTTCGTTTTTTTACGTTTCCTACACCGCCTCCCACCACAACAAAAGCCGACAAAACTCGATCATACTAAAGAGCATTGTCGATAACCAAGTAAAAAATACAGACAGGAATTCCCTACTTAAAATAAACGATCCTGTAACATTATACGAATATAATGTTAGTTATATTCGTATAATGTTCAAATAAAGAATTTTCAAATAAAGTTCACAGAAATATACAAAAAAGCAACAAAGCTTACACAAACGAAGCGAGAAACGAACAATATATGGATAAATGACGACATACCAAATAGTATTACTGTAAAAAAATCTATGGAAAAAACTAAAAAATCACCCAATAACACACATTTACAAACCTTATACAAAAACACAAGAAATCAACTAACAACAGAAATTCATAGGACAAAAAGACGCTACTACTTCCAAAAATTTATGGAATATAACGACAACATGAAGTAAACATGGGCTACACTCAACTAATTAGTAACCCGAAAAAAGAAAACTTCACCACAAGATTTTATTGCAAAAAGCTTCGGTCAGGACACAAACCAAGAGGAACTTGCAAAGCCATTCAACCTTGCTTTCACAAACAATAGCACACAGCTCGAAAATACAATCTACCAACGATCAACAAAAAACTACCGTCACAAAGTCAACAACAAACGATGTATTTTCCACCCATAACAAAACAGGAACTGAAAGAAGCATTCTTACAGCTAAAACCAAAAACCACTCCAGGAATAGACAAAATAAGATTCACAGACCTTATAACACACTTTGAACAAATAAATCCAATATTTTGGAACTCGTTAACATAATATTCGACACAGGAATTATTCCACAACAACTAAAAACTGCAATAATTACGCCAATTTACAAACACGGCCAAAGAAACGATACTCAGAACTACAGACCAATAGCTACCCTACCAGTCACCTTAAAAATTCTAGAAAAAATAACACACACCAGACTACAGAACTAATTACAGAAGTACAACATCATCTCACACCAATACGACTTTCAGAAAACAAAAAGCACCATCACTTTATTAGAAGACATCGCCAACACAATAAACAAAGCTCTCGACAAAAACAAGTACGCCGTCCTTATACTGCTGGACCTAACCAAAACATTTGACACACTGGAGCATGACATACTACTCAACAAACTATACTCAATAGGTATAAGAGGAACACTGCATAGATGGTTCAAGAACTACCTCTCAAACAGAACACAACTAACAAAAATAGGTACATGTCACAGCCGGGGTATACAAATGAAACACGGTGTTTCTCAAGGTACCATATTATCACCCACTCTATTCAACATATACATTAGCGATGTTCATAATATATCCATAAGAAGTCAAATATTTCAGTACGCAGATGACACAGCACCACTATCAATCCACAGACATTAATAGGGTTCTCTGCAAAGCACAACAAGACCTAAACGAAATCACAACAAGACCTAAACGAAATCACAACATACTTCTGTCAAAACGCAATTCTAATCAACGGCACCAAAACACAGATGTTGATAATAACAACGCAAGAATCATGCGCCCCGTACCACTATCGATACTCTGTCACACATACAGCTGCATTAACAACAAAAATACCTGTCAATGTTCCGAAATCAAACCTGTAACAAATGCAAAATACCTTGGTCACTATATAGATTACCACCTTAAATGGACAAAACATATAAAATACCTACACACCAAACTCCGGAACATCGCAGCAAAACTCTTCCAAGTTAAAGACATTATTCCATCCAACTTAAAAAAATCCTCGTATATCACGGTATCTGCGAATCGTTACTCAGATACGGAAGAACAGTTTATGCAAATACATCAAACAGCCACCTAACAAAATTAGAAACACTACACAGGAAAATCGTGTCAACAGTGATCTGGACACCTTACACGCAACAACCAATATCTGACAAGCACATGGCGATACACAGAATTCTGAGCATTAAAAACCTGAAACACTACATGACATTAACAAGGAATTACTTCAACATTATCTATCGAAACAATAGAGACACATATCGTATAACACGACCTAAAACAACTCTCTACATCCCCTTCAACAACTCATACGGTTCTTCTGTGAGATCACATGGGATACCAACGCAACTCAACAACCTACCAAGAAAGTTAAAACACACAGAACATTAAAACACGAACTGTGGAAAATATACTAACAAAGTTAATACACCATTAACACTAATATACACATCACAAATCACCAGCATCCTACATCCCATCCATAAACATAACAACAACACAAATAGTAAAGGCTAAATCCCGCTCTCTCCACAAAAGCTAATCCAAGCTTCTAAGTAGGTGGGATTAACAAGCCTCACTCATCTACACGTAATCCTCATAATCAAAGACTGCAGATTATGTAACAAAACCGTCAATAAAGTGTATAACAATAATAAAGATAATGATATTAAAAAATGTGTACATGTAAATAGGCTGTATAATAATAAGCTATGATATTGATATGGAAAAAACATGTACATTTATATTTTAAAAAATCACTGTAATCTACATTTGTACTGAACAGAAAATGTAATAGTATACTTTATTGTATACATGTAAATACGCTGTATGATGATAAATAAAATGTTATTATAAAATTAAAAAATATTTATTATTATTATTATTGTATACAAAAAATATTAAAAATAATTTTAATATTAAAAATATTAAAATATTATCGACAAATTAAAAAATATGTTAGCAGTACATGTAAATACCTGTATGCAGATTAGTGTCCAAGTCCGTGTTGTAAATATAATATATGAATAATAAAGTTATTATTATTAGAAAATATTATTATTATTATTATTATTAACCTAAGATCCCATGGAATCAATGGCTCATCTATTAGTCATCTTTGACATACACACCGCTCATCATACCTTCTCTTATACACATTCAAATTCTCTGCAAACACCAATTCTCAGGCCAGACATTCCATTATTATTATTATTATTATTATTATTATTATTATTATTATTATTATTATTATTATTATTATCGTAATCATCCCAAGGATGAACCCTCGTCATCCCCTGATCTCTCACCATTTTATGAAACACCTCTTCAACGTTAATCCTATAACAACCCCTTACCAACTTGTATGTCTCTATCACATCATCCCTGTTCCTCCTATCCACTAGAGCAGCGCTTCCCGAACTGTGGGCCTCGGCCCCCTTGGGGGCCGTAGGTTTTGTTGAGGGGGGCCGTGAAATAATGAAAACAAATTTAAAATGTTTTAAGACTAGGTAGATTTTTTTATTTTAAAAGAAACGTATTTAACTTTTATTATTTCTTTTTTGTTATTTTTTATATTTTAATGGAAAAATTCACACATTGGTGTTGGTTCACAAACTTTGCTTCCTGCGTATTTCGGTGCTTAATGAATATTAGTAAATATTGCTTATTCATGTTTCATTTCAAAGCAGTGGTTTATTGTATTTACTTCGAATACTCTCCAGGGAAGCTCCAAATCTTCCTGTCCTTTTCATCACGCGTTCGTAATCAGGGACTGTTGATATTGACTTTATATACATATCAAAACTCGTTTTATATTATCACTGTCATCCGAGCTAGTTTTCTGTTACCAATAAAAGTTTCGCATATACTTCACACATGAAAAAAAGCTTAAACAAGTTCTTGTGGGGAGATAGTAACATGCTTGCAGTGGTAAACAACACGCCCTCCCTAACAGCCACTATACTGCAGAGGCAATAAAAACAAGTACTTTTATTATGCCAGTGAATAAGGTATGAGGAGTCTGTGTAATATATTTCTCAACAAATAGTGCAATTAGAGACAACTGGGATAAAAACACTAATTAATGAATCACATGTCCCCTCATACAGAAACTATGCTGTACAGACTCAAGCAAAACCATATGTTGCATGGGCAAACACAGTATCTAACTAAAAACTATTGTTATTAATTAGATGTGTGTGAGTTCGATTTCCCAAGGCAGCAATAAAATTCAACCGAACGTGTTAAAATTCGTAAAAGTGTTAAAACTAAGTAATATATATATAATGAATGTTATCGCAGTTTCACATATGGAATTCGGTTGAAGACAGTTAGCATTTCAACTCAATTTTCAGCTATGCTTTATTTCGGTTGCGCGATCTTTTGTTAATACCGCACCAATCATATGCGCGTTTTAATAACATGCCTTTGCTGTCTGTTTCGTGTTAGGCTTAATTACCGTAAAGGGAGAAAAGTCACAAAAGAGAAAAATGTTCCTGGTCCAGGGATTCCCTTATTCAGGTAATATTCACTAATTTCATGTTATCAGTCTGTGGTGTGCCAGTATTGGTAAGTGGTGATATTATTTGATCTATTCTACGTTAAAAAATTTAACCCTCAGATGGATAAATGGCTGATAAAAAATAAAATAAATTCCCGCAAACAATCAGAAGCAGAAACAGACTAAAAAAAAAAAAAAGGACAGTATTTCATATTTTACCAGAACAGCCCGCATCGTCTTCAGAACCAAACGGTAAGAGGCAAAAAATGTAATATATGCATTTGATTTTTGCAATATTCGCTATGTATGTTTTGTATTGAATATAAATACAATAAATATTATAATGATATATCTCTCTATTACGATTTTTTTTCGAGGGGAGCCGTGAAATATTTTAATTTTTGCAAAGACTTCCAGAAGTTTGGGAAGCACTGCACTAGAGTGTGTAAACTGCATCTTCTCAATCTTCCCTCACATTCAGCATTTCAAATATGAGAAACTACCTTAGTCGGTCGCCTCTGGACCTTTTCCAGCATCTCCTCGTCCTTTTGAAAGGCAGGTCACCAAATTTGTACCATACAAGAAGTAAGAATCTCCTTACTTCTACAAATCAGTGTCCTTTGCATCATTCCCAGAATTCGTTGCTTTTTCCTCACAATTTTGGCAATGTGTCCGCTAAATTTTAGCTCCTTATCCCCAATCATCCGAAGATGTCTCATTTCCTCTACCTTCAACAATATATCTCCATCGAGCGTAAATTTTACATCCATGATGTAGAATTTACGACGGGTGGGAATATATTCATTCTACTAGATGCATGATGGAAGGTAATAATAATATGCTTCGTTTAATTTTTACGATATTTATACATGTCTCCGTATTATGAATTATAAAAGCAGCATGTAAGAGAGAGAGAGAGAGAGAGAGAGAGAGAGAGAGAGAGAGAGAGAGAGACAAAAAAAGAAAGAAAGAAAAGATTTTGACACTGAAATTCAGTCTCCGAAGTACTTAAATTCTAAGAAGAGTAAATTCCATAGCCCTCAGATTCTCTAAACAAAGAATGAAAATCACGATTAGCTACTTTTTTGCTGATTATTCCTATGCCAAGTTTGAAAAAATAAATTGATAATGAGAAGTGTGGATGAGCCCACGCAGATCACCATGAAACCAATGATAGTATAGAATCCTTCGCACGTCCATGGATCGACTTTTACGTTCAGTAAAAGTCGATCCATGGAGAGCAACAGAGATGAACACATCCAGTAAGGC